>NC_135848.1:8499327-8549327 GCF_029677425.1 Wolffia australiana | reverse complement strand
TTTTTTATCTCCCAATGTAAGAATGGTAGTTGGATCACATAATCTAGACTCTATACTGTATATACTTCTACACAATATAAAATTCTATAAAAAGATTAACTTCAGCTTTAATAAAAACCTCTGACTCATCAACTTTTCATCATATGATTGAAAATATAAATTTGTAATGATGTCCGTTTATTGGTAATTCAAAATATTAACATAAAATACATTTTCATATTTAAAATATATTGAGGTTTTATAAAGGATGTTGCATATGAATTGTACAAGTACTCAAAATAAAAATTTAAAGGATCTATTTGAATGTTTTAATTTAGACCGAACAAGAATATTTACAAGATTTTTATCTCACCATTCTCTAATATTAAATAAATTCCAAAGATGGGGTCAGTCTGATGGGAGGTATTAGGGAGTTAATTTGTTATAGTATTTAGGATAAGAAAATAGGAATGTAAATAGTTTAGAAAAGCAACTAGCATGTGATGAGGGGTGGATTTGGACATGAGGTCTCTCAATTTGAATCTGCACACTCGTGCATGTCTTGTAGCCAGCCAATGGGTGTGAAGATGCATGGTGTATGTGTGAAAAGAAGACCATAGTGGCCTCAGTTGTGCATGGGCATTGACACGGTGGTGTGCGGCAGTGCGCATAAAAATGGTGTTGTAGAGGGTGGGAGTGCATGTTCGTGTGGCATAGTGAGGTGCAGTAGTGCACATAAAAAGTAGATGTGTAATGGGGATCATTGGTGGATTTTGTGGAAAACATATAGATATGGTATGACTCAAATTACTCATCAGTTAGTAATGATGTGTAATGGGGATCATTGGTGAATGTCCTTCTCCAATATCTCCATTTTCCTATCAAGGGATTGAATGCATCTTCTTCATCGAGTCTATCTCCTCCTATATAGAGGGTGGACAATCCTATCTTAATCACTCAATGCACTTACTGCACATTGCTATATCCAAGCTAAGACATGTTTTAATCCGGTGATTAGAGACTTGTACATATCAGTCAAAATATAGCCATCCATGCACAAGATTTCCTTGGTGTGTCAAGTCAGCATACCACTTATATGATTGTGGCATCAATTCATAAGATTGATAAGATTCAGGGATTCATACTGATCAATTTTGCGAACAATCTGGCTAAAGAGCACCCATCTTATGTCCTTATTGTATCCACACTAATGGCCATAGGATTAGTGATATTTATCAAATAAGTAGGATCATGTGTAACTATGTAAGGATAGTTCATTTTCCTTATCAAGTATCTTTTCAATAGGAATATTTAGAATACATGTTTAAAGACTAGTCACCACTAGATTATGATCTCCTTAGAATTCACTAAATCATTTCATGAATTCATGCACATCATTGTAAACATCACATGGGAATAACAAACATCACATAAAACATATTTATTTCACTGAACATAAACATGACATGAGAGTGTAATTGGTTTGATGGCCACATAATATCCATCATAGGGGAAAAGGGATAACTATTTCTTTGGTTTTTTAAACAGACTATTTGTGTATTTAATGACCAACCAAATAAGGAATTTTCCTTGGAAAGGAAGTACTTAAAGGGTCAAGAAAGCTTTTCATAAATTTATGTCCAAGTTGATGAGTCAATCTTGTCTCTTGGGAGAGTTATTAACTACAGCTATTCATTCATAAAGAGGAAAAGAGTATTGTTACATTATCTGAGATTACAAATTTTCCCTTTCTAACTTCTTACCTCATCATTCCTTCTTGTTTTCCTATTGCTTGAGCGATCCAAGGGCTTAATTTTGTTCTTCCTCTTTAGGATGGAGATTTAGGGGGTGAGCAGGTTTAGAAAGAAAGTGTCCAAAGCTCTCTAACTTCCCCCTTCTTGAGGCCCAGTATAAACTTCCTCCTTATCCCAAAGTGCTCTGAATAATGTTCTACTCTTTTTAATTATTAACTTAGATCAAATCAAGCAGGGTTAGTAATGAAATCAAAAAATCATGTCGAGTGGTGCACATAATTTTAGGAAAGATTATACAAGATATACTGATATAGGATGTCCTAAATTAACTCATAATTTTATTATTAATAATTAAATTATAATTTTATATAAATTTAAATTTATGAATTTTGAAAAAACTCATAACTTTTCTGACCATTAATGATTATCATAACGACATGATATTATGATAACTAAATGGCTTCATATCATATAAATTATCCCTTAGTTTACCAAGTTATCATACCAAAACATCTGCAAGGGAAAACTAGTTTATGTTATGGTAATTACATTAAATAATAATATGATGTTCCAAGAAAGGATCTGAAGAAATTAAGATTGATTTTTTCAAATTCTTGACTTTTCTATAAAAACATGGGAAATTAGGTTAAAATTGTAATATTTTATTGATATACTTATCATTTATATAAATTATAACTATGCACTACTATTTTTAACAAATTACGAATTAAAACCTAAAAGGTTATTTACAATTAATCCAAAACATTGGGTTTATAATCTAAAACTATTTTATGGTCACTCAAATGTTGATATGTATCTGTTTCAGGCATTTAGACTGGTGGTAAACCTATTCGAGCACGGAAACATGATTGAATTGGTATAACTTATGACTTTTCAAACTAATGAAATATGACATGATTAGGAGAAAAGTGTTTTCAAGCTTGAAACAAATAGCTTCCCCCTATTATTTTTCCTCACTTAAAAATACATATTTGAGTTAACACTGAAAGCGTCCAAGATAAATAAAGAACTTATATTCATATCTTTAAGAAAAAAATATTATTTTAAAAATTAGGAACTTTAAATTTTTCAAGAGGTATGTCTTGAAATAATTTTAATGAATAGAGAGTCATGCATCATCAAAGACATTGAAGAAACCGGTCATTAATAATAAATGGTAAAAAAATTCATTGTAGTAATGTTAAACTGGACTCTGTAAGGGAGACACAATAGAAATGAGTTTCATTTGAAATAAATAAACCCAAAAGTCATCAATAAAATTTTTACCCAATTCAGAAAGCAGTGGAATCACAAATCACTTATTTTTTTTGTTTAAATAAAAATAATGATGATAAAACTCTAATTTTAAAATAACTTGATCTTGCTTGTGATTGGGCACACAAGCATTCTGCAAATCTAAAAATTGTTGTATGAAACTATGTCTATTATGGCTCAGTGGTGGATTAACTGAGGACAATGGGAAATTTGGAATAAGGAGAGTTTCAAAACAAAATTTCTGTTTACCTTGTCAATCATACTTCTTGATACCTAATATGATGGCAATTTGGAAATATTATTTCCAGTAACCTTTTAGCTAGATTATTCTATCACAGCTAACATGTGCATATAGTCCAATTTTATTTGACACCCGTGAATTCTCATGCAATAATTTCAAATTCCCTTGACATATATCGCACAAGAATATCTAATTATGCATAATTTTATGAATAGTATACATTTAGATTTTATTCCAACCCTTTTGTGAAAAATTCTGTGTGATAGGTTATTGGACTTTGGATGATTTAAATTTGATTAAAACTTTAAATAAAGCAAGGCTTTACTCATGAACGCATTGATTAACTTAAACCCATGTCAAATCATGAATATGGATGATTTATATTAAGAATATAATTAAGATATTTTAAAAAATAGTTACTTTACTTTATCATTTAGGGAAGTCTACAATTATCATTTAGAGATGTATCATAGGCAATGATACAGATACGTAAAATCATTGCTCATAAATAAAACTAAAGTGGATGAATCTTCAATAGTTATTGGCTCAACAAAGTAAAATTCATTGTCACAACATTAAATTATGAATAAAATGAATTAAATTTATGTTTCCTCGTTATATATAGTCCTGCCATATTTTGTAAAAAAGTGAACTTAATCTATTTGCGTAGTCATATACTCAACTATCATATTAGGCTATGTAAAAAACTATATTATTTTGTAGAAAATATAAAAAAAATATGATGTCCAATACATCAGTTCAGGTCCTGAAAGCTTAAAAGCATTTGGGGAGTATTCATATCCTTCCCTCATAGAAATAAATTGATGTATTATAATGTGAGCACATAGTTACTTAAGAATTCATGAAAATTATCTATTACCCACATGGAGAGAATGAAGAGCAAGTTTTACTCACAAGCATAGAATAACTTGGTTTAAACGGAACGAGTGGCATAAATTTGGAATTATTTTGTCTCCTTTTGTACAAAATAGAAAATGATGTAAAAACTATAATTTTATGTTAGGATATTATAAAAGGTCAGAGGGTAAGGTACAACCAAAATATTACATCGGGTATAAACATCCACAATAAATATGAGTTTCTTATTTTTAAATGTTAAAAGAATTCAACTTTATCATCTAAAGTAGGATGGTGTAAAACTAGCATGTCCATAGAAGGAATGACACACCAATACATGCACCATATAAAAAGAAAAGGAGGTTCTAAAAATCAAAGGATAAATTAATTAATCTCAGTAATATACTCATATTTCAAGGAAAAAAATTGTAATATTTTGAAGAAAAAACTGACTTTTATAAAGATTCCTAAATAATATAGGGGTCATATCCAAAGAGTTGTACCAATTGAAAGTAAAATTTTCTTTCTTGCCATGTCTGTATCCACTTATCAAAGATAAATATGATGTATCTCTTATCCAACATATCTTACTGGTTCCAGAATGCATCTCATGAAGAATAATATTATAAACTGTGCTCCATTTTTTAATGATATAACATTTTAACATAAAAGGTATCCTTTTATTGGGGTATTTGACTTAAGTTAACTTAGTTTTAATCATGAATTATATTTTTGGAAAGAATCAGGAATGATTATTTTGACAAACTAAGATTTCATTTATTATTTATATCAAATAGACATTAAATTGTTAACAAAATTAAATGACAAGATACAATGGGAATGAAGTTGGTATGTAAACAATTTTATTGTTGTATTTATACTATGATAAATAAACAATACAGTTGTCTCCTCAGTGGTTGGACATTAAATGAGATCATTTTAATAATGTGGAATGATAAATATTAAGAAGATAATAATTATTGTAATTTAAGATGATAACAATTTCATTATTTACAAAGGGATAAGAAAAGAGTGACACAGTATATAGGATAGAGTAATATGATGTAATTAAATAATGACAACTTTGTTTTGGTAAAGATAGAAACAGAAGAGGAAAAAGAATTAAATAGGCAAGGATATAAGGGAAACAATATCCAAATATTACAAAGAAATTAAGATGTAATAATATTAAGAGTACGAGGAGAGAATAAGATATAAGAAAAAGAAAAGAAAAGGTGGCAAGATAATAATGGAATTCTAAGATGATAGTGAGAAGGTAGCGATGCTGAATTCAGGAGAGAGGGAAAAAACAAAAAAGAGATAATACGAGAGGAGATAGCTAGAATTAAATTAACATGGGAATGAGAGAGCACGAAAATAAATGGAGTTTAATGAAAAAATGGGTGACTTGATTATAAGATGATAATTATGGAGTAATGAGTTAATGTGCGATGTGTATATGATAGTTATATGATGATACCATGTTATGGAGAAGAGGTAGGGGAATATTAGGAACAAAGAGAAGGAAGGACATATGAAGAAGGGAAGAAGATAGTGAGAAATTCATGAGATTGTAGTCAGATGAGATTTAAGAAGATTAAAATAAGAATTAAAAAAGGAAGAAATAACAACATATGAAGAAGATTGCGACCAATTGGGTGTTACCGTTCAAATAACGAATACGAAACTGGATCTCAGAGAACGACATCGGAATTTGTTTCATCCCACTTTCGTTCGTTATAGATAATTTTGTAGGCGATATCAGTTATCTGTTATCGGATAACGATAACGGGTAACAGAATTTTTGCATACGTTACCTGTTATCGTATCCGTTATCCGGGAGCATTTCTCATTTTGAGATTCTTCTGTTTCGACATCTGATATCATGAACGGATGTCGGATATCGAATAATATTACTTATATAACATAATAAATTGTATAATATTACTTATATAGTATTCGTTATTATATAATAGTAGTATTCGCAAATCAAATAAGAGTATGTCTTTCTATCGCGAGAGAGAAAGAGATCGGGAGAACGAGCGACAGTTGGAGATGGAAAGAGAGAGAGAGAGAGAGAGAGAGAGAGAGAGAGAGGGAAAGAGAGAGAGAGAGAGGGATTGGGGGAGTAGAGAGAGAGAGATTGGGGCATAGAGCCAAAGAGAGAGGCCAAGGGAGCAGGAGAGAGAGAGAGAGAGAGAGAGAGAGAGAGAAATTGGGGGAGTAGAGCCAGAGGGAGGCAAAGAGAGTGGGAGGGAGAGACAGAGCGAGCTGGAGAGAGAGAAAGAGAGAGCAAGAGAGAGTCAGAGAGAGGGAGGAAGAGATAACGACTGAGAGAGGAGAGTGCGGGAGAACGAGCAGGAAGTAGGGAGAGGCGGGGAGAATGAGAAAGAGAGAGAGAGAGAGAGAGAGAGAGGGAGGGAGAGTCAGAGAGGGACCGGGAGAAAGAGAGAGAGAGAGAGTGATGGCGAGAGGACCGGGAGAACGCAGGAGAGCAAGAGAGAGCGATAGTGAGAGAGGGAGAGAGATTGATAGCGAGAGAGAGAATGTGAGAGAGAGAGAGAGAGTGGAAGAGAGAGGGAGAGCAGGAGGGTGAGCGAGAGAGCTGGAAGGAGAGCAAGAGACTGGGAGAGAGAGAAAGAGGGAGAGAGAGAGGCGCTTAACGTTATCGGTTGTCAAAAACTGTAAAATGTCATAATCAATATCGTTATCTAACTTAACAATATCAGTATCTGTTTAATGAAATCCATTATTGTCATCCGTTTCTACGTTATCCGATATCGATATCTGCAATCCTTATCGGACATGTTTCAGACTTTTCCATAAAATGGATATCGTGATATCCGAATAACAGATATCGGGTACGGATATCGTTAGTAACACCCTAGTGACCAAGTAGAGAAGTTTGCATAAGATGGAAGAACAGCATTAGGAATATAGTAAGAACTCAAGAGGAAAATTGGATAAATGCATGATTATGAATATAACGAGAAAATAGTTACAACAAGAAGAAGATAAGAAGGTAATAGGCAGAAGGTTGGTGAAAGAAAAGTAGTAGAGAGGCTGAAATTATTAAGAATATAAGAAAGACGAATAAGTGAGAATTAATCAGAAGTATTGGGCATATAGGAAGAAGGTGAAAAGTATGGGGAAGATATCAAGTAGGCAATAGAAAATAGGAATATAGAGAGATGTCGTAAACGGTTAGGTTTGGGCTTTGATTTCAAGATAATTTATTGTCTCTGGCACGCTGTTGTTGTGAAACACGAAAAAGCGTCATAATACTTTTTGGCATCATATTGTTTCCGTAGGTATTCTGAATGCATGTCAGTCCATTCATATATTCATTCAAAGGCCAAAAAATTGAATCAATGAAAATGATCGCTCGCATTAACTCAAGGGGAAAAAAAAAACTTTACTTCAGTGAAACTGAGGAACGTAAGTTTATGATACATCCATACATTCATTTAACCAATAAATATCTGATCCACTCAGAGAGTGAATGACCCTAAGGTACACTGGACAGAATTCATGAGTTAAGAGATCGTCTGACCTTTTCTTGCCGGTTGCATGAAATTCAATAATCTCATAGAAAATCAGACAAAAGATGATAATTAGACTTGCTGGGAGAGGAGGACAAGGAGGCCCTGAGGACCCACTAATATCTCGTTCAAGAAGCTGATCAACCCAAACCAGACAACTGGAGTAACGTCAACTCCCCCAAGTGGTGGAATTACCTTCCGGGTGAGAACAAGAACTGGCTCTGTAGGAGCATAAGCTAAGACATAGGGAAATTTTCCCACAGGTAGCTTTGGGTACCATGACATCACTATTCTCGCTATAAATAAAAACCCATAAGCAGAGAGAAAGGGCCCAATTATGCTGATAGCCAGCTTGGCAGATGAAGGGTCCAGATCCATCAGCAGAAGATTATTCAAGAAATGGGTAGATATGTTTGTCTCCTCCATAGTTGGAGCTGCAAGAACTTCAGAAGGAAGCAACTGGGAAGCTATTAAACTCAGAGAAAGAGTGCTGAGGAGCTGATTTGACTGTCTTGTTTGGGCACTTGTAAGTTCTTGTTCCTGTCACAAGGAACAAAATGATTCATTCGGTCCAAGAAATAACTGTTTTTTTAGAAACATGAAAAATATTTTTATTTAGACAAGACAGTGCTGAGCTTCTTAAAGTGAAGTGAGATATTCCAAAACCCACGTCGTGATTAAAAAATTAGTCATCTCTGGTTATCGATTAAGTGAAAGTTTCAATGTTGATATCTTGGTTGGGATGTGATCCCCCATTTCGAGTTTAGCCTTGGTTCTGTTCAATTGATTATCGTATAAGCATTCATTGTATTTCAAAAACCGGTTTCAAGTGCACATCATTAATCAACTGCGGGTCATTGATTTAACAAAAGTTTCAACATTAATATCTTTAATGGGCCGTGATTTCGCATTTCGATTAGACTAGGACTACAGTCTTTAATCGACTATCACGTAATCATATACTATAACTCAAAAAACGAACTCAAAGCCTAAATTAGAAACCTCCATTACCTAAAAAAAGAACAATAAAGTTCCAGAAAAGGGCCCGTTCTTCTTCATAATTAAAGACGAACTACAAATAGAAATGGCAACCCCTTCAACCTTGAAACCCCATACACAATTATTTTGAATTAACCGGAATCAAACATAAATGCCAGATCAAGAACATAGAAGAAACGTCACATTCTCAACAGAACAATACATTCACATATAGTTCGGCTAAAACTTTACACTGTCGACTTTTCCCTAATCCTAAATTCTCGAATTCTCAATCGAACTCCCAAAAATAATCAACACGACCACAAAAAGAAGTTGATTTCGCCACAAATTATTTCACTCAACTGAAAAATACCCATGAAAACCCATACCTGCGCAAAGAGGCCCCATTTGCGAGGGGAAATGGGTTTCCCCAAAATCGACAATTTCCTGTTCGCCGAAGCAGAACATCGATAGAAATTACCAGAAAACTCAGAATTGAAGGAGAAATAAGGAGAAGAGCTCCGTCGAAGCTGGGAACGAAGACCCAAGCGCCATACTGGAGCTACGAGAGTGATGGCGCTGGTAGAGACGGCCATCGCTCGCCGCTGCTTATCGTCCTCCGCCGCCGCGAAAAAAATCTCCTCTACCGGTGACCGGATAAGCGACCAATATTTACACCTCTTTGATTACCGTCACCGCCGGTGTGGTTCCCCCCCCCCCCCCCCCCCCCCCCCCCTCTATATACTTCTGTTAGGATCGTCCGGGACGTGGACGATGGACGGGACGGGATGATGATCGTCCCGTCCGACGTCCGGAGTCAGTGCAGGGACGTGGACGGACGGCTTTTTCGTCTGAGACCTTCGGACGGGACGGTTTTTCGTCCGAGTGGACGAAAACCGTCCCGTCTGTCCGTCTCGGAACGAATTTATGTCCCGGTTTTCGTACAACCTTGCGGATCGGACGATTTTTATGTCCTGGAAAGAAAAAACTGTCCCGTACTGTGTCCCTGCACTAGTGTAGTTCCGGATCGTCCTGGACGTGGACGATGGACAGGACGAACAAAGATTGTCCCCTCCGACGTCCGGAATCAGTGCAGGGATGCAGATGGGACTGTTTTTTCGTCCGAGTAGATGAAAACAGTCCCGTACGAAGGTCTTGGAACAAATTTCCATCCCCGTTTTTGTCCAACCTCGTGGACGGGATGATTTTTTCGTCATGGGATGAAAAAACCGTCCCATCCGCGTCCATGCATTAGTATAGTTCTGGATCATTGGGGATGTGGATGATGGACGGGACAAACGAAGATTGTCCCGTCCGACATCCGGAATCCATGCAGAGATGCGGACGGGATGGTTTTTTCGTCTGAGTCAACGAAAATGGTCCTGTCCGAAGGTCTCCCGGACGAATTTCCGTCCTGGTTTTTGTCCAGGGCTAAAAAATTGTCCCATCCGCATCCTAGCTATAATTGTGCATAGGCTTGGCAATTTGGCCATGTTAACTTTCTATGGGCCTGTGTCTTCTAGCCAACCTCGTCATGCGTCTAACCCCGCACAGGCCGAGATCGCAGTTTAGCAGCTCTCCGGGCTTGACAAGTTCTCGATGTCGAGCAGCCTTCACCAGCACAGTGGAAGTCGTGAGGTCAGCTCTGGAGATGGAATCCAGAGTAGTATTCGCGAGAGAATTTACAAGGACAGCAGTTCCAATGACCAGGGCCAACCATTGATTGAAATAACATTGATTATGTTGCTAAAAGCAAGCTAGATGCAGTATAATATATGGACCTGTACCGTATAGCCAACCTCGTCACGTGGCTAAACTTGTGCCAGTCGAGATTATA
The DNA here is from genome assembly GCF_029677425.1 of Wolffia australiana. Taxonomy (NCBI): domain Eukaryota; kingdom Viridiplantae; phylum Streptophyta; class Magnoliopsida; order Alismatales; family Araceae; genus Wolffia; species Wolffia australiana. The sequence goes on along the minus strand of NC_135848.1, from coordinate 8,538,863 downwards.
GTTTCGCAGCGCCCAGTCCCCGACAAATGCTCGATGTCATGCAACCTTCACCTGCGCAGCGGAAGTCTCAAGGTCAGCCCATGAGAGATAACACAGAGAAGTAGTGGTCAGAGAATTTACTGGCACAGCAGTTGCAACTAATTGGGCCAACACTAGCTAGGTTCAAAGAACAATAATTATGGTGCTCAAAGCAAGCTTGGTGTAATATTTTATATATGGGCATGTATCTTCTACCAACTTTGTCACATTGCTAAATCCTCAAGGGCCTAGATTCCAGTTTAGCTGTGTACCATCCTTGACAATTGCTTGATGTCCAGCAGCCTTCACAAGCACAGTGAAAGTCAAGAGGTCAGCCCTTAAGAGAGAATGTTGAGTAGTATTGGCAAGAGAATTTGGAAATGCATCAGTTCTGTTTACGATGCTCAGAGCAAGCTTGATGCAGTAAAATATATATGGGCATGTATCTTCTAAACAACATCGTCACACGGCTAAACCCACACAGGTCTAGATTACAGTTTAGCAGTGCTTAGGCATTGACAATTGCACGACGTCAAGCAATTGTCAGCCCTTGAAAGAGAACTTTGAGTACAATACCAGGGAAAACAATTTATTGAAAAAGCATTAGTTATAGTGCTCAAATCATTACTTTTAGTTGGGCCCTCTTCTCCCCAAATAAAGTCCTCTTAATGCTGATCCCTTATCCATTGTTGGATGATCAAAAGACAAGTTTAAAATAGTTAATATCTCTATTTTTACATGTTTGAAATGGTTAGGGATTTTTCCAGTATCATATTCTCAAATAAAATGATTTTAGAGTTAGAATATAACTTTTTATGAATTTTCCAACATTATATCCATGAAGATATTTTTTATTCATAAAATGTATTTTAAAAAAATTTAGTTGATGTTTTATGAATTAATTAAAGGCTCTTCGTCTTAAATTCAATAGGTAAGAGGACTGAATGGAAGAAAAGCAATGAAACCTGATATTGCTACTGAATAACCTCCGATGACTTTGTCAATAATAAACCCCGCAAGTGCCTTTTTATTCGTTCGCCTCTTTAGTTCCATCCAAGCTCGGCTTTGTCTAAATCTTTGTGGAAGAAGAAGTGGTTCACCAGCCACTACATCCAGGGATCTGGTAAGGTCAAATAAGGGTAGTATTTGCATGCATTCTTTGTCTTAAATCTCCTGAAATTTAGCTCAAACACTGCCAAAAATTCTCATTTTACATGATAATTAGTTCAGGCCTTAAACTTTTTCCAATGATTAAAAAGCTGATTTTTTCTACTCAATTGAGGTTTTCATAAATGCACTTACATATATTTTACCAGTTACATGGTTTGGGATTTTTGTTTAGAGGATTTCAGGGATATTTCTAAACCCCACTAGACTCAATGAGTCAAGTGGGATATGAATCTAACAATTTCCCTAGTATGTTGACTTTTCAGGTCAAAGGTTGACTTTTGGTGGTCATAAAATTACGAAATTTTGGGACAAAGTTTCAGATCAAAAGGAGCTATGAATAAAAAGATGCATGCTAATCAGTGGAGTTGACTGAACTAATAGGCCTGTTGTGAAGGAGCTTGAAGAAAACCTTCTAGAAGGTCTTTGGAGGCTTTAAGGATGGTCAAGACACCTGAGGAGGACTCCAGCTGGCAGGTCCTATTTGGAGGAGAGCCCAGGGTTGGATCCAGCCCAGGATTTATTAGGTGGAACGCATCCATCCATCCATTCTAGCTCAAATCCAAGCGCTAGGGATGATTTGCAACTAACTCTAACCAACTTGTCCTTTTTCCTCCAAATTCAACTTGCAGAGAAAGAATCTGATTGGTTGGGGTCTGATCACTTGGATTGAGGCCTCAAGAACTCAATCTTGGACGTTCATCCATGATCCAACCACCAAGAATGACTGAAAAAAATACATGTGACCCACTAAAAGGGCCCCCCTCACTCTCCTTGAGGGTATCCAAGAATTGAGTATTGTTTTGCTCACTTTCTCCATTTGTTGAGCTTGTTCCTGGGTCCACCTTCATCATGAAGGTGCAAGGAGTTTTCTGGGAGCGTCCTGGATCTTGAAGCCAGGGTAGGGAGCTGAAGAGATCGCATTAGGCCCCTTGGATGTGACAAAAAAGGTTCCTCTCTTCTTCTCATTATAAATCCTCTCAGTATTTTCCTAAGTGTTTTTTATCACTTGAACAGATAGCCAACATCCTAAGCTTTCCAACGCCTACTCACACGTGTCAAAATGACTTGTGGAACTCTAGATATTGTCGTTTTGGTCCGCTGCACGTGAGAGCACCTCCGCCGGCGCAACCAGCGACGAGCGCCGAAGCCCAGTGCACAAGTGGGCACTTCCGCCCACGCAATTAGCGGCGGAGTGCCCAAACACTACGCTCACATCTCTCTCTTCCAAATACAACTCTCTCTCATCTGGTTCAACAACTCTGAACCAGATAAATGAATTACAATCTTATTAACTTCAGAATCTTTTATCTCTCTCTGGAGACAATAAAAAATTCCAAAACAAATCTCAAAAATCATTCTCTGTCTAGGCTCTTTATGAAAAATTTCCATACCTAGTAAAAGTAGTATGCATATTTTTTCTCTGAAAATAAACTCTCTTAACAAATAAAAACATTATCAAAGAGACTTCTAAAATCCTGGAACTTAAAATTCATATTGAAATTCATCCTAATTAGCTACCTAGCTCCCTGTGGGATCAACCCTTACTAATTACTGCTGGTAAGGTAACAAATTTGTTGATTAAGTCCATACTGACCTTACAAACGAACTAGTTAGTGATATTTTCATCATCATTTTTGAACCCCTAGTTTGGACCAATCAGGATCTCGCAAAATCATTAAACCTGGAGGCTGCTCGCTCTTTAATCAATGATTCATCGGCCACTAGATCGATGAAGAATCTCTCAAAAATATGCTCTTTGATCAGTGATTCACCAGCCACTACATTCAGGGATCCCTGATTTGTCCTTTGTTTTGTCAAATTTACTCATATACCCCTTTGATTTGTTAAATGGCGATCAATCATCACTTTCCACAATGATTGGCACATCCGATCATTGCAGAAAGATGCCCTTATGGTATTGCAAATTGCGACACAGTAATGGCCAGTTTTGAAGTTGTGACACTATACAATTTCATGGCTTTATTTTTAATTATTGAATGCGTCCCCACTATTTTTGAATCATATCAGTTGGATATTTGGGAGAGTGACACGTCCTACTTCCTGGTTATGTTTTGAATATATGGAGCCTATAAATGTCCATGTTGCATCTCTTCTTGACATGTATAAGAAAGTATGGAACCGTCCGTATTTTATGTATTCCACCAACCTCTATTGTTTGCGTGAACTAATAGTTGAGTACCATAGCAAGTAGAACAGAGTTGTAGCCTGGTCGATTGCTTTGATTACTATGCTAATTTTTTTGAAGGTTAAATGCTTAAATATTTCTCTCCATTGAAGTTCAGACGAGAAAAGAACCATGGCTGCTCAATCTTTCAAATTATCTCAACATTAGTATCATAAAATTCTCTATTCATCTGGTATGGTATTTCATTGTGCCCATAATGAATATATCATGTCCATAATGAATATTTCATCATTTTTGCAAGATATTTCATTGTGTATGCTAAGCTGTTCTTATGAATAATCACCCCTTCTTTTTTATCCTACTCAAATGATGTTACAACCTGACTAATAGTGTATGCACTCCAATCTTCCTTTTACCTTTTTTTCAAAAGAAAAGGGTCGGGTGATTAGGATCATGGTGGTAATATTCATGGTCAAAGATGTGGTTAAAACTGGCCCGGCTATCCTCTAAGGGTGAATTCATCTAATTGGAATGTTGGTAATGTTTTCATCACTTTGACCAATGAAAGTGTACAACAAATGCATCAGTTTAAATAGTCACCAAAGATTACCTACAAAGTGTTGATTGTAATAGCTGCAAGCTCCTAGTCCTCCAACGATGCCTCTATATCACATAGATATTCTCATAGGATTTTGATTTTAGGCAAAGAATCAGATCTCAAGTACATTTAGTTTCTTCGTTTCTAATGCTTCATAGAATTCTCTTACTGGATTATCATTGTTCATGTTTCTTTGTCCCCAATCATTGGTCTCAGAACTATCTTACATTCTTCTAATTTATCACTTGTCTATTTTATTTAAGCTCCTCATTTCCCATTTAACATTACCTTTATTAGCCTTTTGACGTGTGATCAACTAACATAAATAATCTTATTCATTATCTTGACTTATGTAAACATCAGATGTAGACCTACCAAACAAATGATTTGGGTATCAAGAGATGTTCTACTTGTGTTGCCTTCAGCTATTCCCTGCACTATCATATATGTTCTCCAATTCTACAAATAATATACACATGTCACACTCACTAATAATAAAGCCATTCCTCCAAATGTATCCTATGTTAAGTGGTAAGGTTGTGAGTTCTATCATAATGGTAAACACACATCGGCTTTCTCTTCATGGCAATGAATTGATGGTGGTTCTCTTTTTGATCTTCTATACTCTCACGTATAATGAATTTTCTTTTGGGTTTGAAAAGAGGAAGGTATCATATTAATCATATGTATCCCTAAAACATTTATTTGCTTCACTTCCCCAATTCATTACTAATATTTTTTCCCACCAGCTTGATGGTATTATTAATAGAATTTGGGAAAAGACAGTAAATGTTTATTCCACGATTGTTTTCTTTTTCACTTGGAATTATTTTAAATGTGTATTTATGATATTTGCATTAGTCAACATTATATTCATTGACTAGGATCTTTATTTAAATTTCCTTGACTCATTTTGTGCTATTAATCCGTCCATAACTAAATCTCTTTTACTTGTCCAATTCATGGGTCACCTTCATCACCAGTAAGTACTTCCTGTCATATTCCATAGTCTGTTTGTTCATTTTCCCTCATGCATTTGCCACCACCTCTGTCAACAGTCAAAGTAATAGTTTTTTGGTTGAAGCAACAGGGACATATCATCATTATGCGCCTCTCGTTACTTCTTGAACACATCCATGTATTGAGTTCTATATCCATCCCGTCGAGAGGTTGGTTGCTATACATAACTTAGAAAGATATCCCATGCTAACATGAAATCATCCTTTAAAGATTTGTCTCATGTTCTTCCAATTTCCCTTCATATTCCTCCTTTCATACTTTTTTGCCTAAGGTGTTTATTTTTACAACCATTTTCCAATAAATATTTCATCTTAGATCCCATTCTAAAATCAATATGAAATATATTCATCAAAATGATTTTTTACGTAACTCTTACATATGAAAACAATGTCTTATTATGATTTATGCCCACATTTCTCATTCGATTAAAATTTATCAAGTTAGGTAGATATCTTACGATGTGAATACTGTTAAATATATATTTATATGAATGTTAGAAATATTTGGTCTTTGTAACCTATATAAAATCTCACAGTGCTACCCTTAAGGATATAAATATGTAAATTTACTCTTTAATATCACCGTCCTTGTAAAAAAAATTGTCTTATCTTATGGATCTAGGCTATTCAATTGTGCACTAAAGGGCTAATGTATCGGATATGAATTATTCAAAAAAGATATTCTTCTATATGAACAAAAAAGGATTTACTTCCAAGGCTCTAATTTATTAATGTAACATAATTTCATCACAACCAGTTGTTAGATTCTCACCGGAACTCCCAAGTCTACGGTTTGCAGCATTGGGTTGTGTATTGGTGGTGGCATAAACATTATCCATTAGGCAATAAAATGAATCAGAAAATTTAGAATTTTGTATATTGTTAAGTATTATATATGACTTGAAAAGAAATATAGTTATGGCTACTAATAATTAACATGTTTGCGTAGTGTACAAATTGAAAGCTGATGTAATGTGACGTCAGAACACGAAGACCTTAAATGTGTGTTTGCCAAAGTTGTTTCCCCATTGTAAACCAAAATTTCCAAAAATATGTTTATGGAAATGGAAAATCAGAGTCAAAAAGTGGAAACATATATGTGGTTGTTCAATATCCCTAAGGTTAAATGAATCATAACAGAAATTTTACAACTCATTGTCTAAAATTTTCAATTGTTTGAAAACTGTAAAGAATAAAAATTTACAAGGCAGGCCTCTAATGATTTTTTGTGCATCAAGGGAGGCTTGGAAAAACCAATTTAAATGAAAAATAGATCTCCAGTACCTAAAAGGTATGGCATTTTCCAAAAAGGTATGACACAAGTGATTATCTCTAAATTATAATGTTTTTAGTTCTATGACACTTTTCACATATTTTTCTACTTTGGATCCTAATCGGCCCCTCCACCTTGGTGTGGTCAATCCCCTTGGCACGCCTTGATGCCTGAATGAAAGGGTTGATTTTTATGTTCTATTTTTATTTTTTTATTTTTTCAAATATGAACTTGGCCTTGGCAAGACATCATAAGTTATTATTTAAATGTAAATAACTTAGATAAAAATAGTGTATAGCAGTTTAGATAATAGAAATTAATTTAAACTAAATCTCAATAAATATACACTATAAAAATGTGTGAATAAATTTCCATTTAAAATAAAATCTTATTTTTATAAAAAAATTTATCTAATAGGATTTATTAAATTAATTTTAACCATTAAGAACTTAAATCAACTTTAAGAAATTTGTTTTAAAAATTATTTTTGAAAAATAATACCTTGTTTTTAGGAGGAAGATATTGATGTGCCTTTGTTTTTTCTTGGCCTTCTTTTCATGGAAATCTCTGTGAGAATGCATAAATGGACAACACATTGGGAATCATCTACAATAATCAAATGATTAAAAGTTTTTTCAAAAGTCTTTTTATTGACTCAAAGCCCATCCAGGAACTAAATTTTGACAATTTAATAGTGTTATTATGGATTTTGGACAACCTCTATCGGAATGTTGATCACTTGGGTTTTTATTTTATCATACTCTTCAAATTATTGTGATAAATTTTGTGCTTTAAGCATGAAGTATAATTGGTGGTAAAGTTATCGCAAGAGGTTGGTCATCTTTGTTACCTGCATGTAAGAGGCATGAATTTAGGATTCTGTCCAAGATTTACGATCAGGATCTGATTCATGAAGCAGAATCAAATAAATCAAATCAGACCTTTGAAGCTAAAACCAAAATATGAGATGTTCACATCACCTTGCACATACTTAAGTTTGGTCTCCTTTTGGTTCCATAGACTAGTTATCTTGAGAGGCATCAATATTTTAAGTCAAATGTATTCACATGGTCATTGGCATATATATGGTAAGGATCTTATTACCATTAAATCATAAGGGGAGGGAAGGACAACCCAAGGAGAGAGGAAGATGGGCAAGCGCCCAAAAGAAATCAAAAGGGCATTTTATTTTTGGGGCTTGATATCTGGACACTAAAAGTATGGTGGGATTTTTATAAAAAATTTTACACTTCAAATATATCCTCCCATATCCTATAAGCCTTATGAGTCCTAACTTCTAGGCACATGTACTTGTCTACCTAAAAATTTCATAATTCCAATAACTCTTTATTGGCTTTTCTAACTAATTACATTTATCCAAAAAATATACAATTAAACATTTTATTTATTAAACTCAACTGATAGGTCAAGTTGCCAACACGAGCTCTATGGCTATGCACATACTCTACAAGATACATTCAAGTTCATTAACTGTTTCATGGAACCTTGAATCCATCATTATAATCCCTCATCCGCATGATACTCGTTGGATGACTTAGGGTAATTTCAACTACCAAATCCTAATAATTCATCCCACTTAGTATGAATATAGTGGGAAATCATCGGAGAACTACTCTTTTATTTTCCCTACCTTGGCAAAGGACTTCATTGCATCATCTTCATAGAATTGCCTCCTCTTATATTGATGGTGGGAGTCCTATCTTTCCCAGGAAATAACCTTCATTGACTTATTACATCCACTCTAATAAGGTTTTGAATCATGTGATTAGAGACTGGTAGCTCGTAGCCATAACACAACCATGCATAATCATGGTACCTTTGGTGCCTCAAGTATGAGGAAACTAACAAAACCATGATTGGAATCACGTTCTTGAGACATATGTATACAACCATGTACAGACTCAATTTTGTGAAACCTAAGAACCCCAATGTATATCTTTAATCGGTCCATGCAAATGGTCCAAGATCAACCTTCCTGATCATATGAGCAGGATTAGACAGTAATATTATATCTAGACACTAAAATAATAGTAATGTTTTAGATACGTGTTCAAACATCATTAATCACCATCATATGGTCTCATCATATTTAACTTATCATTGCACAAATCCTTGAACTTTATTATCATCATCACATGTTCATAATAATAAACATGGCTTATATTAATAATATTTTAGTGGGATGTGGAATGTGGGATCTGCTAAAGTTTCATATAAATCCATTAGATCTGAGGAGGAACTATGGTCTGCTAGAAAAAATGTTATTGAAATATTTCAAGGTGAGAGATTATTAGACTCCAATCCTGGATATATTCTGATCACATTTAAATCACTTATGTTCTTGTTGATGTGGCATTGTATGGCTTTCTGGTTATACAAATGAACTATCCAATTATCACTTTTATCGGTTTCACATTTAATAAATATTAATGTCTAACAAATATTGGAAGCTATTGGGACCATGTTTATGAATTATTTCATGTGAAACATTTAATACAAAAATTAAATCCTACGAGTGTTGGGTCCTCAATACTCCTTTTTTGAGACTTAATAGTTATCTTATTATGACTTCTCCATTTATAATGGATGGCTAGTGAAATTATTTTTTCAAAAAAAATTAATTTTTCCGTCATTATCATACCTATAATTCAATCTCAAAATTGTGGAGCGACTCATGTTGAATATGACTCATCTTGGCTTATTACTAGCTTATGAATCAAACACATATTCCATAGAAGTTAATGTTTCTTTAATGTGTCAATTAAGATCCCTGACCCTATGTGTTATAAACATAATAATCTATGAAGTTTATAATATCTTTATTTACAAGAATTTTTAAGCCCAAGTTCTTGGCCCTATATTGTTCTCTTTATAAAGGCTTCAAACCTCATCACCATCAATATCCTTCCCTCCAAAATATGTTTTTGGTGTCTCAGGTCTAAGGATTAATTGAACAATGATGATGTGAATCATCCTGATTAGAAGTTTGGTATAATATCATTCAAGGATTCTTTTGGATGAATTCGTCAAACTCTCTCCACCAAACAGTACCTAATATATGTCCTCAATCTTGACTGAAGAGGTCCTTAATCACTCCAAACTGATGATTATACGATCATTCATACTCATCATATGAGTGGGACTAAATAGCGTTATTCTATCTGGATAGTTTATTGTCTTTTTAGAGCATCATTTCAATGGAAATATTTATAAATCATGCTTAAATATAGTTGATTTTCATATTATGATTTTTTCATGATTCATAAATTAGGATCATGTATTCATGGATTTCATCATAAGCACCGCATATACATTATAATGAATATATTGTATTAATGAACGCTGAACTAGATATGGAATGTGTGATTAGCTTGCTGACCACATATATTTCCATCAGAATATTCATCAAAATTAACAATCAAGGAATTATAAGTTAATGCCCAGCTTTGGTCCTTGAATGTTTGGAGTTTGCATTACTTATCACATATCACACACCCTTGATAGGTAAATCATATATGTATGTGAATACCTATATAATATTTGTATGTACGTGAATAATTTATTGAGTGTAAAATTTTACGTAAATTCCCTGCATATTCTAAGGGGGTAATTATTCTTATTGCTTAGGTGTAACTCATAAATTTCGGCTAATATCTCTATCTTTTACATATCTATATTCACATTAGAATGACTATTTATTTCTGTGATCAATTTTAAAATGATTAAATTTATTTCAATAATACCAGATGATCTATTTTTTATGGAAATTGGATCTTTCTCTCCCTCTTTCCATCCATACTCTCACGCCTATAAGATGAACTATTGACCTTTGTAAAAACTATCTTTTAATAGAGCGAGGTTGAGGGTCCATCAAGTGTTTCTTGGTATCTTGGGTGATTGAGGGGCGTAAGAAAAGTCAAGTGGCTTGAATGCATCAACAAATCACGATGTTCCTTGTACAATGTGTTGGGTTCTAGAGGCCTAGATCTGGATGAACAGAACAAAATGATGCGCAGCGAAAGACTTTTGTGAATCGAACGGCATTGACAAAAACATTAAACGAAGTACCTTTGCATGAATCTCATTCGTGATTTCTTTGATCCCGGAGCGAGACAAGTCGAGCTGCTCAAGTGTGCAGCCTCTAGACGTATCCATGCGGTCCTCGGCACGTCGGATCTCCTCCTTCTCATTGACGAGCCTCGTTCTTTCTCCGTCGGCATCATTACGTCGTCCCAATCACATCAAGGATGGAGAAGGGGTGTGGGGAGAGTAGAGAAGAAGAGGAAAGGCCCCTGAACAATTCTGGCATGGATGAATTTCATTCAGGGCCTTCCCTATTTATACTAAGTGATGCCGGACGTTGTCAAGGCGTCGTCCGGTCGTCACCGAGGGGAGCGACTCGGTGTCGATAACGGAACTCTATCGGACCACGGTGGAGAGCGTCGTCTGATAATGCTGATAAACATATATGATATATGACGGAATGCGAAAGATCTATATGTAGTACGTGCAAGTGCGGACTCACGGAGCGTGCCATTCCTGGGGTTCAACAGGGTCGCCCAGGGAGGGATAGTCCAGGCTTCGCGAACCTCGTCCGAGGGGTCGAGGATGACTACGCGGTCTAACGGGAATGCCCCGTAGAGATGCTCATACGCGACAGGCGAGCCCGACTCGCATCGAACAGGTAAGACTCTCGATTGATTCTTCGTCGTTTTCTCAATCTATCCCTCTCACCTACGTCTAACCCGAGCGTAGTGGAGGCAATTCGAAGGCGTACTGAAAAAGATAAGAGACGAAAGAGCAGGTCCGGCGACAGCTATTTCGATAGCATCACTAAGGGCAGTATTAGAGGGCGGTGACAACACGACGGTCTGGGCTGGCGCCGGTGAAGAGATGACAAGCACGATTGGGGTAATCGTGGCTGTGCGAGGGCGGCAGCAAGGACTCAGCGTATCGAGCGCGGTGACACGGGGTGCGACGCTATGGGACGCGGCGGCGCAGGATGTGGCAGCGCGGAGCGAGGCAACCAGGGGGGGGGGGGGACGGTGACGCGAGGTACGACAGCACGAGCGTGGCGGCATGGGGCGCGGTGTTGCGGGTGCAGAGGTGCAACGACGGACGCAGATGCGCTTTGCGGCGCGCGGCACGCGCGGCGGCACGCATGGTGCCGCGCGACAGCCGGAGGCGCGAGCGCTGACGGCACGGGTGCAGGCGCCGCGGACGTGGACGACGGCGGTATCGAGCGCCGGCGTTGCGACAGTGGGCTGCAGCGGCTGTGCTCGCGACGGTGAGCAACGGTGGCGGCGGCACTCGTGATGGTGAGCGGCAGCGGCGGCGGCGGCTCCGCCTCTTCTTCATTCCTCTTCTTCCTCTTTCTTCTTCCTCAACGAGGGACTCTTCAACTTCTGAATGTTATATTTTCAACAAAATTCAAAGAGTGTCCTTTGGAGGGCGCCCACCCATCCCTTTATAGGAGAGGTGGATGGACCCCCTTGAAACTACAAAAATAAGACTGAAATGAAAGTGTTTGGGCCCGTTAAGGGGAAGGAATGGAAAGTATCCTCATACGGGATTTTCCCCTCGCTTCAATGGGATTATGAAAACAGGAACTACGAGAGAAAACACGAAATGTAGAAAACACAAAAACGAATAAAGTGGTATTCAAGACTGAAGATGGTGCGTCATCACCCGGGGTATCTGAATCTGGGTGTGCGCGTCGTAACCTTGGCTTGACGTGTAGGCTGGACACGAGTCGGCGGCAATGTCGATGATGATGCCGACTCCTTGAGTGATGATCATGCGGTCTCGGTCTGTAACGCGCCATCACTAAGTGGGTATTTTTCATAAAAACTCCCAAAACTTAAGTTTATCTTTCGACGTCCAAAAGACCATTTGTGTGTGACCCTCTAGGCCCATGTATTAGTCTAGTTAACGACTCCAACGGCCCTATAACCTTTATTGGCCTTCCAAATTAATTAACTATATCATCATATAGATTAATTAACGTCGGATCGATTTAACCCAATTGATAGGTCGAGACTCCGACACGTGGGGTGCCAAGCTACGCCTCGTGTCCTAGAAGATACAAAGGAGTGTATATCGACTCACTCATGGAAACTGTTCGTCATCAGTTACCGTGTATGCATAATCCCTCATCCACTTGACGCTCCTTGGACGACTTAGGGTATGGTCAACTGTCAAACCCTAATCGATCATCGGAGTTAGTACTGATGCATTTGGAAATCATTGGAGAACTCTTCTCCGACATTTCACTGCCTTGGCCAAGGACTTCATCGTATCATCTTCCTTGAGCTGTCACCTCTTATACCGAGGGTGGACGATCCCATCTTGACCACTCAATCGTCTTTGTGAACTTCTTGATGTACCCGAACTAAGACCATTTAGAATCCCATGATTAGAGACTTGTCAGCCATAGCCAAAGTACAACCGTCCGTCCACAAGACCTCTTTGGTGTCTCAGGTCTAAGGACCACTTACACAACCGTGACATGAATCAACCTGATTGACAGTTCGGTATAATACCATTCAGGAATTTTTACGGATCAATTCAATGAACTCTTTCCACTAAAGAGCACCCACTATCTATCCTTAGTGCCCCCACTACGGGACCGGCCATACTCATCATGAGTGAGGCTAGATAGTGTTATTCTATTCGGATACTTTGATGTCCTTCTCGCATATCCTTTGAATAGGAATGTTTAGAATACATGCTTAAAGACTAGTAATCTCTATATTACGATCTCATCATAATTCACTAAGTCCGATCATGTATTCATGGACTTCATTATACGCATCACACGTGTACTATAATGAATATGTTCTATTAATGAACATGGAACGAGATGTGGAATGTGTGATTGGCTTACCGGCCACATATATTTCCATCACATATGTGTGGAGACACTTAGGACAAATGGTGGGTGCTCATTTGAGTAAGTGTTCACTAAATTGATCTTTAAGAACCCCTGAATGGTATTATACCTAACTGCCAATCATGTTGATTCTTATCACAATTGTATAAGTGATCAATTGACCTGAGACGCCAAGAACATCTTGTAGATGGATGACTATGTTTTAGCTCTGGCTCATGAGTATCTAACCATGGGATTTGACTCTCTAGTCAGGGTAGTGAGGATATTAGAGAAGATATTCTCTAATCACTTATGTTATACATCAGTACTAACAAAATGAAGGATTAGGTTTTGACAAGTAACCATACCCTAAGTCATTCGAGAGTCTTGTACAGATTAAGGATTATACATCTAGGGTAACTGATGAGACATCTTATAAATCTAAGGTTCCATAAGACAGTCGAAGCATTACTCTATATCTTATAGAGTATGAAGTGTAGCTTGACACCCTAGGGACTGAAACGCAATTTATGGATTGAGTTAAATCGATCATTAATATACATATGTTGTTATGGTTAATTAATAATTGATAATCTTAAAATTAAGCTTTTACTTGTCATTGGTATTTTTGAAATTATTCAATAAAAATATAAACATGTACTCACTTAATAATCTAAATAATGATGATTACAGATCATCTCCACAAGGAACAGTGATTAAGGATTTACTATTCTTAATATAGTGATTATTACATTGAGATGAGATATGTTTTAATTGTGAAATTGAGTGATGAGAGAATGTGAGGTGATATAGTGATATTAACTTGAGGAGAGTAGTTAGTGGATAGTGATAATTTTGATTAGAGAAGGTCGAGTGAATGCGAAAATGAAATGACAATGAAGCGAAGAATGACAAGAGTGAGGTAGAACAAGTTGAATATGGTAATAGGCAAGTAAGCTAATGATAAGACGATGATGTGAAGGTGGTAAGAAGCAATTTAGAGAAGGTATGGAAGTGATGCGATGGCGAGATGTGGTAGTGAAATTTAATCTAAGCTGATGTTGAGAAAAGAACTTAAGGTGAGGATACTTACCATAGATCCTTATGTTCCACTAGGATTACGGCAATTTCCAAGTGCAAGTAAGCTCCCCCTCTTCTCTGTTGCTTTTTTCCACACATCCAAGACACCAAGACCAGACTTTATGGATCTCAGAAACTCACTATCTTTCAATTAGTCCACATGAGTAGAAAGCAAGTTTAAGGATAAATTTGATAGTGATCCACGCCTTTATTTATATATCATAGGGTATGAATAGAAAGAAGGGGTAAAGATGAAGCATCTTTCAAAAATCTTGCGTCATAGGACCTATGGATTGTCAAATATCGAGCTTGAAGTCATTAGAGAATATTTTTTCTCTCTCCTTGTCATCGACACTTACGCTTCTTCTTTTTTGGTTTCAGGTTAGGTCGTCCAATCTCCAGCTGTTAATCATTGGCACGAGTGTTTAGTCTTCTACGATCACGTGCTCCTAGAATGCCACATGTACCTGCGTAGAGGAAAAGACAAAAAATATCTCTCATTTTTATTATATAATCGTTGTGTGATGTTGCACCACATCGCCGCACGCCACATCACAAGATTTCTCTGTTTTCTACCTTTTCTAGTGAATAACATTCTAACACATGTCATTCACATCAGAAAAGGGGAATATTCTCGTGGCATGCACTTTACCTGATGTGGCATGCACTTTCACGTGCCACGTTAGTTTTTTTCTTATTTTTAATCAATTTCAGGGGTACACGTGTGTGCCACACGTAACTCCACAAATTGTTGACTTCTAATTTTATTTTTTTCTTTATATCTCAATTACCACATTGAATTTATCATAATTTAAATTGTGTCTTTTAATTTTTCACTTTTTTCAATGATTAGCTGCACTAATCAGTGCATAATGATTAGCGCACTAAGACATCATGATGAAATCATATTCTATAATGATTAGTGCAGCTAATCAATGCAGAAACTCTCGATTGATCACCATTTGACGAATCAAATGGTGACACGTGGGGGGTATATGTTGAATGCAAAAATAAAATATATAATAAGTCAGAAAAGTATGATAAATATATTTTTTGACTTATAAAATTAATGTTTCTATGAATAGAAGGTCAAAAAATCATTAAAGTTTCTGTATAAAAAATTAAAATCTTGAAGAATATGATGTCAAAAAATTCAAAAAAATCAAAATATCACTCAAAAAAAGGTTTAATCATTAAAAGTTTGATAACACACTATAATATTTATTTTAACGCATAAACAACGGTAAATTTCTCAGAAATAGTCCAATAATTTATGTGGTATTAATAAGGTTGGTCAAATATGTTATTAGACATTCGAGGTCATTAGCTAGAGTGATATATGGGCTTAGAGGTTCACATTAATAAGACTAAAGAACGTTGGAAGATGTACTTTATTAATATGGATTTTCAGGAAAAATTCTTAGATATGTATAAATAAGGGGTACACATTTTGGAGGCTGATTCCACCCAGATTCCCCCCCCCCTTCTTTTTTCTTTGCTTTCTCCTCTCATTCCACAAGCACTCCTTGATGGTGAGAAGATCACAATGGCTTCAAGAAGAAGTGGTGAATAAGGAGAAGATATCGAGGAACCTTCTAGTCGTGTGGATACGTCTAGAGGCTAGGCAACTAAACGGTTGAACAGCTTGAAGAAGCTCTATCAGAGAGCAAGTCAAGGGTGGAAAACGCTCCCCACAAGGTATGTCATGTTTAATGTGTTTTAAAGATCAATTTTTTATGGATCTTTAGCAACCACTACATTGAAATTTATTTCATGCGCCAAACCCATAGCCCCGTAACCCAGGACCACTTGCACAACCATGACATGAATCAACTTGACTAACGATAGGTATAATACCACTCAGGGATTCATACATATCAAATTATGTAAACTATTTCCCCAAAGAGCACCCACAAGTCCTTGATGTCTCCAGACTAATGGCTATGGAATCTATCATGCTCATCACATGAGTGGACTAGACATTGCTATTTTATCCAGATATTTCAATGTCTTTCTCGAGTATCCGTCGAATAGGATGTTTAGAACACATGTTAAAGGCGAGTGATCACCATATTATCATCTCATCACAATTCATGTAGTCATTGTATGTATTCATGGGTTTCAATTATAAGCATTGCATTTGAATTTTGATGAATATATATTTATCAATGAACACAGAACAAGACATTGAATGTGTGATTGGCTTGCAAGGCATTCTTAGTGAACATCCTAGCTTTGGTCCTTAAGTATTAAGAGCTTACAGCACTTCCTTATTGATGTGGCAATGTTATATGTATGTCTCACACACTGATTATTTGAGATTGAAGGAGTAGCCTCCACTTGGTAGATAATTTAGTGTATCAATTTTCATTCAGCTATTATTTCCTCTAAAAAAGGAATTAGCTTGTCTCGTGGTGACATATCTTTGATATGCATATCCTGAAAATCATCCTCTCTCTTAACCCCATCCCCTGTCAAGGTGCAGGCTGTATCTAGGAATAGTACTACCAAAAAATTTGGGAATAAAATGTTGAATATTTTAAATTGTGCATAACTTCTCGAGAAATCCTAATTGTATGTAAATGTTTCTTAATCTCCCTCCCTACACTGTCTAGTTTACAACATTTCAACATGTCCGTGCTTGCAGCATTCTTGATTACTTGGTCTGGAAACCTAATCAAACTTTACATCACTTGAATTGTAGAAGAAATATTGTAAACAGCTATAATTGACAACAATGAGTTAATTTTTTGAGAGAATCTTTACTCGCATCTCCTTATTGGTAATTAATACAAAATGTTTTGATTTTTGTTATGCTTTTTTTCAATTTTTCCTTGACTTTTAACTATTTTCCGGCATCTTTTATTTGTTTAAAACGTGAATTTACACTTCTAATGTAAATTTATTTATTCAAAAAATTTGGGGGATACCTATTTATTAAAAGTTCCATTAAATCGTGATTTGCCTCCATTATTCTTGGATGAATAACATGGAATACTCAGTGATGAAGCCTCCTCTGATGAAGTCTACATTCTCCAACACCAGCTCATGCTTGACCACTGCACCAAGTAGATAATATGTCATTTGGCATATCATCATGAAATGATATTGGTTTATGAGAAAAAGGACAAAATGGTTTTGCCATGGAATTTATCATTTAAAAATATTACGACATTATTTTTAAGTGGGAAGAATAAACAGGCAAAATCAAATATTTTGACCGTCAGTAGTAGAAGCAATGCCATGTTTTTAGAGACAAGTCCAAAATAGAATAATACCTCTCGGATTATTACTTAAATTCTTCTGATAAATGAACTCTTCCCTGCATAGACTTTGGGAAAAGGAAGCTTGAAAGCTCGGAAATAAATCATTATCCCAAAAGAAAGGAAAAATGGAAGGACAGCTTCAACTCTAGCTTAAAGATCATTCAAAGATTACGCAGCACCATTCAAACGGAAATTTTCGCAATTCTTACCATTGTAATGACCTTTTAGGATTTGGGGAAGACCCTTTGAACAGTTCCACAGGAAAGTGATCACTTTTTCATCAGAAGCACCACAGTGTGAGCTGCAATGCTGCGATTCTCGCCAAGGCTGTCGACCTTCTCATGGGTCTTTGCTTTGAGATTAATCACAGTGGGGTGAGCTCCAAGAAGATCGCACAGGACGGCCCTGATCGACTCTTTGTGAGGGCTCAGCTTGGGTCTCTGTAAGATCAATGTCGCATCTAGGTTTCCAAGCTCATACCCTGCCTTGTGCATAAGTCGTACCTGGAATTGGAAACAATGAGCCATTAAAAAAATCAGTGGAAGTAAATAAATGGCACTGATGCTTCAAGGAAAAATGAAAAATCTATCTTGGATAATCTTGATAATCAAGAGATTTTCTGGGAGGAGGTAGAGGAGGAACTCATTGGAAATGTAGGAATTGATCGTGGGAGGGATTGATCGTAGACGACAGAGGGATTGATCGTCGGACGAGCCGGCTGAAGATATGGCAATCCCAGGGAAAGCGGGAGAAAGACAAGGGGTCAAGCCAAACTGCAGACTTAAATTCATTATTCTTGGGTGACCTCTTATAGTATAGGAAAGGAAAAAATTCAAGAGGGAAATGACAAAAATATGTCTAGTTGGTAAAACGATGAAATACTCCAAGAAGGATTGGAGAATGTATCATAGAATAATCCAATCCCAAAGAAATCTAAAAACTAATTATTTCAACTTCACATCTGTCAGGTGCTCAGGAAATGAAGATAAAAATAATAATAAATAAGTAGATGCCAATAATTAAGAACCATGCGGATGAAATCGATTATACTAAACATGAGGAGCCTACTTTGGGCAGAATCTAGCTAAGACAGCTGTTCATCTGGACCGGGGCTTCACCATTTCAGAGATTTTTTATTGATATATATTTCAGAGAATCAAGAAAGCTCGAATAAAGAAATCAGAAAGACTTCCACAGCAAAAAAAAAAAAAAGGAAATTGAGATGAAAGAAGCAACAACCCATCCAAGAACAAGCCCAAATCCAAAAGAGATGAAACTCACCGCCTCCTTCACAAAGACAGAAGAAGCAGCTCCCTTCCACTTGGGATCACTATCCGGGAAGATCTGGCCGATATCCGGAAGCCCCAAAGCCCCCAAAATCGCATCCACCACGCAGTGCAGAAGAACATCACCTGAAATCGCCCAAAATCTCAAATACCCATGTCCGGAATTGGATTAAAAATCCCACAAAAATACCATCGGAGTGCGCCTCGCATCCACGATCGTGAGGAATGTTGACTCCGCCTATGATGAGGGGAAGCCCAGGCTCGAGCCTGTGGAGGTCGAATCCATGGCCGACTCGGAAGGGCAGGGAAGGGGGAGAAGAAGAGGTCTCTTCTTCCTCGGCTAGCTCGGGTTTGGAGGCTACCCGCGTCGGCAAGAGATGGGTAGCTCGGAAATGGCGAAGGGGAGTGGAGGAGGGAAAGGAAGAAGAGATGGGTCGAGTGGGGAGGAAAGTTGGAGTCTTGGAAGAGAGAGAAGGGGAGAGTGGAGTGGGTAAGAAGAGAGAAGAGGCCGCGCCCGCCATGGCTGGTCTTCTCGAGAGCTCAGATGAAGATTTGGGCAAATTTGTGAGTCTTCTTTTGTCACAGTTCAGCTACCCATGTAAGGTTCTAATCCTTTCTCCTTTTTTTTCTTTAGTTTTTTTTACTTTCTGGTTTCTAGTTTTTTTCAATTTTGAGTGGTTAATTTTTTAGTTTTTAATTGTCTTTTTTTTTACTTCATGGTTTCTAGTTTTTTTCAATTTTGAGTGATTAATCATTTTAGTATTTAATTATCCTTTTTTCCTTTAGTTTTTTTACTTTATGGTTTCTAGTTTTTTCAATTATGAGGGGTTAATTTTTAAAAAAATTTAATTCTACTGTTTTCTTTATTTTTCTTACTATATGGTTTTTAGTTTTTCCAATTTTAAGTGGCAAATTTTTTTTAGTTTCTAATTTTCCTTTTTTCTTTATTTTTTTACTTTATGGTTTCTAGTTTTTCAATTTTGAGTGGTTTATCCTTTTTTTCTTTAGTTTTTTTCCCTTAGGATGGTTCCTAGTTTTTTCAATTTTGAGTGGTTCAATTTTAGTTTTTAATTATCCTGTTTTTCTTTAGTTTTTTTACTTCATGTTCTCTTTTTTTTCAATTTTTAGTGTTTAATTTTAAAGTTTTTTAATTCTCCTTTTTTTCTTTAGTTTTTTCACCTTTATGGCTTCGATTTTTTTCAATTTTGAGTGGTTAATTTTTTTGTTTCTTATTCTCCATTTTTTCTTCCTTTTTTTACTTAATGGTTTCTATCTTTTTCAATTTTTTTGTATCTTATTCTCTGATTTTGTTTCTAATGCTCCTTTTTTCTTTAGTTTTTTTTATCTTATGGTTTCTAGTTTTTTTCTCAATTTTTGAGTGGTTAATTTTTTAGTTTCTCATTCTCCCTTTTTTTCTATAGTTTTCTTACTTTATAGTTACATGTTTTTTCAATTGTTAATGGTTGATTTTCTAGTTTTTTTAATTCACCTTTTTCCTTTAGTTTTTTTACTTTATGGTTCCAATTTTTTCAATTTTGAGTGGTTTAACTTTTTAGTTTTTAATTCTCCATTTTTTCTTTATTTTTTTTACTTTATAGTTTTTAGTCTTTTTCAATTTTGACTGGTCAATTTTTTAGTTTTTAATTTTCTTTTATTCTTTATTTTTGTTGCTTTATGGTTATCTGATTTTTCCATTTTGAGTGATTCATTTTTAGTTTTTAATGTTTTTCCTTTTTAATCTTCTAATTCAAAAAAGTCAGTTTGTTTTAACTTTCTACTTATAGTTGCTTTATTTTTCTAGTTTTTTAGTTATTTTCTTCTTATAGTCCTTCGAGGTTTTACTATTTTAGTTCTTCAGTGTTCTTTCTTAAATCTTTTGTTTTTTAGTTGTTTTCTTTTTTAGATTTTGATGTTTTAGTATTTCTTCTCGCTTTTAATTTTCTTTAGTTTTTAAGTTTCTAATTTTTAGCCTTAAAATCTTTTAGCCTTTACTTTTAAGTTTTTTTTATTTAATTTTTTTTATTCATTAAAATTTTACCTTTTAGTTTTTCAAATTTTAAACTTTAGTTTCTGGTTTTTACTTTTTACTTTTTAATTTGTTTTTTCTTTTATTTAAGTTTCTGTTTTTACTTTTTACATTTTGTTTTTGTGTTTTCTGTTTTTGTTTCTAGTTATTACTTTTTACTTTTTTATTTTTTGTTTCTAGTTCTTACTTTTCAGATTTATTTTATTGTTTTTCTGAGTTTCTAGTTTTTACTTTTCACTTTTCATTATGTTTTTTTCTTAGTTTCTAGTTTTTATTTTTTACTTTTACTTTTTGTTTTTTTAGTTTCTAGTTTTTTTTCTTTTATTTTTATTTTTATAGCCTTTAGTTTTTAATTTTTACTCCTACCTTTTTTAAAATTTCTAGTTTTTTACTTTTACTTTTACTCTTTGTTTTTATTGTTTTCAGTTTCTAGTTTTTTGGTTTAGCTTTTTCTTGTTGTGAATTATATTTTTAGGTATCGGCTTTTTTTAGTTGTTAGCTAGTAGTTTGTAGTTAGTAATTTTGGTTTGTAGTTTTTAGTTTTAGTTTTTGGTTTCTAGTTTCTAGTTGAAAGTTTCAAGTTTGTAGTCTGTAGTTTTTACCTTTTAGTTTCTAGTTTGTGGTTTTTGGTTTGTGGTTTGTGGTTTGTGGTTTGTGGTTTGTGGTTTGTGGTTTGTTGTTTGTGGTTTGTGGTTGGAAATTGTAGTTTTTAGTTTGTACTTTTTATATTGTACTTTTAAGTTTGTAGTTTATAGGTTGTATTTTGTAGTTTGTAGTTTTTTGTTTTTGTTTTTGTTTTTAAGTTTTAGTTTTTACCTTTTACTTTTTTACTTTTTTACTTTTTAGGTTTTACTTCTTAGGTTTTAGTTTTTACTTTTTAGGTTTTAGTTTTTACTTTTTAGGTTTAATTTTTAGTTCTAGTTTCTATTTTTTTGTTTAACTTTCTAGTTCCTAGTTTGTGGTTCATAGTTTTAAAATTTTTAGTTTTAGTTTAAAAATTCAAATTTCAAGTTTTTAGTTACTTCTTAGTTTTTAAGTTCTAGTTTCAAAAGGTCAAAATTCAAGTTTGTAGTTTTTACTTTTTAGTTTTCAGTTTCTAGTTTCAATTTTCAAATTTCAAGTTTGTAGTTCTTAGTTTTTAGTTTTCAGTTTCTAGTTTCAACTTTCAAATTTCAAATTTCAAGTTAGTAATCATTACTTTTCAGTCTCTAGTTTCAAGTTTCAAGTTTCAAGTTTCAAGTTTTTACTTTTTAGGTTTTACTTTCTAGCTTTTAGCTTTTGTTTCTAGTTTCAAGTTTGTAGTTCGTAGTTGTATTTTGTAGATATTAATTTTTAATTTTCTACTTTCAAGTTTCTATTTTTTTAGTTTTAGGTTTTACTTTATAGTTTTTAGCTTTTATTTTTCGCTTTTAGTTTTTAGTCTCAAGTTTGTAGTTGTAGTTTGTAGATTTTAGTTTATACTTTTTAGTTTTTAGTTTCTAATTTCTAGTTTTCAGTTTTATAGTTTTTGAGTTTTTAGTTTTTCTAGTTTTCAGCTTTTAAAAGTTTTAAAATTTTTTAAGTTTTTAAGTTTTGTAAACTTTATATTTTTTAGTTTTTTAGTTTTTTTATATAAAATTTTCTTTAAGTTTTTTTCAACTTTTTCATTATTTAATTATTTAATTTTTAATTTTTTTAAATATTGATATACACTTTTGATGTTTTAGTTGTTTACACTTTTTATTTTTTAGTATTTTCAGTATTCCAATTTACAGTATTCATTTTTTGGTTTTTTAGTTTTCTTTTTATTTTTTGGCTTGTTTTTTTTAGTTGTTTACTTTGATTTTATTTTTACTTTTTACTAAAAAAAATTTAATTTGTTATTATATTTTTTAGTTTTTAAGGTTTACATTTTATCTTTTATTTTTAACGTTCACTTTTTAGTTTTTTTTTTACTTTTTATTGATTTTTTTTTTTACTTTTCACTTGTTTGACTTTTTATTTTGTAGTAATTAGTTTTTGGCTTTTTAACCTTTAAATTGTTATGTTTTGAAAATTTTAATCAAAGGGATCTTCAGGTTCACATTTTTGAATTCTTACATTGTTTTTTAATGTTGGTAACAGATTTTACCTGAATTTTACCAGTCTAAATGGGAAACCAATGAAGTTAAAAGATTGATTGTCATTTGGAGGCGGAAATGGGTAAAAATCCAGATATCATTCTTCATGATTAATCATGTTGAAGGTCTAGCTATCTTTTCCCTCTATTTTTCCTTGTATTTTTTGTTTCAGAATCAGAGCCTATCTTTTGAGGTCTCCAGGGCTTATTTCTGAGGATTCAGCATGAATTCAGTTAAATTAGGTTATAAATTTGAGAACATTGTACTATTCAAAATATTTAAAACAAAGCTGACGATAAAATATCAATGCAGAAATTTGCAGAAGGTAGGGCTAGGCATAGCACTGAAGGAAATCATTTAATCAATCACATCATCAATTTCTCTAATGACCTAATTTAATATCTTGAGAGGATTCAGTTATTTATCTAGCCAGCGTAACTATTATTGTTAAACATCCTACCTGAGAGATGAAACTTGGATGAGCCCCATGGGTAGCTCCTCCGACCACTGGCCTAAAGTTTTCTTATTATATTTTTAAGTAAGCTTAAGAAAATATTTTAACTAGATAATGTAATTCTTGCTCTTAAACAATCAAGTTAAGAGATGAATATTGGATGAACCCAATGTGTAACTCCTCCAACCATTTGTCTAAAGTTTGCTTACTAAAATTAGCAGTAACCTCTTTTTCATTCTAGAGAGGACACTAAACCTAACCCTAGTCCTAACCCTAACCCTTACCCTTACCCGAACCCTAACTGAAGATTCAGATGCTAATCTAATGCAGTTGATTTAATGTCTTCATCTGAAGGGGAAAGTGAATTTTTCATGTTTAGATTGCATGAGAAGGTGAGTCTAACGCATGAAGGGACAGAATCCAATCAAAATAATATTAATTAAAAAAAATTGAGATGGGTTGATATGATTTGTCTTCCCCAAATGATGCATGTTTCTATTTTGTGAACGATGTTTGAAGATGGTAAAACCTACCAAACGCTTGTTGTTTTCCTTTTCCTTGACTCACCCTCTGCGTGCTAACTCTGTTCTACCTAATCAGTGTTAGGTGAAACAGAGCTTAGTGGACCTATTCCGAGAGAGAGATATAGAGAAAAAAAGAAAGACCAAAAGAGATAGAAAGAAGATCTATATATATATATATAGATATCAAGATAGATAGATACAGAAAATAAGAGAGATAGAAAGATAAAGAAAGAGATAGACAGACAGAGAACGAGAGACACAGAGATACAGAGAAAGAGGCAGCGATGGAAGATAGTTCGAGAGATATGAAGCGAAGGAGAGAGAGAAAGATAGAGATAGAAAGATAGAGATGTAAATAGAGATACAGAGAGAGAGAGAGAGATCCAAAGATCGAAAGATAGAGATGTAAAGAGAGATTCAAAGAGAGAGAGAGAGAGAGAGATGTAAAGAGCTATGCAGAGAGAGAGAGAGAGATGTAAAGATAGATGCAAAGAGAGAGAGAACGAGGGAGAAAAAGAGATGTAAAGAGAGGAGTGAAAGAGAGATGGAGAGGGAAAGAGTGAGAGATAGAAAGATAGAGAGACATGTAAAGAGAGATAGAGATTTGTAAAGAGTGATGCTACGAGAGAGAGAGAAAGAGAGAGAGATGTAAAGAGAGACGCCGTGAAAGAGAGATGGAGCGGGAAAGACTGAGACATAGAAAGATAGAGACGGATGTAAAGAAAAATGGAGAGAAAGAGCGATTGAAAATATAGAGAGAGAAGGAGAGAAAGAGAGAGAAAGAGAGATAAAAAGATAGAGACAGGTGTAAAGAAAGATGGAGAGAAAGAGAGATAGAAAAAAATAGAGCGAGATGTAAATAGAGATGGAGAGAGAGAGAGAGATGGCGGGAAAGGGAGATATAGACATGGAGAGATAGAGAAAGAAAGAGAGGGAGAGAGAGAAGTCTTTCTATAAAACCCATGAACGGATGGTGGCTTTGATTATCAGAGCGTACTTCTAGCTCTGTAGTTACAAACTGCGAGATTCATGGCGATCTTCATAGAAATGGCGATCGTGTTCTTCCTTCTACGCTGTATGCCGTCGTTAGCGGCGAGCTACGACATCGACTGGTCGACAGGAACAGACTACAGCCGCTGGGCTGCAGGGAAATCCATCAAAGTCGGTGACACGATAAGTAAGTAGCCCAGAAAATTTAATATCATTCATTCTCAAGTTTTTGTTCCTTAAACGAATGGCATGCGTATTACCGTAGTTTTACCGTTTCATTTTAATCAAGATAAAGTGATTCAGATACGTTAGTATGCGATTTTGACGTTCCAATTATGTGGGTTTAAGTTAGTGTACAGAGGCTAAGTCTGTCCTAATTAACATGATAGGATAAATTAGGATCGACTTAACAGGATTATGTTTCTCCTGCTACCTCTAAATAGAGGCCAGTCTTTGGGCTCGGCACCCAAAAAAAATGAGTTGGATCAATTTGTTATGAGATTTAGACAAAAGTATGTGTTGGTTTCAATTAATATGTAGCGGGTAAGCCTATCTTAAATATAACAATGGAACAACTTATGAACAGGGGCCAGTCCTTGGGTCTTTTGTATGGTTAATATCATACAAATTCCTATCTCGTGATTTAATCAAGTTGATATGAAATTGAGATATTCAATAATGTGGGGGGGTGTTCAATCAATGTGTAAATGCAAAGTCCATCCTCATTAAAATGATGGGATAGCTTGGATAGACTTCTCTACTTGCCCAGTAAGGTTGAACTTCTATGTGAGCCCTCATTACTATTAGATTAGGCAGCTTCCAACCTGCTGCCTTAAAATAGTACCCCTCACGACCAATAAACTAAGGTGCGTTCTCTAGCTTGTGTAAATTAATTGATTCATCCTCAAGAATGAAATGAAGAAAACCATTAAGTTTACCTCACTTCATCCTTGCTTAGATATGTTATATATCTTCATCTAGTTAATTGACTCATCCTTGAGAATACAATACAGGAAGATCCTTAAGTTAACGTACACTTCATCCTTGCTTAGATATGTTATATATCTTCAGGTAGTTAATTGATTTATACTCGAGAATACAATACAGGAAGATCCGTAAGTCTACTTACACTTCATCTTTGCTTAAATATGGTATATATCTTCATCTAGTTAATTGATTCATTCTCGTGAATACAATACCGGAAGATCCGTAAGTTAACTTATACTTCATCCTTTCTTAGATATGTTATATATCTTCAGCTAATTAATTGATTCATCCTCGTGAATACAATACCGGAAGATCCGTAAGTCTACTTACACTTCATCTTTGCTTAAATATGTTATATATCTTCATCTAGTTAATTGATTCATTCTCGTGAATACAATACCGGAAGATCCTTAGGTTAACTCTCACTTCATCCTTTATGAGATATGTCGTATATCTTTCGTTGGTTAATTGATTCATCCTCAATAACACAACATTAGAAGATCTTGAAGTTTACTTAAATTTTATCCATAGATACGTTATCCATCTTCAGTTAGTGAATTGATTCATCCTCAATAATACAATATTGGAAGACCCTTCAAGTTTACTTCTTTTTCATCCTTGTTTCTACAGCATTCCATTACGGAGGGTTTCACACGGTGAACGACGTAAGCCAGGCGGACTACCAAGCCTGCACTACAACCACCACTCTCAGCAGCCATGCAGAAGGCAACACAGTCTTCAAGCTGGACAAAGAGGGCACTCGCTACTTCATCTGTTCTTCAGCCGGGCACTGCCAAAACGGAATGAAGATCGCTATCACCGTCGCCGCTGCTGCAGCCAGCGGCGGTGCGCCAGCGCTACCGTCTATTCCCAACGCTAACTCTCCGCCGGAAACGCCATTAACGACGAACGAAGCTTCTTTCATTCACAGGCAGAGGAAAGCGGTCGTGTTTGGCATTGCACTATTTGGCCTTGCTCTTCTCAGCTAGGCAAGAGGCAGTGCTGGCTTTTGATTTTCTTGTTTTATCTTCTTCTCTGTTTCTTCTTCTGAATCTTTCTTCGTTCCCTCTTCGAGTATGAAAATATGTAGTATTTTTGACAAAACATGAATGAACGAACGACGCCATTGATGACGAACGAAGCTTATTTCATTCACCTGGAGATGACAGTGCTCTTGTTTGGCGTTGGGCTGGTTGGCCTTGCTCTTCTCAGCTTGGCAAGAGGCAGTGCTGGCTTTTGATTTTCTTCTTTTATCTTCTTCTGTTTCTTCTTATGAATCTTTCTTTTCTTACACTTCGACTAGTGTGCATCCTTGATGTTATTGAAATTTAGCCTTTGGTGCAGTAACCATGACAAAAATATGTAATATTTGACAAAACATAAACGCTTCGGGTGTTGGAAAGTTCCTTCTCCTGGCTAAGGACTTGGTCTGTCTTCTTTTGAAGAAAAACACAATAGAATTCAGATCAGTGTCTGCAGTACTTTACATTTGAAGATAGACTTTGTTGTGAAGGTCGAATTTGCCAAAACCATGCAAGGTACCATTTATGGTTCAGGATAGTGAACTGTACTCTAATTCTATCGGGGTTCAATATTGATTGTAGGATAAAATGATTCTACGACATTGAGAATTTTAATTACTAGTTAATTTTTTTGAAATCTTAACTCATCTATAATTAAATACTATATCTTATTCCCACAATCGTCCAATCTGGTATTCTATTTCGTCATTATGCTCATTCTCTCTTTCTTTCTATTGTTTTTTATCTTATGTCTAGTTTTGGCATTATAAAATGTATGGATGTTACGCATGAGAATAACTCCCAAATTTGTAGTAGTGAGGTTCTGGGGTTACCACATAGAAATATAGATAGTAATATTTTATGGAGAGTGGGTATTCCAAATAGAATACTTTGATTGTATCTATTTATAAAAGTTCGTTATCCTTGCTAAGGATATGGCCAATCATCTTTTCGAGAAAATCAACTGGAGAATACCGGCGAAATGATGGACTGTATTACCTTGTGGTTCTCTATAAAGTTGGAGTCATTTTTTTAACCGATGCAGCCTATGTTATGAACTGTTTCAGAACAGAGTTTTTCCATTATTTTCAACAATGCACCGGAATTAATATTTTCCCCATGCATCGATAATCTACTGAAAAAGGTTAGGCACATATTCCACGGTGGTTTTAAATGAAATGGATGTATCTACCAATAAATAACGCAGATCAATGTCATTAGCATTTTGTCTACTGATTGGATATTACAGTTCACCTTTGTTTTATCATGGAGGTCAACTTTGCCGTACCATGCATTGGGCCGTTTGCGACCAATACCTCAGCATATAGAGAAATGACAAATTTGCAAATCTAGAAAACAAATACTGGTGGCACTAACCCTTCTTTAGAAAAATTAATCCATTTGTGATCATGTTTATTTCCTGGGATCATCCTCTCTTTCTATTTTGTCCTCTCTCTCCTCGCCTAAAACTTACTAATATATTTATCTATTAATCACAAAATTTTCTCCAATGAATATTTATATATACATCCTTATAATTTTCCCCACTACATTAATCATCAAATTTTCATCTCTTTATCCTCCATCACATTCAATACTTCAGCCTCCACAGGAAAAAAAACCTGGATCTTGTCTCAGCTTTCTCTAAAATATTATTCTCTTGTTTTGTTTCATGACTAGTATATACTTCTTGCTATCTTTACCCACTTTTCATCTTTTCTATCCCTTCTCATTTTCTACATTGGTCAGCCCTTTACAAAAATTATAATTTTTGTAAACTTAAATAATTTGGACACTAATCAGATTTCCAGGCAAGGTATCTTTAGAAAAGACACATCTTCAGTGATTAAGTTAGGATATCTTGAGTACATAACCAAATAGAAAATGCAACAAATGAAAAGTGACATTGAACTTTACATATCCTCATGATCTCAGCAAATTTTATATGTTGATTTGGCCCTGGGTTGTCTCCTTCAGCCTTTTTTAAAGTAAGTCTGAAGCCAAAACAAGAAGATAAAGTACATTTTATGGTAAATAAATTTAGAGCAATTTGAAATTAGGGAACCAGATAAAGTATGTAAATTATGGGATTTGTTAATAAGCTTTATTAATAATTAGGTAACTAAGTATAAGAGATAGACATCTAGAAAATGAGGCTCAACCTGCAGCTTTCATATATTTCAACATTAATTTTTAGAATGGATAGGTCCTCTTCATATGATGATTTCTAATTATTTTGCTAATTTTTTTAGCACACATTACAAAGGGGATAAATTGAAAATATTTACAGATTTATTTGCATAAAATTGGTTTTATATGTGGGTTATCAAGCTTAAAATGATTAAATCAATTTTTAGAATGATATTTTGATTTTTTAAATTTTTTTTAATATTTTAGATATTTTTATGACGACATATTCTGAAAGAAAATAATTTCTTGAGTCAGGATATGACTTTTTCTGAATTTTTGCAACATTATATATCCATGGGGATATGATTTAACTAAGTCAGAATATCTATATATTTATATATTTGGCTTTATTTTTAGTTTTATATTATTAATGTATTTGTGGCCAATGAATATTATTCCAATTAATGATTGGAGTCAATGAATCATTAAAATAATACCATTATGACATTGCTAATTGTGATGTCATGATGACAATAATTACTTATGCTTTTCTCTTAGTCTTCTTAACTACATGCATGACGAGGCCCAATAAGAAAAGGAGTATTTTATTTGCAATAAATGTGATGTGAAGACAGAGGAGATCTGAATTAAAATACTTATTATTTTATTAATTTTTATCCCTTGATTGGTAAAAAAAGTGTTGTACCAATGACATGTCACGAGATACATGGCACCACGTGTACACACGATGGGCTTGTGTACACATGGCCCTAATGTGTCCAAATCTCACTCGTGCTTAACTAAAAGCGTGTGGATAAGGCACATGCTGAAGCGTTGATGCACCGCCACGTCATTGATGAAAATATATGTGGCCGACAAGCCAATCACACATTCCACAGCTCGTTCCATGTTCATTAATAGAACATATTCATTATAGTGACGTGTGATGCTTATAATGAAGTCCATGAATACATGATCAGACTTAGTGAACTATGATGAGATCATAATACGAAGATCACTAGTCTTTAAGCATGTTTTCTAAACATTCTTATTCGAAGGATACGCGAGAAGGACATCTAAGTATTCGGCTTGAATAACACTATCTAGCCTCACTCATATGATGAGAATGGCTTGTCCCATAGCCATTAGTGTGGAGACACTAAGGATAGATAGTTGGTGCTCTTTAATGGAAAGAGTTCATTGAATTGATCTGTACGAATCCCTGAATGGTATTATGCCGAACTATCAATCAGGTTGATTCACGTTATGGTTGTGTAAGTGGTCCTTAGACCTGAGACACCAAAGACATCTTGTGGACAAACGGTTGTACTTTTACTACTGCCAAAGAGTCTCTAATCATGGGATTCTAGATGGTTTTAGTTCAGGTGCATCAAGAAATTCACGAAGACGATTGAGTGGTCAAGATGGGATCGTCCACCCTCGGCATAAGAGGTGATAGCTCAAGGAAGATGATGCAATGAAGTCCTTGGCCAAGGTAGTAAAATATCGGCGAAGAGTTCTCCGATGATTTCCAAATGCATTAGTACTAACTTCAATGAACGATTAAGAGTTTGACAATTGACCATATCCTAAGTCATCCTAGGAGCGTCAAATAGACGAGGGACTATAATTATATGGTAACCAATGACGAACAGGTTCCATGAGTGAGTCGATACACACTCCTTTGTATCTTTTAGAGCACGAGGGTGTAGCTTGGCACCCCACGTAATGGAGACTCAACTATCGATTGGGTTAAATCGATCCGACATTAATTAATCTATATGTCTATATAGTTAATTAATTTGTAAGGCCAAAAAAGGTTATTGGGCCACTCGAGTCGTTAACTGGACTGATACATGGGCGTAGAGAGTCAGACAAAAATGGTCTTTTGGTCATCTGAAGATATACTTATATTTTGGGGGCTTTTATGAAAAATACCCACTTAGTATAAATAGGGGAAGGCCTAAACAAAATTCACACATGCCAGAATTTTTCCGGGGCCTTCCCCTTCTTATCCTCTCTCCCCATGACTTCTCTCTATTCCCGATGCGATCGGGATGGCTTAACATCGACCATGAGGTAGAATGGTGCTCGTCAAGAGGAGGAGATCCAACGTGTCGAGGACCACATGGATACATCTAGAGGCTACACACTTGAGCAGGTCGACTCGTCTCACTCCGGGGTCCAAGAAATCACAATCCATGCAAAGGTACTTCGTTTCGTAATTTTAATGATGCCATTATGATTCTGTTACGTGTCTTCTGCTACGTGGAATCCTTGTCTTCATCCATGTCAAGGCCTCTACAACCTAACATTAACATGCATGTTCTCAATATTCTAATAGTAATGTATAAGATATATAGCTAGCCCTTTGTCTTTTTCCTATACGGACATGTAGCTCGACATGAGCCACTCATGGAGGATGATGGGGGTGAATCTGATCCAATTATTGCATTTAATTCTGAAGTAAAGACAAAACCTAAAAGTGATGTGGATGTGGTGACAAGGATGAGGAGAGAGAAATAAATAAATAAAATCAATGGCTAGGAATTCTCCAAATTCAGAGCTCGACTTTTGATGATTTAGAAGACCAATCAAGTTGAAACTTAAACGAAAGCTTCATCTTTTTATTGTCTTTCCATCTATACAGTTATATATATAAATTAAGTCACAGATCTTCATAAAAAACATCTTCAAAGTCACTTCCTCATAGAGAGGCAGATTGAAATGGATTGAGGTTTCGAAGGTATGTCAAGGGTTTTATTTGTGTATTGATTGCTTGGAGAAGATCAATAGAGAAGAGGAAAGGTTTATTTGCATCAAGAAATTTCCCTGATCCAGCAAACCATAGGGATCTAAGGTCCATTGATAAGCCAAAAATAGGGGTGAATTTGTAATTTTATAGTCCTTTGTTGCAGTTAATTTTAGCTTATACAATAAAATTCATAAAACCTTCACTTAAGATCTATAATGATAAGTATAGGTATCGCCAAAGGGAAACTAGTAAGGATATTCAATTGTGATCTGCGTATATAATTTGACCCTAATTAGAGTTAATTTGATCTTCAATGAAGATCCAACCACCCTAATTAAATGATGAATTTAGAGAGGGGGGTAGAAGAGATGAGAAGAATAGAAGAAATAATGAGCTCTAAATTGAATTCTTTGATCCAATTTAAAGGATCAAAGGAGTCAATTAGAGGGAATAAGAATAAAATTTGATTGGTGTTGGTTGGTTTTGGAGGCTTGGTAATTCAAAATTTACTAAACTATTAGATAATAAAAGGGGCAATTTAATCTCCTAAAAATTAATTTTTTATAATTCTTTTCTTAATGTGCAAGATCAATTTCATGGTCTCTCCTCTCAATCCAAGTAAGGGCTTGTACATGTCGCTCAAGCCAAGCGATTTAGAAGTGCAGACCAAGTTCAAGAGGAAAAATCACAAACTTCACTAAAACATAATCCAAATTACACTAAAAATCAAATATACTGAAATAGAAAGCACCTAATAGAGTTGATCCAGGATGAAGCTCCTCTCTATCTTGCAGCTATGATACAGTGACCTCCAGAATGATCTCCTCTTGAAATTTGGCTTTTATACTTAGGTTATATGGTAAAAAATTACCATTTTACCCTCATTTAGTAATTAATTTTTATTCATCAATATAGGCTTGATCTGAATGATCCAACCGTACAGATAAAAAGAGGAGGTTGAGCAAGCAAATCTATAAAAAAATCATCTTAATGAATGAAAATTGACCAATCTAAGCCATTGGATCAATTTTCATTTATTTAATTTAATTTATATTCCACAGGCTATGTCGTGTCATCCCGTGATTGGCCGACACATTTAAACTTTAAAATAGCATGTTCATTCTTGTAATGCCACTAACCCGTGTCCTGAAATCAAAATATAGAAAAAATAGTAAAGAATACCAAATATGGTGCAACTTGCATTTACCTGTGCACCTTTAAAGTTTTACCCATTCACAGAGCGCCACGTCATCTTCCGTGCGTGCGATTTGTATGCATAGCACGGAAGGTGAACTTACCTCCCGGATAGAGAATGTGCTAGACTTTTGCAAAAATGTCCAAGGTCGGATATGCACGTGCAAACCGACGCCGCCTGAAAAATATTTATGTATATATCCTTTTCGCTCTCTCTCCATTTTTTACTGAAAACATTAAATAAAAATTACTGATTAATTACAATAAAACCCCAAAACTATTTTAATTGCTTAACAACCATGACCGAGAGCTGTTTTAAGGCATAATTACAGCAAAAATTTAAGAAAAATCGATTTGACTTTAGAAATTTCTTAAAAATTCATATTTTCCATATAAATATATCCTTTTCCTATTTAAAAATTCATTTATTCCTTGAATAAATTCCCAAAAAATCTGATAAAATCCTAAAAAATTCAGTAATTTGTCCCCACATTAATTAACATCAAAATTAAATTTTAAACCTGCCATTTTTATTTAAACCGAATTATTCCAAGCTTAAATAAATTCCATAAAATTCATACAATTTACAAAAAATTAGGGAAAAATCAGAATTCACTTGGAAAAATTAATTAACACGTAATATATGATAAAAACACCATTTTAAACTCTTTAAGTGCATAAAATTGTGCAAATTTCTTGAAATAAATTCAAATTTAGGGTGTTATCATCCGTCTCTTGCCTTGCATTGATTTATCTCCATCATGTCCATTAGTTAGATTAATACCATCTTTCTCATCCCCATCCACAATCCATCATATACATCAGCTACGTCATCACGATCTCGACCAATGTCGCTCCTACCTTTACTTGATAAACCCAAAACCACTATCTTCCTCCATCTTATTTCTCACTCATATCTTATATCCACCATTTTCCCATCATGCCTTCTCATATCTTACTCCCTCATTTGCATTCACTCTACTCAGTGTCACCTTGATTACTTCTTTTCCCATTGATGGTCACATTTTCATTAGACACCTCCCCTCTGATATCAATGTTTCCATCTCACCACTGCCTCTTACTTTATATGTATCGCTTCTCTTACTTTACCCAGGACATTTACTTTGAATCCCTATGACTCTTTCCATGCTTAGACTGTACTCATTTACTAGCTAGAAATATTATGTGAGTATTTGTTTATAAATTTTATTGATTTCAATAAAATCAACTTCAACATAATTTCAACTCTAAATTTGAGTTTAGAAATCATATTACCTTGTGTAGCTTCAAATTCATGTTGATAACATACATTTTTAGTACCTTATATGTTTATTTGCATTAAATACTTATATTTGTATTTTTTTCTATTTTTACAATATTTTTTAAATTTTCTGTATTTTTTTGCATTTTTGGGGAATTTTATGACAATAGATTCTAAAAGAATCTAAATTTTTGAGATGGAATATGAATTTTTTGTAATTTTTCAACATTGAATTTGGAAATATATGATTTTTCTAAGTCAAAAAATATATATATATTGTATTTTTTGCGCTTGTTTTTTTACTTAATATGAATTTAGAAGATTTTCTAGCCTTTATTTTATCACACGCTGCACGTGTCACCGTTCGATTCGTCAAATGATGACGAATCATAGCTATCGCTGATAATTGGCAAATCATTTAGCCGGGCAATCATGGCTTTGCGATTTGCGAAGCCATGATTGCATTTATGACAAAAAAAATTATATAATTGAATTTTTGGTGCAAGATGATGTGGAAGGATCAAGAAACAGAAGGCCTTTTCACAATAAATGTTCTCGTGGGCCGATGCACAAAATGACAAAAAAAATCCTTTTTCTCTTTCTTTTTGGATGAACGACGGACGACGTGGCCACATGACACGGTGCCACGTGTACACGTGGCGCGCGCGTGTACATTGATTGAATAAAAAACCAAAAAAAACTGACATGGCGCATGCTGACGCGCACCACATCAGCCAAAAGAAGAATAAAGTAAACCCTTCTTTTTAACGTACAACGTTTCTTGTCTCTTTGTCTTTCTCCAAATGTAGGTACACCTGGCGCAAAAGATGAGAAGTCTGAGAGCGAAAGATGAGGAGACGCGAAAATTTGAACAACGTGATTATTTAATCAAAAATGTAAAATAAGCAAGCAGATGATGAGGAGAGAAAAAAAATCAAAGGCTAGGATTGCTCCAACTTCAAACGGCCACATCTTATGATCTACATCTCCGATTGAGCTGAAATTATCAGAATTGCCCTCCTCTTTCTATCCATACCTCTGTATAAATAGAGGCCTCAATCATTATGAAATTCATCTTGAACTTGCTTCCTACTTGTGTGCGCTGATTGAAAGATAGCGAGTTTTGAGATCCATCAAGTGTGTTTTTGGTGTCCTGGGTGTGTGTGGAGAAGCATTGGAGAAGAGAGGGGAGCTTACCGTGACTTGCAAATCACTGTGATCCTGGCAGAACATAAGAATCTAAGGTAGGCATTTTCTGACACCATCGTTAGCTTACTTAGGGTTTATCATTCTCTTTTCACTACTCGTTCACTTCCTTGTGTAACCCCTATCTCGTTTATATCTTTTCCATCACACCGTTCCTACATTTAGTCGCTATTGTATTCTTCGTGCTCTCTATGTTATCTGCATATCGTTATGCAGAATCCTACGTTCACTTCCTCTTTTCATGTTAATTTAAGTTGAATTATAGCTATATACAAATAGTACTCGATATTACTATCTCGCCTACTCGTCTCTAGTATTACTATCACTACAGTAAGAAATAAATCCTTAACCATTCTTCCTTGTGGAGACGATCCGTACTTATCACTAACTAAATATTTGTAAGTACTTTTATTGAACAATCTCAATTACCCACGATGAATTCAAACCTCTAAATTTGAGATTATCGCATGTAAATTTCCTGCCCTTAGACATACCGAGGCAATCCTTGACACATCAGATATCATCATCATCTTCTCAATCAATGCTACCAAATACATGTAAGGATCTTATAACCATTATAGATGCACCAAGAAAAATAACGCTCAAGGATAAGGCAAAAGAAGGGGGACCTTAGGAGAACTTTTATGGATGTGTCCCACTGAATACTTTGGGCCCTTTTAAACTTAACATAACTTTTCATAAAAATCATTGTATTTTATGTATATCCTCCGACTTTATATATACCTTATGCATCTGACCCTCTAGGCAAATGTGCTAATCAAATTCATGATTTTGTTAGCTAAATAACTTATTATTGGATACCACAATCAATTTACTATACCAATATATATATTAATTAGTCATAGTTTGATTTAACCCAAATGGTGGTCCAAATTTCTCTCTAGCTGGGTGCTAAGATACATTGCATACTCCAGAAGGTAAGAGGATTTCATCAGTCATTCTTGAACATTTCTTTCATAAGTTATCATGTACTGATATGGTCAATATCTAAATCTTAACTGGTCATCTTAGTACAGTATGTTGAATGGGAAATCATTGTCTACTTTGGTCAATCAATTCCTCACGTCATCTTCCTTGAGCATGTCTCCCGTTCTAGAGTGGGAGGATGATCTCAAATTAACTCTATAATCACCTTCCTAGATTTATTTCTACATCAAAGCTATGACTATATGGAATACTATGATTAGGGACTTACAAGTTGGAGTCAAAATACAAACATCCATCCAAAATATATATTTGGTGTCTCAGGTGTATGGACCACTAAAACAATCATGACATGAATCAACCTGGTTAACGATTAGGTAAAAAAATACCTTCTATGGATTCATATGGATCAATTCAATAAACTATTTCCCTAAATCACTCACTATCTCTCCGTAGTGTCTTACAAGATCATAGTATCATCATATGATTAAGAGTAGATAGTGCTAATATATTTTGATATTTCAATGTCCTTGCAAACGATATTCACACCATGCTATCTCTCACCTTGGGGGGGAGGGGGGTTGAAAATTTTATGTCAATCATAAAGCAACTCATTGTCAAGGTGGAATAATCAATGACCGGCCTCCATCTCGAGGGGAAGGGTGAATATGGCTAATGGTTTTATTGGGCCTATCTATCCATATATCTCTCACTATCCGTCTCATTTACCTCCCCATTTCTATCTTAGGGTCTACATAAAGGCATGTAATATCTTGTTTGTAGATTAATCCAATCTATTCTTGCATTCTCACAAATCTTGTGGATTCCAAGGTTTCCCTTGGATATGATATAGTGATATGAACAATATTATAGGAACAAGTTAGACAAAGAAGAGAGTGACAATAATGAGATAAGAAAGTAAGTAGAAAGTCAGAGATGTGATGGTAGAATGATTCGCCAAAGTGGGATGATGGTAAGATGTCAAAGCCACAATGACATGAAAGGCGTAATACATGATCGAATGGTGCAAAGATCTGATGAGATGGAAAAATGTGATGATGAAATGGATGTAAGCTTATGAAGATGATGAAAATAAAAATATAAGACAAGGATGCTTATCATAGATCCTTGTGTTCTGCTAGGATCACTACATTTTGCGAGTGTAGATAGGTTCCCCCTTTTTTTGTTGCCTCTTCTCAAACACCCAAGTTGCCAAGAATAACTCGGCCTACAAATTTAAGAAGCAAGTCTAAGGATCATTTTGAGAAAGATCCACACCTCAATTTATAGATTAGAGGGCATGGATGTGAAAAAGGGATAAAAGCGATCAGCCTTTTGGATCGTCAAATATTAACCTTTAAAAGTGGTGAAATCCTATCCATCCATTTGATTAAGTTTTCTCTTCCCATCAGCAATGTTGGTGCTTCCTCATTTGTTGTTGGCAGTGGAAAATCCCTTGATATTCCTTTTTTTATGTTGGTGCAATCTCCTTGTCTTCTGCAATTGGCAACTTTGAGAGTGCCATGTGTCATGTATGAAAAAGAAGACAAAAAATATACATTTTGATTAACTAATCATTCTGTGAAGTGGTGAGGCCTCATTGGGCATCATGCTTTGATTAATAAAAAAGGTACATTTTCTTACATGACACGCCAATGCATGCCGTTCATGTTAAAATGACACTGAGGTTATGATCATTGCCTTACGTGGAAACTCAAACTGCAACTCCACGTCAATGTGATTTCTCCTTTTCTGACGAACATATGAGGCCACATCATTACACAACCCTTTTTTATTTTTCAATTTCAGAAAATGCATCCAAATAATGACTTTTTATCTGTCTCTGCACGTGTTTTATTTTTATTTTCATCCCATTTTTTCTTGGTCCATCCACCCTATAAATTAAAAAATTAAATTGTATAAACCAATCATTCCCCATTATTGCATTGAAAGTTTTTATGCAATAATGGAACTTCTTGCAATGATTAGCTTCACTCATCATTCCAGAAAGTCAAGGTTTCTTGTTGTTTGATCGAATCAAATGGCACCACATGGCACCACATGGCAAGACAGGAAAGTAAGGAAAAAAATTAAATAATCCTAATAAAATAACTTATAAGTCATAAAAAATAATATCTCAATAGATATAAAGTCAACAAATTCATAAAATATATCCTTAAACCCCAAAAAAAACTCTGCAAGTCTTGATATCTAGACAGATAAAACAAAGAGATAGAAAGTAGAAAGATAACAGGAGGCAAACTTTATTAAAATGAATTCATTCAGTCTTTAAACAAACATAAAAAAAACCTTGAGATCTACAGAGATAAAACAAAGAGATAGAAAGTAGAGAAAGAACAAATTAATTATATTAAAATGTATCTATTTGTTTCTTAAAACAAGGACCTCTCTCATTGAACCCAAAAAAAAACCTTGGAACTCTTGAGATCTAGAGAGATAAAAGCAAAGCGATAGAAAGTAGAGAGAGAACAAAGAAATTGTCTTAAAATGTATCTATTATTTTTTAAACAAACCCCCTTCCTTACTATTCAGGGATTCATACAGATCAATTAAGGGAACTTTTTTCCAAAGAGCACCCATTATTTGTCCTTAGTGTTTACACACTAATGGCCATAAGATCAGCCATAGTTATCATCTAAGAAAGATCAAAGATTGTTAGTGTATCCAGATAATTCTATGTCCACTTTCACTATCCATCAAATAAGAATATTTGGAATACATGTTTAAAGAATACTGTTTCACGATCTCATCATAAGTCACTGTGTTATTGTACGTACTCATGGACTTTATTATTAACATTACACCGGAATACTAATGAATAAATATTTTATTCATTGAACTGAAATGAAGCACAGCGGTGTGATTTGCTTGATGGCCACATAATATCCATCACTAGAAAGTTGAGAGAGGCCAAACAAATTCTCTTAAAATGAATCTATTGTGTATAAAAACAATCACTCCTCTCAAAACCCTAAGAAAAACCCTTCAAATCTTGAAATCTAGAGAGATAATACAAAGAGAGATAGAAAATAGAGAGAACAAAGTGTCTGAAAACAAATCTTAAAATGTGTCTATCCTGTCTGAACACAACAAAAACCTCTCCTTAAACTCTAGAAAACCCTGCAGTCTTCAAAGTTAGAGAGAGAAAATATAGAGAAAGAGAGAGAGAACAAA
>NC_135848.1:8169327-8494327 GCF_029677425.1 Wolffia australiana | reverse complement strand
AATTCTTTTCATTTCTGATGCAATGTACATGGTTCTTTCTCTCTCTAGAGGTTTGTGAGTTGGTAAATTCGTGGAGGCTCCTTTTGCTTTTTTGTTCTCTTCTTTTTGGAATTTCCTTATTTTTGTTCTTGTTCTTGGTGTCCTGGACCTTGAGCCCTAAACCATTGCAGAAATTTTCAAGGTTTTTTAATATAGTTTTTCAGTTTATTAGATTCTGGTGTTCTGGGAATTTGTATTCTTATTCTGCTTATTCTTCTTCTGACGAAGTTGATGTTGATCTTGATGTTGATGTTGGTGTTGAAAAAATGTGAAATTTGTATCCTGGACCAATTCTTTTCACTTCTGATGCAATGTACAGGGTTCTTTCTTTCTCTAGAGATTTGTGAGCGGGTAAATTCCTGGAGGCTCCTTCTGCCTTTTGCCATTTCCTTGTTTTTATTCTTGTTCTTGGTGTCCCGGGCATTGAGCCCTGAACCATTCCAGAAATTTTCAAGTTTGATGGTGATGATGATGATGATGGTGATGGTGATGGTGACGTTGATGTTCATGTTGATGTTGATGTCAATGTCGATGTTGATGTTAATGTTGATGGTAATGATGAAACAATGTGGAACTTTATCCTGGATCAAGGTTTGTCGCTTAATTTTTTGAATTTTAGTGAAGGGGTTTCAATAAATCCTTTTATTATAGGGTAAGGAGCTAGGCTGTTCTTCAAATTATAGGGTTTCTAATTCTTCTCCGTCAATTTTTGGTTTTTTATGAAGTTTTTCGGTTGAATTAGACTTGGGAATTCTTAGAAATCTTATTCTTCTACTTCTTCTTTGGATGATGATGCTGATGGTGATGGTAATGATGATGCTGATTTTAATGTTGAGGTTGATGATGAGACCTGGATCATGAATGAAACATTCTAGATTCAAGGGTTTTCGATTAAATTTGTTATGTTTAGGGTAAGGGGTTTCAAGAAATCATAATATTATTCTTTCGATGATAATGAAGAAACCAAGCGAATTTTCATATCATGAATCATATCCTTCTGATGGAAATGATGATGAAGATGAATCGCCGTGAAGTTTCAATCCTGTTTCATTATCCCTTCACCAAGTCTTGATGTTTTCGAGCTTTTTCAATTAACTTTTTTAGTTCTTATGTGAGGGGTTTTGAGGAACCGTCGTCTTCTGATGAGTATGATCATGAAACCACATGAACTATTGCATCATGAAACATTCAGTGATTTTACTAGGGATTTTCCTCAATTTTTTTGGATTGTGGTGTCTGGGAACCCATGATTTTCTTGAATGTTATGTTCTAGATGAACATGAGATGATCAGAGGAACTTAATTTCTTCAAAAAAAAACAGAGGAACTTAAGAGCTATGACAATTATCTCCGTTATTTTCAATGTCTTCATTTTCATGTACATCAAGTTAAAGCTTTAGATTTTTCACTCGACAGCCATGCATAACAGAAGAAGATGATGAAACCACTCATTGTTTCATCGTCTTGATCAGAAGCCCTGGCGCAATCTAGAATTTTTAAATGTTATATTAAAGGTTTCATGACTTGGTTGAAAAATGTCATTGTTTAAATGAACCAGAAAGGATTGGTGTTATATAATCTCTTTAGTGTAGAATTGTAAATGTCTCTATTTAAATATGAAGAGGAAACACCCTAGTGAAATAAGACCAAAATGCCCCTAACCAGGTTAAGAAGTGCCTAAGATATGCCTTTGGAGGGACAAAAGATATTATTAACTGAGAGATTATTGCCTTGGCTCAATAGTCCACCAAAGATGATGATGCCTAACATACCCCTCCCACTCTCAGTGCCGGCCCTCGACCGTCACTAATTGGATCCTTACCTCGTCTTAGATTGCTTGCTCCCTATTCACACTCCCATCCTCTATCGATTCCTTTCCCGTGATCGTCACTTCCTCACCGCATCTCCAGGCAGCTCGTCTCCTTAGATTCACATTCCTGGAGATTTCACGCTTTCACCACATCTCTAGGCGGCTCATCCCAACTCAATCCCTGTCTCTTCCATTCAACCCCTAACCTACCAAGTTCCATTGATAAAACCCAAATATAGGTTTCTATTAATTTCAGAAATGCCCTTTGCAGAACAGTTGAGGTTAAAAGAGGAATTCATGCTACGTTTCATAAACCCTGAGTAGTTAATCATTCTTGAGTTGTAGTATCAGAGGCTTCCTATTTTGGTTTACAGGAGATTATGAGCATAGAAGTCAACATAACCTCCCCTGTTGGGAACAATCTAGATGAAAGGGTGAAGTAGAAATCATTGGGGAAAAAGATGTCCAGAGCAGCTGAGGAGAATTCTTTAAAGTACTAATAATCAAATTTGTATTCCTCTTTTTATGAATTTCTTTGATCTTATTGCCAATATATCCTTCACTGCTTCAAATCTTTGACACATCAATAGATAAGAGTTCTTAAAAGTGCTAGCAGCAACTTTGTTTCTCCACAGTGATTTGCTTTAGTCCTCTCGATCTTTAAAGTTTGATTTATATTTCTCTAAACCAAAGTCATCTAGACCACTAACCATCTCCAGGTCCTATATATCATGACATTATTTGGGAGAAACACAAAACCCCAAACTCATAACTTGCACATTTTAATGTAAAACCTTGAAAATGCTACACTGAATAGAAGATATGGGTAATAGCTACTGTGTAAAGAACATGGTTAAGATGTAGGTTGTGACTGTGGAATTAACATAGACAATATCTATTATTGGCGACTTTGATATATGTTATCCTGAGAAAGCAGCCAACTACCTATCTCGATATTGATATCGACGTCAGAATGCGGCACACTACTGGATATTGGACAATAAAAACGGATATCGAGAGCCATGGAACGAGAATGAGATAACAATATTGTTAAGCAGACGATGATATGAATGCCGATAACGAAATGCATAATGGATGCCATGAAGAATAATAACATTAATTATTATATTGTATGAGAAGTCGCTAACAAGGAATCCAGGAAGAGGATATCCAAGAGAGAGGAAGAAGAAATGCAAGAGAGGTAATGGGCTCGAGGGAGAAAGAATGAGAGAGAGAAAAAGCAAGAGAGTCTGAGAAACAGAAAGAGAGGAAGAGGAAATGTGTGTGAGTGATAGAGAGGGAGAGAGAAAAAGCAAGAGGAAGTCTGAGAAACAGAGAGGAAGAGGAAATGTGTATGAGTGATAGAGAGAGAGAGAAAGAGAGAAAACCTGCGACAACATGCTGCTGCCATCGCCGCCAGCTAGGGTTTGACGGTCCCGGTCCGATCCTGTTTTCTGGCATGGACCTAAACCTTACCTGAAGTTCGGTCTGGTTCCGGTCCAGTCTTGTTCGGTCCCGGTCCGGTCCGGTACGGGGGGTGGCGGAGGCGTTGTGCTCGTGGAGCAGCAGCGATGAGCGCTTGGGGCACGTGATGGAAAGGGTGACAGGGAGGGGGATGGGTAGTGCAAGGGACAGGGTCCGGTCTGGTCAGGTTTTTTGGCATGGACCTAAACCTTACCTGAAGTTCGGTCCAGTTCTGGTCTGGTTTTGTTCGGTCCGGTCTGACCGGTCGCCGGTCTAAAATGTCAAAGCCTACCACCAGCAGTTTTCGGCTTCATGGTCATACCTATATTTCAGGGACGCAGACGGGACAATTTTTTTGTCCCCGGACGAAAAAATCGTCCCGTCCGAGGATATGGACGAATTTCGGGACGAACATTCGTCCCGTGGACCACCGGACAGGACGGCTTTCGTCCCGTGGGACAAAAAACCGTCCGTCCAGACGTCTAGGACGATGGACGGATGGATGTGGACGAAAAACCGCCGGATTCACATCCGATGGTTGACATCTCGCTACGTGGCCTCGCTATGACAATTTGCATCAAGGTCCTTGTGTTTTTTTGCACGTTCAAACTGACGCTGCTCAGAATTAATTGTATATATGTCCATTTGCATTCTCTCTCCTCCATATTTCCCTTAAAATACTTAGAAAAATCAATATTAATATATTAAAAATATAAAATGAGTTTTTTTGTCCGAGACAAATTTCGGGACGAAAATTTGTCTCGGGAGGACTGGACGGGACTAAAAATCGTCCCGAGATTATTGGACGGGACGGCTTTTTGTCGGCGGACGAAAAACCGTCCCGTCCTTCGTCCCAGAGCTAACATCGGACATAGGACGGGACGAAATTCGTCCTGTACCGTCCTTCATCCACGTCCGGGACGATCCGGATCTATAGTTACACCCTACTATCATGGCAAAAGAAGCTTATTTACCTTTTTTTAATATATGATAAGAAAAGCCAGAATCCACGAGAAAGTATCTGCTGCGTCAAAGGAATAACAGACTTAAGGAAGACTCAACGGCATGCAGTTGACTTAAAGTATAGCACAGCGACTCTCCTCTCTTGGCGTTGCCGCCTGCGGATATCTGCCCGGGTCTGATGGATTGTAGGTGAACTCCGACGTGTCCAGCCCATACTGCCCATGTACATAAATAGGTCAACCGAGATGCAGAGAGTCAACACTTGACCAAAGAAG
The DNA here is from genome assembly GCF_029677425.1 of Wolffia australiana. Lineage (NCBI taxonomy): Eukaryota > Viridiplantae > Streptophyta > Magnoliopsida > Alismatales > Araceae > Wolffia > Wolffia australiana. The sequence continues at coordinate 8,489,777 of NC_135848.1, read as the reverse complement.
TCAATACACATCTTAAAAGAAAACTCATAACCAAAAAAATCAACCATACTGAAGTGTCAACCTGCATCCATGAAAGTTAATCAAACAAATATATGAAGCTAATCGTTATCCCCACACTTGATCAAATAAAGCCAATAAATTTATCAAAAGGCAATGCACAACTAAACTAAAATACCAACCCCTGACCAAATATTTCAACTTGCGACCAAGTTATTTTATAATTTATGAAGTCATCCACAATCTAAAATGACAACCCATATCACAAAAAAGATGAGAATTAGGATAACTAGCCAAGAGAAACTGAGTCAACCCAGAAAATGGTACTACTTCAGAAATGGCATATCCAAAAGTTCAATTGATGAATGAGTTAAATATCAAGTATTTTTTGAAGATTAAGTCCTTTTTCAGAACTGTAAAATACGTGATTTTTTAAACATCCAAAAGTCAACTCACTAAAAAAGTGGCCAACAGTGTCTAGGAGTCAACACATCTATTGACAAAACTTAGGTCGGGGTAAAGATTTTGCAATCAATACTTGTTCCAAGCAGAAAAAAAAAATCATTTCAAGGGATGGAAATAAGTTATCCCACCAAAGAAAATTAGAAGAATAAGCAAAATTTGAAAAATTGAACAAACCTTCTCTCTCATCCGCTTGCTCCAGGCGTCGTTTCTGCTGGGGAGGCGCTGATCGAGCCCTCCGGCGGCAGGTACGCCAGCAGCTGGAGACTCCTGCCGGTTGACCAACGGCTGCCTGAGCGTTGACCTTGGAGCGACAATGTACTCATCGTCACTGTCATAGTCTGCTGGCAAGTTTGCAGACCTAACTGCTAACCCTAGAATGAAAACCAGAGTCTGCAACCATCAAACAAGCTTTTCTGAGTTAGTACATTCGCATTCTAGAAACGGTAGAGAACATTACTAAGAGGTTTATCATCATCCACAGTAAGAAAATCCAGATTTTTTACTTTATATCTGATCTATGATTTTAAAGCTAATAGATATTGCAATTGATGCACATCCAGATTTTTAAGAAAATCCAGACTTTTTTCTTCAATTATATATCTGATATATGATTTTAGAGCTCCAGGCATGATTTTTTTACTCCTTGATATGAACTCGATATATATGATTGAGAAAAATCTTTAGTTTCCAAGTCAGCAGCTGACATGGACCACTGGAAATAAAAACCAGCATCTACACACTTCAGAATAAGGTTTTTAAAGCTAACAAATTCACATGTGAAGATGGCAGAGATTTTTTTACGGTTGGGAATTTGAATATAGAATTAAGATAGTCGCATAACTTAAAGCGGTGAATATAGAATTAAGATAGAACAGAAACATTAATTTTGATCAGGTACAAGTAATGAAAATAACAGGTCTATATATATCGAGTGAATGGATTTATCCCTTCATCCGCATCTCTCTCTAAAAATATATGCATCTCTTTCTCTCTCTCCCCTTTTCACACATAAATAGAGAGATAACCCATTCTATAAGAACCGAATAGAAGCCCACCTCAAGAATGACAATACCAAGTGCAACCCATCTGACGATCTTCCAGTGCTCCTTCAAGAAGTCGTATATCATGATGAAGTTTCCTGTTTTGTCCTCTGGAATCAACTGTCGTGTAGAATAACAGGTCAGCCAGTCACATGTAAAAGTAGAGATGGCGACAGAGACAGACAGACAGACAGACAGACAGACAAGAGAGAGAGAGAATGAGAAACAAGGAAATCAGACGTAAGCAAAATGGAAACGAACTCACATCCCTCCAGTCGTGATAGAAGAACATGAGGGCCGCGCCACCCAGTTCCACCAGGATCAGAAAAATCAAGAGCAAGGAGTACTAGCCATATCGTTAAGAAAACAAGTTTTGATGAGATTCCAAGAATGGAACTGAATAAAAATAGTTAAAACAAGTGTTGATGAGCTTCCAATAATGAAAATAAATACAAAAGATAACCATGAAAATAAATAAACTATATACAAGAATGAAAATAAATAGGAAAAACAATTAAAACTAACAACAATGAAAGAGCACGCAAGGATACAAAAGACAAGCAGCATCCATTCCTGGCGGTAGCTCCAACGCACCCAACGCACGATATGAAAAATAGAACAGCTCCAATCCCAATAAATAGGAAGATGAACCTGCAATCCAAAACGCCAGCAGATTGATCAAGAATTGGTACCATTTAAATGTCAGCCTTAACAAATGTCATTTCTTGAGAGCCAGAAAAAACACTTGAATCAGGGTCCAGTAATCAGCTTGTATCGGATCAGCCCTGATCTAAAGATTAGCCCCTGAACGCGATTAGATCTATCTGATTCCAGCAATAGGATCAGCCAGACGGAAATCAGATCGATTAACTGACCCTGCTTAGTCGTGACCAAAGCTATATGATCCTATAGTGTGGATCTATTGGTCGGTGAACAGTTTGGATTAGACCACAAGATTTGAAGAATCAATTGGCCCTGCTTGTGACCAGATCGATCCGATCCAATCAATTGGATCGGCCGAATCAAGATGGGATTGATCGGTCAATCTGATCAATCCTAGAGACCACCAACCCTTAACTTGCATAGAATCTTTCTTTGAACTTCAGATATTTTTAATTCATATGATTTTTAGTAACTTGTTCTCTAAATAAAATCATGGCGCTTGATTTCATAGCAATGAGAACACGTAAGAAGTGAATGCATATTAGAAACACGGCTTTAAGTGATAGTTACCGTTGCAACTTTAGGTAAGATTACTTTCCATTGACAGACACTGTAACAAGAACTTAATCGCGAGCTATTGAACTAAACTAATCAACCAATATCCTAATCAACCACAAGCAAAAGTCGAATAAATGAGCGAAAACAAGTAGAAACATATCAGAAAAGTCATTTGTTCATTATTAATTACAATTAGCTGGTTTATTTTTGAAAAATTACAGTTAGCTGATAACTACGATTATCATATTCCAGGGAGATATTAATAATAGTCCACTTGACTTAGAGGAAGTCAAGTGGGGTTAGTATAATAGTCAGAATATTTCATTCAAATTTGCATGTTCTGGACGTCAGTGAAAATCTCATGCAGTACATAAAATTGAAAGGTCCAATAAAAAAATAAAATGTAATCAAATAAAGCTGTTTAAATATAGGATTAAAATACAGAATGCGCTTCAAAATCATGATTACCACTAGTATAAAGGAATAATTCACCAAATCGATCGTAATGACAACCAGATGAGCGTCAAATTTTCAATTATTTTTTCATAAGATCGTAATGAGATCTTGAGGTCATAATCATGCATGCGCTAATACCGGCACCAGACCAACAAAATAGAGCAAACAAACAAAATGATACTAGAAAATAAGACTGATTACAATACATGACTGCACTAGAATAAGGGAGTAATTCACCAAATCGATCTAAATTACAGTCAGATGAGCTTCAAATTTTCAGTTTTTTTCATAAGCATGAGATCTTAAGGTGATAATCATGCATACAACAAGGATAGCATCAGAACCACAAAATTAGAGAAAAGAAAAACAACCCGGAGACGATACTTCGCAATAAAATCTTCTCATTTGAGAAGTTAAAACAAGTCAGAAATTAGAAACTACGGTACAATTGAAGTATAAAAAAAGATAAAATGTGGATGAACATACCAAGCTTTGGGAAGATTATCAGCAATGCTTTCAGAAAGGGATATAACAAGTAACATCGGCCGTCCGAGCGCAATAATATCAGCGTTGGAGCTCAAAGGCGGCATCGAACCCGGGGGCATAGGCTTGTCACCGCCTCCTCCTCCAGAAGTAGCCCTTTTCCACTCCACAAAGAGGTAGATCCCATATCCCACAATCGTCAATCCCGAAACAGTCAAAAGGAAATTCAACAGCTTCAGCATGCATTCCAGAAATCCCCGGCAAGCCATCAAAACTAGGGTTTGTTCTTCCTCCCGACGATTCAGCAAATCCTCACTCTCCGATCGGCGACCAGGAGCAGTAATCTCATCCTCAAACCCACCTCGCAGAAGGACGCCACTCGATCGGACGATCTGATTGAAGAAAAATGTCGAATTATCAGTCTCGGGCGCCCAATTCGTCCTTAACCCACGAAAATTAGGTGCTCGAGAAAAACAAAAAACTGCCCATAATTGGAATGAGCCCGCGGAATCGAAAATTTTCACCGAAATCAACGAAGAACAGGTAAAATCACTGACCTTTCTTACGAAGAATGCGAAATTCTTCTTAAAAAATGAGCGATCTTTGATAGATTAAAGAGGAAAGCAGAGGATCAAAGCGCATCGCTCTTCGCTCGTTTGCTTTGTCTTCTCGTCACTTCCTTTATTTATACCTATTGTTCTTTCACATGCGGTAAGCTCACCGGCGGTGCCCGTATCCGGGTAACACGTGCGGGTAAGTGAGGTCGCACGTGTTACCCAGATTAGTCCTAGGTATATTCTTTGCGGCCAGTATTTTTTTATTTTCATTTTATTTTTTAAGGTTTTCTGGGTTCTTTGAGATATTCACTTTTCCAATAACTTCTCCATATAAAGTTGGATTAATCTTTTCCAATAACTTCTCCATCCAGCAGCTCCACCCAATTCTCTTGGTTGTTACCCAGATTAGTGCCGGAGGTATTCCTCGAGCATGGAGTTAACCCGTTCCGTCTGACCATCGGTCTAGGGGTGGAAGCTCGTAGAAAACTTGAGCTTGGAGCCCATATACTTAAACAGCGACTCCCAAAAACGACTAGTGAATCTTGTGTCCCGATCACTGATAATGTACAGTGGAAGACCCCAATACTTCACCACATAGGACATGAACAAACGAGCCACACCATCTGCGTGCACCTCCGACGTGGTGGGGATGGAGGTCGCATATTTGGAGAAGCGATCTAAGACAACCAAGATGGCGTCGTGCCCACCCATGCGCGGAAGGCAAGTGATGAAATCCATTGAGATGGATTCCCACGGTCGGCTCGCCCTCGGGAGAGGTTCTAACGTTCCAGCTGCCTTGGTTTTCTCCGTCTTGTCTTGTTGACACACCAGGCATGAACGGACATAGGCTTCCACATCCCGATCCATTCCCGGCCAGTGGTAACTGCTGGACAGGAGCGCAAGCGTTGGCCACCGCCAGGTGTCGGCGTGGTGTGTCGTGGGCCGTGAGCTTCCGGCGCAGCCCACCCGCACGCGGCACATACGGTATGTTCCCACTTGCGTATACGATGCCGTCCTCAGTACAGAATCTCCTTGTCTCACCCGCAACAATGCGCTTCATCAGGCGTACAGCTTCCGGATCATCTTTCAGCGCCAACTTGATTTCGTCGAGGATGCTTCCTTGGAATGCTGAAAGTGCTGCCATGAACACCTCTGGTTCCTTGCGGCTTAGGGCGTCGGCCACTTGATTGGCACGCCCCGGCTTGTACTTCAAGTCAAAGTCGAACTCCGCCAAGAAGTCTTGCCATCTTGCTTGCTTCGGGGTCAGCTTCTTCTAGGACTCGAAGCAGCTGGTGGCCACGTTGTCAGTGTAGACCACGAATTTTCCTCCGAGGAGATAGTGGCGCCAGACCCTCAGGCAATGTACCGCGGCTGTCATCTCCTTCTCTTACACCGAGTACCTTCCCTCCGCGTCGTTCAACTTGCTGCTTTCGTAAGCCATGGGGTGTCCATCCTGCATCAAGACACCTCCAAGGGCGAAATCAGAAGCATCGGTGTGTACCTCGTATGGCTTGTTGAATTTGGGTAAGTGGAGCACCGGCTCGCTGGAGACTGCACTCTTCAGCTTTTCAAACGCTTGCTGGCACCGATCCGTCCACTACCACTTCATGTCTTTCTTCAACAAGTCCGTCAAGGGGGCCAGCTAGTCGGGAGAAGCCTTTGATAAACTTCCGGTAATAATTCGCCAAACCAAGGAAAGATCTCAGTTGTGGCACCCCCTTCGGCTCCGTCCAATTTCTGATGGCCTTCACCTTCAAGGGGTCCATGCGTACGCTTCCCTTCACGACTAGGTGTCCAAGGAACTCGATCTCCTGTAGTGCAAACTCGCACTTTTTCGGATTGAGGTAGAGCTCGTGCTCTTTCAGCTTGGCCATCACCTTCCTCAGGTGCCTCACATGGTCATCCAAGCTCTAGCTGTATACAAGAATGTCATCCAAATACACAACCACGAAATCATCAATATACTCCCGAAAAATGTTTTTCATCAAGCAACAAAACGTAGCAGGAGCATTTGTGAGCCCAAAAGGCATCACACAAAATTCAAAAGATCCGTAGCACGTCACGCACGCCGTCTTCGGTTCGTCCCCCTCCTTGATCCGCACCTGGTTGTACCCGCTCTTCAGGTCCATCCTCGAGAAGTAGCGAGAATCGCCGAGCCTGTCAAACAGCTCTTCAGCATTCGGTACAGGATATTTATTTTTCACTGTTACCTTGTTCAACGCTTCTTCTTTTGGAAGAGAACTGGAGCGCGGAAGGGGGCTTTGGACGGTCGGATGAGCTTGCTCTCCAGCAGTTCTTGGAGCTGCTTCCTCAGCTCCTCCAGGTAAGCGGGGGGCATCTTGTAAGGCGCCCGTGCAGGGGGACGTGTCCCAAGGAGTAATTCAATCTCGTGGTCCACATCCCCCTTGGGCGGTAACTTCGCGGGGAGCTGTGCGGGCATCACCCCAGCAAACTCCTGCAGTATGTCCCGAATTGGCCCCGGTAGTCCACCCGTGGTTGCGTCGGGGTTATTGTCATCGTCATCACCCCAACTAAGCGCCGCCTAACAGGCTGGTGCGCACCCCTGCCTTTCACCCTTTCTCCGGGGTACCGGCCCTCGTATGGTGACGAGGAAGGTCTCTTCCCCCTTCCTCAATCCGTCCTTAATTTGCATCGCGGACAAGAGAGCGGTGTTCCGTGGCTTCTGGACCCCTTGGTCCCTCACGAAGCATAGGTGAGATCCCTCCGGGAACAGTACGCCGCGGTACTGGGGGAACACGACAGCGCATGAACCCATCAGCATGTCGAGACCCAGGACGACCGCAAAGTCATCCATGGGGGACACCATGAAGTTGGTCCGGCCCTCCCACGTTCCCACCTGCAGCAACACCCCCTTGGCCACGCCGACAATGTTTCGCGCTTCCGAGTTGACGGCCTTGATCTTCCCCGCACTTGGGGACAGCTTCAAGCTGAGCTTCTTTGCTTCTTTCTCGGCGAGGACGTTGTGCGTCGCCCCCGTGTCGACCATGGTCGTGGAAGGTTTGCCGTTGATCAGTACCGGTACGTGCAGGAAGTTCAGACCTTCATACTGGACGGGGGTTCCTCCCTGCAATGCCGCTAGGCACTGGAGGGGGTTCAGGGTCACCGTACTGCTTCCCCCGGGAAAATCCAATTGGGGCGGCGGCACGACCATCGCGTTGACGTTGGTGGCCGCTGCCGTCCCCCTTGGGCAATCCCTCATAAAATGGGGCCCTCCGCAAGCGAAGCAAGTTAACTTGTTGGCCCCACCGCGTGGACTCTGTTTCCACAGTCTTGGGCTCTTGCCCTTGTCTCGGCTCTTGCCGTGGCCCTGTTTAAACTTCCTCTTCAGGCCTTGACTTCTTGGCACTGGCGGTGCCTCTGCGCGCTCCTAGCGCGGCTTATACCCCTTCCGGGGGTACGTGGCGCTTCCGCAGAAGGCCACGTCGCCCTCTACTGCTACAAAGCGGAATAATTCATGGTTTTTTGAATAAAAAAAAATTGATTTATGCCTCTGTGTGTAGCGCGGTGCGCGCCACGCACAGAGGGCGACGTGTCACGCCCTCGCGCATCGAGCGCTTTGTACTCACCTGTCGCGTACAAATCAAACTTATTGTGTTTTGAAATTTTTCTGTTATGCAGGGGTACGTGGCGCAATTTCGTGGCTCAGCGCTTGAACAAAGGCCCACCGATCGGCGAATCAGAGCGCGCCACGTCGCACTCTAACCGCTCGACCTGAGGAGAGAGAAAATAAATTCAAAATTAGGCCTAAATCTTCAAAAAATCATAACTTTTCACCCTGATATCCAAATGACCTGAAATTTTCAGGGTTTGTTTGTAATAATCCTAACCACCTTTCTGAGCCAAGAACACTATAAATTGGGCTCAGAAAGGTGGCGAAAGGGAACTTTGATTTTGAGCTCCAATACAATTGGCCTGGAGGACACAGCTTATTTCAACAGTTCAGATCCGGATTGGGGCCTCTCCAAAGTCTTGTAAGTCTTCATACCTCTTCAGATTCGTGATTTCTTGAAGTTCTAACATGCCAAGGCATAGGCGAAAGGTATATGCCCTAGATTCATGAATTTTTAGAGAGAAGCAGAGAATATTTGGTTAGAAACCAAAAATTCTATCTTAGAAGTTAGATCTAATCATAATTCAACATTTTCTATCAGTTCGATCTGTCAATTTTGAACAGATCTGACTGTTTAGACAAAAATCCCCAAATTTCATGCACTTTCTCTCTCTAGATTAAACTTTCGCTTTCTCTCTCTAAAATTCAAAATTCAAGTTTCAATTCTTTAATTCTCATCAATCTGAACTTCCACACAAAATTTCATTCAAAAATTCTCTCATTCAATACCTTAATCCTAAAAATTTCATAAACTCTCTTAATTTTCTCTCTCTTCAAGTCTCTTACATTGAAATTCCACTTAAATTCACTAATTCACTCAGAAATTATTGCAGACTGCCTCTCTAGGGTTAGACTCCTTACTCATCATTTTACTAAAATCTAAATTGAGAAAGGAATTATAAATTTCATTGCATAAGCCTAAGCAAACAACGACAAATTAGCGATTATAAACCGTAAAATTTAGGCCTATCAGTCTTCCCGGCGAGAACCGTTGAACCGCGGTTCGGGGAGGGTATGCTTCCTCCCGACGTCGTTACTAGGACGACTGCTGGCACCTTCCTCCAGTCTTTCCATCTGGAGTTTCAGCGTCAGGACCATCTCGGTCAGTTGCCGGATGGTGTCCTCGTGTTGTCGAACGGTCTCCTCGAGACCTTCTTGCCTCTCTCATGTGATCTATCTTTTTTTCCTAACTTTTTCAACCTGGTGGAGTTCTTTGTACAAACATTTTTTACCTTATCTGCTTTAATAAGCAAATAGAATTTTGTGGCCGGTATAATTAGTCTTTGCATGGAATAATTATTTTGCACTAAATAATGGTTTTTATTTTAGAATTCCCTTGAATTTTCATCCTTTAAAAAATAATCAGTGGCACTTTATACTTGTTGATGTCTCTGCTTTTATTGGCAATATAAGAATATAATTTATATATAAATATTTAGGTCCAAACTTCGGGAGGGCCACCAATTTTGTGTGATCTCTCCTGAATTTCTTCATAAGAACAACATATAGGCCAAATACCTCAATTGTTTATGATAAACAAATTGCGTCAAGTAGAAATGAAACTCCTCGGAAAGGGGCACATCATCAATGTTATGATTTGGTGAAATATAGAGTATTCATTTTACCAATTAAGTTAAAACTACGAAAAAATACCACCGAAACCTATGTGACGCTGAAACTCAACTTATATTGGGTTCAAATCACTGATATACTGTAGATTGGAGTCCATTGTAAGAGATTTATTTAGTATACAAATGAATATTCTTTGATTTTTAGGCATATATAAACACTAAGAAATCTAATTTTCAGGAATTACGGAGGCACATCTATAATTTAATGAGAATCAGACATTGTAAACCCGGTTAAAAAGAATATCCTAGGAGAGAAAATGAATAAGGCGAAGAAAATTTTTTGTATACAAACATTTTATCTATTATTCTCTGTATGTAGAGCATAAGGTTGGTCTTTATTTGAAGGTTTAGTGGAGTCCCAGCCATATACTTTGTATTTCTCTCCAAGAGCATTGCTAATAAGGTATTAGGAGATTCATCGTTGTTGTCTTTAATTCACTATACACATGCTTAAAAATTAAACAACTCGTTCACTAATTTTTATCATTGTGATCAGCATTTCACTATGAATGATAAAAAACTCTTTCATTGAGTTACCAGATGATAATTCAGCTTAGGAAAAACCAATGAACATTTTTTTATCCATACACAATGGGATTTCAGTTATATTCTACTATTACATATTTTAATTATGTCATTGACTCAATTTAATATATTCAGTATACTTGTGAATAAGTGAATATAAGCCATAAAGCAATATCCCAATGTTATAAGTTTATTCAAAATTAGCATCCATGCAACCTCATCAAATATGTTTTTATTCAAATACCAATCAAAGAACCATATCTAATGCATTCATGTATTAAATACTTGTAACCCTTGTTGCTATCATATTGTGAATCATAATGTATTATTTTCCTGGTGAATCTGATTTTTTAAACAAACAACCACTGACTACATCTTCTTCAATAATGAAGGCATTCAACTTTTACACTAAAATTTTTTGAATATTCTAAATGCCCATGTCTTTTATTTGTTCTTATATCAATCTTTGTATGACTTGAATTACTTTAAAAAAATATTCTAGGATCAAAATAAAGCATTCTAATATTTGGTCTACTGTTCTTACACCAAACATACTGGACAATTTAACACTGTAATTTATTTTGATTTGGTTGAATTTCTTACAGCATTTTATGATTCAAATGAAATTCCGTGTTAAGTTTTACTTCATTAAACATGTGAGTGGTTAGAGAAAATATAATAAAAGTATAAGAATTTTTTACAAAAAATATGGATCAAATTATGCATGCAGTTTTTGTTCTGTTAGTGATGGAGCACGCCCAAATGACATTGACGAAATGTCATCGCAGCCATCCTCGTTGTCAACAACATCACCGCCGGTCTGTGTCCAGCCCGACTGGCACGCCAAAGCATCCGTGAAGATGCATGGGTTTAAATACCCTAGGTAATGCACGTCCGCGCACGTGCTTGTGTTTTCATTCCCCACTTTTCATTCGTTCGTTTTCGTGTTTTGTGTTCATCATGGCGAGTACATCGTACTTGTTGTGACATGTCTGAATTTATGTTTTTCCATGCCAGTATCCGTCTGTATCATTTATTTTTGCATCATTTTAATTTATCTAGTTTATTCTATGTTGTAAAAGGGGGGGTCATCTAATGGGCCTCCCTAATGGACTCCTTGTAAGGGGCCTATCATGGCCCTATTTAAGGCCATGATGGACACCACATTCTCTTTAGATGTGGATTTTCTATTTAGGCAGTTAACATCGCCCCAGATCTCACCCCAAGAAGAAGAAGGAGAGGAAGAGGAAGAGGAGGAAGAGAGGACACTGAAGAAAGAAGGAAGGGGGAGGCTGTTCTTCCTCTGCCCATTCGCGTCGTCAAGGTCACCAGCGTCCCTCCCCAGTTATTACACAGCACCAGTAACAGGTGCTTCCAGGAACAAGGTCTGCTTACCGCCGTTGGGATCGCCAGTCCTACAGCCCTAAACAAGCGTGTCCGTGGAACTAGTACAACCCTATGGTTGCCGTGCGCCGCGCCAATCCACCTACAGTCAACATGACCGCGTTGCACCAAAACGTGGCCACCAAAAGGGTCTTAACGACCCCCCCGGCAACACTCAAGCTTTGCACTTGACTGATCTTGCCTGCGACTGCGACTGCGACAAATGGTGACACCATCGGGCTGCCCTTGGCTCTCTTGAACACGACGCCCAAACAACGTTGCTTGAACGACACTCGAACACTGGTTTGTATTGCACTTATCTTCTGGACAGAGGTACACCTAAGCGACGGCCGTCTTCCCTTGGTTCCCTTGGATTGCACACATCAGTGCCACCAAATCAGCACCGCATGATGACGCCACGCGCAAACTGTGTGCGCCGCTCCTAGCTCGACGTCCCAGGTTCACAATCGCCTGACACTCTAGGCCGCCATTGCCCTATAAGCCGTGAGGTGATTCCAACTCTCGCGCTCCACCCGTGTTGACCCACGATTATGGTCGCACTCGCCAAGCCCAGCCATCGTTTGAGCTGCCTCACCATTGTCCATCACTCATCTCCTCGCCTCCAACCTCTTGTACCATGCTCCTGTGCCAAACCTTGCCGCCAGTTGAGCAAGACCCTCATCTTCAGCATGCCTCCACCTTGCCAGCCTGTACCAATTTGTGCCAACAAAGACATCGACGACGAACGTCACCATCGACGAGGTACGTCGTTCCCCTTGCTCGTCAGTTTAATTATGTCTTCCAGTATATTTTTCAGCTGCACTCCACTGCGCTCGGGTTAGAGATTAGGTGAGAGAAAATTATTGAGAACTACGTCACGAGTGATTTCCTAGGTACAGGCCGAGCTCGTTCGTTACGTGTGAGCCCCAACAAAATTATTCTGTTCGGCGCCATAGGCGTCGTCGTTGCTCCGACGAGGGTCATAAGGTTACCGTCATCGTCATCGGTCACCGACCCCGAAGCTCAGAACTCGGCAAAGTCCCACAAGTCGGACCTACACGTACACTCATCTAGGGTTTCATCGCATCATGTAGTTACATTCATGATAACACCCTAATTTCGGTCTTTATTTCATGTTATTAGCATGATTTATGCATTTAAAAGGCTTAAATTTGGGTTGTTATCATATATTTACACAAAAATAATGCTTCCTAGTAATTTCTGATTTTCCCTAATTTTCTGTTAATTATATGAATTTTTAAGGATTTATTGAAGCTCGAAATAATTATTTTTGGATGAAAATGGCACATTCAAAAGTTGATTTTGACATTTATCAACATGGGAATTAATCAGGGAATTTTCTAGAATTTTCTAGAATTTTTTACGAATTTTTAGGAATTTTCTGGGATTTATTTCAAGAAGAAATGCATTTATTCTATGAAAAAGGGCATATTTATAAGAGAAAAAAATATATTTATGCAATTTCTAGACTTTTTGGGGCCTTTTTGCAACGTTTCGTTGCAAAAAGACCCTGAAAACAGCTCTCGGTCGCCACGGCAGGCATAAAGATCCTATTTAAAATCATTCAGGGTTTTATTGCAATTTTTAATATATATTTTTAATGTTTTAGGAGAAATCGGAGGAGAGAGAGTGCGCCAGGGGCATATACGCAATTACTTTTGGGCGGCGTCCAAAAGCAATTCCAGGCTTTTTAAGGACTTTTCTGCAAAAGGAGGATTCAAAATGCACCAGCCAATGAGAGAGCGACACGTCATTGCGTGTTTAAAAACGAAACTAATAAATAAATCAATTTTAAATCCAATGGATTAAATTGGTTTAAAATTGATTTATTAATAACTTTTGATCCTGAAGTCCGATTGAGATGATTTTTTTATGGATTTGTTCGTCTTGATCCCCTCTTTCTATCTGTATGGTTAGATCAGTCAGATTTAGCCTAAATTGATAGATAAATATTAAGTACTAAACGGGGTAAAATGGTGATTTTTACCCTATAACCTAAGTATAAAAGCTGAATTGCGAGAGGGGGAGCTCATTCTAGATGGTGCTCTATCACCGCTGCAAGACAGGGAGGAGCTCTAGCTTGGATCAAGTTATCTGGTGCTTTCTTTCCTTTATTGTATTTGAACTTTTATGCATTTTGAATGAATTAGGTTAAGTTGTTTGTTTCTTCATCTCTATTCTGATCTGAACTTCTAAATCGCTTGGCTTGAGCGGCATGTACAAGCCCTGATTAGGATTTAGAGGAGAAATTGAGGGATTTACCTTGGCATTCAATTGCATTCCAAAAGAAAACTCTAAAAAATTTAGTTTTAATTCTTAGGAGATTAAGATTTCCCTTTTTATTTCTGATTTAGCAAATTCTCAAAACCAACCAAAACTTAAATCAAAAATTTCTTCCAACCTCTCTAATTGAATTCTTTGATCCATCCAATTGGATCAATTAATTCAATCTAGAGCCCACATTTCTTCTTTTCATCTCATCTCTTCTACCCCCCTCTCTAAATTCTCACCTAATTAGGGTGACTTGATCCTCATTGAAGATCAAATTCACTCTAATTAGGATCTAAAACACCAAAAATAAAATCAAATTGAAATTCCTACTTGCCTCCCTTGGACGACACTCATACTTATCACTATACAAAAATTCACAACGACAAGGGCTAAAAATTTTGCGTAATTTTCACCCCTATTTTTGGCTAATCAATTCACCTAGTGAATTATCCGTCGACGCCATTGACGACGTCCGACATCAGTTAGGCAACACAAAGAATTCTCCATAGTTCAATAAACATTTTATGTAACTGGATTTGATCTAAAGCAGATGAAAATATCTTTAGTGAAAAAATGAACGGTAAACAATGGAAATGATCTTATTAAAGAGTTTTTGCCTTTGGTCCTCCAAGGATGTGACTATATGACAACATCTCGGATCAACGGGCACACATCTTTTCTTAAAAAAATTAAAATTTACATTATAATATTAAAACTCAACCAATTAATTGAAAAAATAAAAATTAATAATTTGATCAATTCTTTAGAAAGTATCCCTCCTTTTTTGTGGAATTATTCTTATTATTTTAAGATATTGACAACAATAAAAGTTTGATCAGATTAGAAAAATAGAAATTGGTTGTCCAACTAATTTTTCACAAAAAAAATTTAGAAAGAATTCTCACGTTCACATTTCAATAATAAAATATTTTCAACATTGTGTCGTTTAGATAGCTGTTTAATAATTCTCTATGTATTATCAATCTTTATGCGTAGCTATGACTAGTCAATCTTTACAGTCAAGAGGAATTCAGACAAAGAAAAAACATTTTAGACTTCTATAAAATGAACTATACTGTTGAAGTTCCAAGACAAAATTAATCTTTTGTTATTGATTAGTCATCACAATCATTTACCACATATTTCCAGTCACAGTAATTATCATACTAACATAAAATTTATGGAGAACTTACTGTCAAGTAGTTGAAGAAATATAAAAAGAGAGTTCATTCTTATCATTAGCTAAAACTCTTTAACATTGATGCACACAACACTAATAAATAAAATGGTAGAGTAACCGAGAAAATGTTTTAGTAATTACCAGATTTATCTACCTAACATAAATACTGTTTATACGTATATATTAGCTTTCAGCACAACAATTTGAGAAACGAAACTTCATGTCCTTAATTAATGTGTAGGAACATAAATTCAGTAATGTATAAGGTTGTTCTAAATCCCTTTTATGCCCGCACAAAAATAGAAAAAACTAACTGCAGCTAAAAAAATTTTTGAATAAAAATAAGATGTACGAATAGAAATAGATATCACAAATGCCTTGTTTTATGCGTGAGCTTAGACTTCCATCCCATGGTATGAAATATCAAAGCCATGAAACACATCCATAATTATATTAAAATATGGGTCATTCTAAAACTTTAATTTAAATACTATTAATAACTAAGATGAAGTATTTTTTCAGTGACTCAAAATTTCATTGCATCTACAAATTAAGAAACATTGTGGTTACGAGGAACACATCCCCAATAAAAAATGTTGGGTAATTCAACAAATAGCATCGAAGTACCAAAAGTATTTATTCTGTATATATATATTGGCAAAAAACACGGTGCTGGGTACGGCCAACCCTGCGGTTGTGCGCGTAGACCGAACCAGCCATGCCCTGGACTGCACCCAGGGGGATTTCATTTATAAAGTGAAGTGTTTATCAATGTTTATAGGCGTAAAACGAGTATAAATATCCCAGTTACACTCGGATCCCACTCGTCCACGCCCATGTGCAAGAAAGGAAATAATACATAAGTGATACCTTGTAGGAACTCAGAGAAGTGCTCGCGTCGATGCCTCACACGAGCCCCCTGCATGATGATGGTGGAGAGATAGTGGAGCCGTCCCCGCCTTTAACAAGTGCATCGATGAAGTGCGTGGCGAGGACCTCCTCTGAGGTGGGCATAGTCCAACCGGCTGACGTGATCGTCGGATCAAGTGTGAGCGCTCCCACCTCGAGTGCTCCACGCTATCCGCCATTCCCGTGGCGCCTCCTTCAAAAGTGTGTGGCACATGCAGGGGTTCGGCAAGCCGAGACATTTGACGCAATAGCATCCCCTAGCGGTCAGAGGGAGTGCCTGTCAACAAAGGAAAAGGGAGGAAGGGAGTCGTGTGTGTACCGCGTGGTTGGCGAGGGCATCTGTTGTCTGATTGCCTTCTCGCACCTGATGGCAAACGCTAGTTATGCGAGGGCGGCACCGCATGATGTCCTGCCATACACAGTGTAATCGCCATTGGGAGCATGTACCTGCATGAAGCATGTCGACTAACACCTGTGAGCCCGATTCTATGATGATATTATGAAGGTTTCGTTCCTCGCAGAGGAGTAAACCATCACGTATTGCCATAGATTCGGCTACTGTGTTAGTTTGTACGCCATAGAAAGAGGAGAAAGCAAAGAGAATACTCCCTATATGATCCCGGAGGATACCAACTACCCCTGCTGGCATCGGGTTCCCTTTGGACGCACCATCCACATTCAGTTTGAGGCTGCTAATTGGTGTTGGGTGTCAATGGATGACCTTTAGCTGAAAGTGGATAGGGGCAAGGCTCATCGGAATGCCCCAGGCACGAAGGAGATTGCATCTGAGTGCTGAGCTACAGTCGCGAGTGGGGATGAGATGGGGGATGCGTCTTATCCACAACTTGACGCGACACATGATATCCACAACGTGCATGGGAGTCCCTGCAAAACGAGAAGAATTTCGCCCCTTCCATATCTCCCATAGTAAATAAGCTATGGTGATGTGTAGGATGGGGCTCCATTTAGAGCATATTGGCAACACAAAGAAAACATGAAGTAAATAATTTTATTTCCCATAGTAAATAATTTTATTGTGTATATAAAATTAAGAGTTAATGCGTAATTTCAGGATCAAAAACTATAGAGCTAACACAAAGAAAACATGAAGAATACATCACAACTAAAATAAAAACTGACATATTAGTAATTATATTTGAACCTCCATAATTACCCATTTAATAAAAAAATAAAAGTTATTTCTTCAGAAAAAATAAAATTAAGCACAGAAATATAACCAAAAAATGTGTTTTTCTGGGCGTGATCTGTACCTTTTGATTAGGGAACGGCAGCTGTCATCTATCACGTCACACATCATGGTGACAAAAACATGACGGATGACATGACGGTGACAATGATGGTGACAAAAATAGGGGCACGTGACGGTGACGGTGACGAACTCGCCATGACGAAACGGCCGTCACGGATGATGGCCATGATGGATTTTTAGAAGTGTTAAAAATGGCCAAAATACATATAAAAATTTTTCATGAAGAAGAAGAAGAAGGATAATAATAATGAGGAGGAGAAGAAGAAGAGGAAGAGGAAGAAGAAGAAAAAAAGAGATCACGAATTCGTTAATGAGGAAGAAAATCGTTGAAGAAGAATAAGAATAAGAAGAAGAAGAAGAGGAAGAGGAACAATAAAAAAGAAGAAGAGATCATGATATTGTTCATGTGGGAGGGAATTGTTCATGAAAAGCCAAACATGTTGGAGAAGAAAACCAAAATTCATTCATGAGGAAGAGGAGCAAAATTCATGCAAGTTCTTCCTACCGGGAGGGAAAAGGGGGGAGCAAGCGGAGCTGGGGGAGTTGGGGGTGAGAGGACCATGATATGAGTTAGAGGAGTTGGGGGAGAGAGAGGAGTCATGGGAGAGAGAGTAGTCAGGGGAGAGAAAGAAAGGATTTTTTTATAATAAGAACAAAAGGATGTCGGGGACTGGGAGTTGGGGGAGAGAGGACGTTTTTAAGCGATAGCGGCATTGGCGAGTTGGGGCTCTCTCCCGCGGCTGACCCCGCCCGCCGAGCTCTCGGACCTCGACCTGTCCATGATCATACCAGAGGGAGGACAGCGCAAGGAAGCTCGATGTCTCCCTGGTGTAGGAGTTGTTGGTCATGGCCGGGGAGGCGCTGACCACCAACATAACCACACTAGGGCCGTTGGTTCTGCCCCTGGCCGAGCAGGCTAAGTTCTTGGGCCCATTTGTGGGTACTAGGGAACGTCACGCCGGGATGTGATGCCCGTGACATGACAGGACGGAAGACAACCCGTGACAAACGGTGACGTGACAAAATGTTTGTCACATCACCGTCACGTCACGCGTCTGAGTATTTTCAAAAAAATCCGTCACATACCCGTCATGCGTCCATGCATCCTTGTTCCGTCACGTCACCGTCACCGGTGACGGAAATGATAATATTTAGTTTTATTATGTTAATAAACACAGTCTAAGCATAATCTTATTTATTTTTCTATGTTATTATTTATAATATTTATTTTTTTATGTTAATCGTCACGTCATACGTCCAGGGTATCCGTCACCGTCACGTCACCTTCACATACAGCCTGTCACGTGTCACCATCACTGTCACTCCCCATGCATTTTGTCATTGTCACTATCACGTCATCCGTCACGTGTCTATCACGGTGATGTGTGACGTGACGAATCACGTTTGCCGATCCCTACTTGTGGTTCAGAAGATCTTTAAGATGAGGCATGTGAGGCCCTGGTGCCCAACTTCAAGAAGGCCTTCAAGCACTTCTGCATCCATGCCAGCGGACAGGCCATCCAGAACAAGCTGCAGAAGAACCTCCCCCTCTAGGAATGGCACATTGAGCTAGGGAACGACACATTCGTGACGTGACGCCCCGGACCTGATGGGACGAATCCAGAATGGACGGTGATGTAACGAAAAGTTTTATCACAACAATGTCTTGTCACACGTCCAAAGATTTCAGAAAAATACATCATGTTTGTGTCACCGTGATGGTTTGCGGTGTCCCCATCATGTCCCCGTCACCGGACAGCGTCACCATCATGTGTGACGGGAAAAACGACCATGCAGAGGAGAGAGAATTAGAGGGGCATATCTCCAATTATCTTTGGACGGCATCCTTTTGCGCACGTGAATTAATGCAGGGACTTTTCTGCAAAATGCAAGAAATCGAGTTAGCAACACCACGTGTTGAAATCTTCGATGGTGAAAAGCTTAAATCTATCAATTTTTAATCTTTTTTGGTCATTTTTAAAATCCATCACTACTGTCATCTGTGACGGCCGTCCCATCACGTCACTCATCCGAGGTCCTTCATCACTGTCGCGTCACTGTCACGCCCAGTTCGTTATCCGTCACTGTCATCGTCACGGGCCCCTAATTTGTCACCATCACCGTCACGTCATCCGTCACGTTGTCGTCATCGTGACGTGTGACATGACGTATGACAACTGTTGTTCCCTATATAGAGCTAGGGTTGTTTTTCACGTCACACAAGATGGTGATGTCGTCTAGTGATGGAGACGTGATGGGACGCCGCACAGAGGGACGTGTGACGCAAACATGATTGTTTTTTTTCAAAATACTAGGATGCATGATGGGACGGTGACGTGACAAAAGTTTCATCACGTTACTGCCTATCACGTATTGCCGTCCTGTCATGTGCGGGGCGTCACATTCCAGACGTGCCGTTCCCTACTTTCGATCCATGAATTTTGAAACCCGTGAAGTGCAAATTCACACTAAAAATAAAAAACCTCCGAACGCCCAGAATTATTCATTCAGTTTTTGAAAAAAAAATAATTATTCATTTTAAGGGCAGAAACGAAAATCTGATTTGTCTAGGAAATCTCCAAATCCACGAGGAGCATATTCGCAAATATAATAAAAACAGGACATGTGGAAAATACCTTTCTTTCAGTTTTTGAAAAATAAATTTTAATGTTTAAGGGCAAAAACGATAAACTGAAAGGTTAGTCTATATCACTCTCAAACCCATAAGCACCACATTCATAGATATGACAAAACCAGGACATTCCGCCGAGACATTTGAACCTTCAGAATATTTAATTAAGTTAAAAATTATTTATAAATTTAAATAGCAGAGGTACATAACATAAACTGCTGATTATTGAGCTTATTCATTCAATTAAAAAAACAATTTAGTGTCTTCAACAAATATGAAAAACTGGATCATCTGACAAATACATTCAAACCCCAACTGTGAATAATTAAATTTGAATTAATAATAAACTAAAATAGTAGTATTTAAATAATATAAAGACTGTTTGTTAATCTTATTCAATCAGTAAATAAAAAATAATTTTAGAACTCAAGTGCAGACATGAATTGTATTTTCACATATATAATAAAAATCGTGTAATTTATCAAAGATATTTGAACAACCAAATTTGTTAATCAAATAACGGCTAAGCTTATTCGTTCAGTTTAAAAAATAAAAATTTGACATGCTAAAGCACATAAATGAGAAAAAAATATTTTCAAATACAATAAAAACTGGTTCCTTGGATTAATCATCGCATAAGAAGTATTAATCAAACAGCAGAAATAAACAGTATAAAAGCCAGGTTCCTTGGCTTAATCATCCAATTAAAAAAAAACAAAAAAATTATTGTGCCAAAGCACAGAAATGAAAAAAGTCTATTTACAAATTCAATAAAAACTTAGTCATTCAGGAAAGACATTTCAACAACATATTTAAATTATTATTGATTTTAAATAGCATAAAATGAACAGTATTTATTTGGTAAATAAAATATAATTTAGTTCTTAACTGCAGAAGTCAAAAATCTCTTCACAAATAAAATAACAACTGGATCATTCTGCAAAAACATTTGAAGCACTGTAATTATGAATTAAGTATAAATAATAACAATAATTTAAATAGAAGAAAAGGAAAAGTATTCATACAGGTAAAAAAATTGATTCTAGTGCTTAACTGCAGAAGTCAAAAGTGTCTTCACAAAAAAAATAAAAACCGGGTCATTCAGCAAAGACATTTGATACACAATTATTATTAATTAACACTAAATGAACAAAATAATTTAAATAACAGAAAATAAACAGTATTCATTCAGTATCAAAATAAAATTTAGAGCCTAACTGTAGAAGTAAAAAGTATCTTTGCAAATAATATGGGGTTATTCAGCAAAAACATTTGAGCCACAATAATTAATAATTAAGTCCAAAGAATCACAATATTTTAAATCGCATACAATAAATGATATATATTTATTTAAAAAAAAATTAGTGCTTAACCACATAAATCAAATGTATATGGACAAATAAAATAAAAACCAGGTCATAGGGCAAAAATATTCGAACCGCAAGAATTAAAAATTAAGTCCTCATAGTAGCAATAATTTAAATATCATACAATAAGCGGTATTCACCCATTTAAAAAACAATTCGAGGTTAACCACGAAATCAAAAGCAAATATACAAATAAAATAAAAATCAGGTCACTCGGCAAAAACATTTGAACCACAATAATTAATAATTAAGTCCAAAGACTAACAATAATTTAAATAACATACAATAAATAGTATTCATTCAGTTACAAAACAATTAGTGCTTAACAGCAGAAGTTAAAAGCATCTTTACAAATAAAATAAAATGGGGGCCATTATGGAAAAAAATTCAAATCACCATAATTTATAATTAAGTCTAAATAACAACAATAATTTAAATATCAGAAAATAAACAGTATTCATTCAATATATAAAATAAACAACAGCACCTAAAAGAGGAAGTCAAAAATATATTTACAAATAAAATAAAAACCGGGTCATTGGGCAAAAACATTTGAACCACAATAATTAATAATTAAGTCGAAATAACAACAGTAAAATAAAATAAACAGAAAATAAACAGTATTCATTCAGTAAATAAAATAAACAATACTGCCTAACGGAGGAAGTCAAAAGTATATTTACAAATAAAAGAAAAACCGGGTCATTTGGCAAAAACGTTCGAACCATAATAGTTAGTAATTAAGTCGAAATAAAAAAAATAATATAAAAAAGAAAATAAACAGTATTCATTCAATAAACAAAATAAACAATAGCGCCTAACCGAGGAAATCAAAGTATATTTACAAATAAAGGAAAAATAAATAAATCCACAAATTTTAAGGTTTTAGATGAACATAAATAAAATATAGGATTAATTTAATTAAATAAAACATCTCTAGACACATATTATAACAAATAATAAATATACTCAAGGAAAACATAATGTATACCACTAGAGGCGCTATATACTCATTCATGAGATAAGAAGATGAAAATATAAAGTCATATTGGAATTTTTTGTTCCACTGAAAATTGTTTTAAGTTTTTAATCCATATTGAGTCCCTATAAGCATACAAAAAATACAGTAAAATAAGTCCACAAATATTAGGGTTTTAGATTAACACAAATAAAATGTAGAATTAATCAAACATTGATATAAAAGTATTACAACAAATGAATCAATATAATCAAGGAACATAATTTATATCACTAGTGGCTTTTTAGACTCATTACCAAGATAATAAGGTGAAAATATAAAGTTTGATTGGAACTGTAGATATAATCAGTTTATTATAAAAATTCACTCGGATAGTTGTATTATTAATATAGGTAATTGTGGACATGGGGCTTACCTTATAGTATTGGGTTAAATGATTTATGCTCAAGCCTCATAATAAAAGAAATATACCTTGTATACAACTTGATTCCCAAAAATGAAGAAAAGAGTGGCATTTTTTATAATAACAAAATCTTATATCTAAGTCTACAAATTTCCGTTATCCAGAAACATCCAAAATGTAATTATGTATGAGGTGTAAGGATAAGTGTCCAAGAGAAAGATTCTGAAATGACTTTAGTAATCTGACTTTAAGATAAAGAAGGTTCTGCAAGGTTATCCAATGTTAAAAAGTAAAGGGACAGATAAAGAAGCGGAAGGAGTAAGGTTATTTTATTCAAAAATAAAGTTGTTGATAGAGTCACAGATATGAAATTTCTTCGTCATCATTTTTGGAGAGGGACACACGGGTCAAACCACACAAGTTTGAGTGCTTGGTTTCTGCAATTTTCCATTAAGTGATCCAAGTCGTTGTATTGATTGATTTGGACTCAATTACAAGATATCATATACGAACACTATGGGTTGTAAGGCCATAATAACATGGAACTATTTTTTTGTAATCATCATGTAACATTCTATCCATTATTCACAGCCTATCATGGACATTTGATGATTGGATTGCATCCTTAAACTTTTATGTAGCCAATTAGAGGCAAAATTATGCATATGAAAACTTCATCACAACTGAGGCCAACTAATCATCATTTCTTTGTGTTGTATCATCTGATGTTTAATTATTTTGATACCTACTTTGATATTTGATCCAGATAAATAGGTATGTGACATCAAGTTCATATTAACTCCAAGAATCTGCTCACATGATTAAATTTGACATGAACTTATATGTTTAAATGTCCATTGATTTAATATTGGTACTAGAATGTGTGTATTTAATAAATAATTTTGCATCAAAACTTATATAAAATTTACAATTATAAATTTCTGGCTGGTGAATTGTTTTATCTTGATTTGGTTTAAATGGATTAGAAGCAAACCATGTTCCCTTTTTTAGTAGCTCTAGTATTTGGCTGAACATTGTTTCCTGAAAATTTAATACTTCAATGTGAAATAATGCCGAACTCTGAAATTAAATTGGATGATGCACACTAGTAGAAAAAACTAAAATGGCTTCACTGTCATGCCACAAGCGAGGCCCAGTTGTATGTTTTTAGTTTGGTATCTCAAGTCAATGAATAAAATAAAATATGGAAGGGGAGATAAAGTGAACCTTAATTTCGGGAAGCTACTGAGGGTGAAACGATTAAAATAATATTTTTAGATAATAGTAATTTAACAGTTTATTCCACTCTCTGCTTTCTGGATTAAGATTATTGAACACAAAATGTATTTTTAGGGAATCCATTAAGATGATTATGATGTGTACGCAAACAAGGTTCACTTATTTTCAGTTAAAAACCAATAAATTTTCAAAAAAGTACAAATGATCCATCAAAATATTTTTAAAAAAATATGAATTTCATCATTTTAATAAAAAAAGTTACTTGTATGGTAATTTTCCTTAAGATTAAATGAGAGAGTTTACTGATTAGAGATATTATATATTCTTGAATGATTATTAAACTATATAAGGATGCATGGGATTGAAATCACTAAATTAGAAATACTTTGATGATATAATTTATTTGGGACCAAGATATTTTCATAATCATTCCTAAATGTTTTCCATATCGATGAACTATGTCGAAAAAACTGAAAGACCTTTGAGAATAGTGTTTAACAATGAGAAATTAAAATTATCCAAAATAGTTGGATCTCTTTAAATACATAATGTGTCCTTCAACGGTGAATTATCTTTTCAAACAGATAAACAAGATATGGAAAAATGAAACAATTTCAGGATCCTTTTTCTTGAGCACATGATAAAAAAAATTGAAAAATATTCATGACACAATTTAGTGATAGAAAAGTTATAAAATGATATTTATGATTACTTATGATTTCAATGAAAACTGAACGTTATTTAAAATATGAAACAACTATTTCTGTAGCAGATGAAACTGATGTTTCAATTTCAATATATATTCCCATTTATTGAAACTTCAACTTGAATTGGATTTATATTTTAAAGTTTCATCATACTTCTATTATTTAATCATCCATATGGATACATGTCGTCCAGATAAGTAATCCTATGATATTTTAATTTAGATAGGAGAATATTAAATACATACATACATACATACATACATACATACATACATACATACATACATACATACATACATACATACATACATACATACATACATACATACATACATACATACATACATACATACATACATACATACATACATACATACATACATAAATACATACATACATACATACATACATATACATATATATATATATATGTATATATATATATATATATATATATATATATATATATATATATATATATATATGTATATGTGGTAACCCTCACAGTCAGCCACATCTCCTTCCACTCATCAATAAGCACAAACTAGGAATAATTGGGCTTCTTGAACCGTTGATTACATCAAATACTATCCACTCTATCATGAGGAAACTTGGAATGGATCACGCCTATTGTCACTCCTCGAATAACTCAGTATGTGCCTTGGCGATGGATCGAGGTATGTTTTACATTGATTTCCATTCATGTATGATCTTCATCTTCCTAAGTCAAATCGAACAGTCTTGAGGGGATTTCTTTGGATCAATACCGGATGACTTCCTGAAGTCTCTCTAAGTAATGGGATGCTCATGAGAAAATTCAATACCCTTATGACCGAGGACCTGGCCCCTTTTTATTGGAAGAGGTGATACTTAATCATTTTTATCCTATCTTAATGAAGCCCATCATTAATTATATAACATTCAAAGGTTCGACCGTAGGGAGAAGAATACTGGGAATGAAAAGAGAAGGATCCCTAGAGGAGCCGACATCCAGCCACCTATCTCAAGTATGAGTTTGGATAGAAAGATAGAGACAAATACCCAAGGCGCAACTTCAGTAGCGATGAAGATGCTGAACCTTAAGTTATTCCATTCTTTATCTTTACTTCTACACTTCTTATAAATCATTTATTGTTTCTTTGACTTCATATATCCACTAGATAACATTTCATTGCTCCTGAAGTCGAGTCTTTGACTTCGTTACTTCTCTCTGTCCTGTGTCGCGCTGCTCATAAACTCATGCCTTATGCTCCGTAGCTTCTGCTCCACTCTCGTTCATAAACTCGTGCCTTCTCAAATGAATTTTTTATGCTCTGTTTACTTCATAACAACATCATTTCTTGAAGAATGTTTCTAACACTTCGTGTTTCTTCTGAATCTGAATATGAATTGACTTTTTAACATGAAGATGAAAATGAAGAAGGCAAGACTTTAGAAGCAATTTATAAGCAGAAGCTTAGGAGCAAGAAATGAATCAACATTCGAGGGCGCTTAGCGCGACTGTAGGAGCGGGATTGAAGAAATGTTCTGCAAGAAACAATGAAAGGTTATGAAGTAAATGAGGTTATCCAACATTCTTCAAGAAAGGTTATCCGTTAAGGTTCCAAAGGAAATGGACATCCTACATTCTACAGAGGTTCAGTCCGAATGTTCAGCATTAAAAATTATTATGTTAAAACATAACCAAATGTTCTGCAAGAATGAAAGAAAGATGGAAGGTGACGCTAATCAGTGACTTTGTAACTAAAGGTACCTCTTTTGCTGGGTTCTCAGTTCTTCTAAAAGAAGAACCTTTGTTGGCTCTCCACGTCAACAAGTTCAAATTCTGACTCAGAGACCATCTATCTAGTCATCTTCTCTAGGGTAGGGAGTTGGCTGGTTCAAGAGAGATCGGATTGGATCAGCCCTTGTTCTCCCAAACGCACATATAAGTCTGCTATAATTAGTTCAGTTAAGTTCTGAAAGAAAAACAATTGACAAACTGAGGAAAAAAAGAATTCCTCTGAATGAGAAGCCAAGCGACCAACACCATCTCATTGATTGGTTTACTTACTTCATAACCTTTTACTTTAAATTCAAGCTCACTCAGGTTATGTTTACAAAACTTACTCAAGAAATATATATATATACACACACACATTCAGATTGTGAGATGACCATTCATAATCTTTTAACACATACCATGAGATTTCACATAATATCATGAGATTCACTTATCTTCATAGGTAAAATATATCTTCTCTATGGTGGTTCAAGCATTAAGTTACAGTATATTAGGTCCATTTATAGATACTATAAGTTACTTTAATAGTTCTCTAAATTTACATGATTACAAGTTTCAGGTTGAATGGACTAAATCACAATTTTCAGTTTTAAGAAGAGACTAAAACTGACATCATATTCAATTGTTTACTTTATACAGATTGTAAAACCACTCTTATATTTGATTATTCAACTGTTTACTTGGATAACAAAGTGGTAGTATTTGACTTCTTGTTTTGGAAGGTAATATTTGATTTATAATGGTTCCCAGGAGAAAATAAATAAGTTAATGATGAGATTAATTCCCACTAAGAGTATCCTGCAGTCAAAAGTGGAAGATACGAAATCAAAATCTTGAAGAAAATTTGAATTAATTCAAATTTATAAATTTGGGCTTCTTCAGCCAATGATATCTAAGAAATATCACCAATCATAGATGGTTGATGTGTGCCTAACCATTGCTATGTGTGTTCTGTATTTCACAATTTAATTCCAGGCAGAAAGAAAAGAGCATAATCCCCAAGATTCAAGGATCAGTTCCTTCAAAATACAACAAAACTATCTTTGTTAATACTTAAGTGTCATAAGAGTAGTTGTAGTAGTCTGAAAATGTAACCAAATCAAATATAACATGAGTAATCTAGTATCATTAAGGAACCTTAGACTAGAGTAACACTTTCTGCCAAGGGAAAACCATGATCCATGAATGCACTAATACAGAAGGATCAAGTCAACTGTTATAGTTGAAGTTCAAAATTCTCTTCAGTGTATGGTTTGATTTTTTGTCAACTCCATTTAAGTTATTCTATTTTTATCTCATTCACACTTATCTTTCCAAATATGTCATTAACCTTATGTTAATATTACACAATCCACTTCAAAACCCATAGTTTGCTTGATTTGGCTATCAAATTTATCAAGTGAGTTGCACTTAGCCCAGTGAGAAGTAAAGGAATGCAGACTTTAGTAAAGCATTCATACTTAGTTTGAGAAAAAAGATTAGCACAAATATAATATTTCTTTACTCCACATTGGTTAAAAATACAGATGAATAGTTTATCCATTCTCAAATTTATACTTTGAGGGATTCTCTGCACATCAAAAGAGAAGGAAAACATAGCCAAGATGGCAGTTGGCAGCAAAGAAAAACCCTAAAATATAATAAATAATGCATGTTTTCAAGAACATTGGGCACAGTCTACACCCTCCCCCATCTAAGGAAAAAGGGAAAGCAAACTCTCATAGCCTACATATACATGAACAGCTGAAAGATGAGAGATAGAGAGGATCTACAATCAAAGAGGAAAATTAAATGGAAATCTCTGAAATGCTGCTTGTTTTCCTTCTTTGCTCAACACCAAAACTGAAATTGTGTGTCATTTTTCTTCGATTTCGATGTCGATAATCTCAGGCTCAGAGTATGAAGACCTCCCTGTCTTTCCCTTTCCCTTGGAGTCCTGTTTTGGTTGCCATACAATATTTCCGCAGCCCCGGCATTGAACTACTTGATTTCGGTTGCCCACGAACTGAGTCCCACAAGCAGGACAAGTCCCCTGGGAAAAGACATTAACAATATCAACAGAGAAGGAAAATCTAATCAGTAGTTTTTACATTCAACCCATAAATCCTATCAGGGGTACTCCTATCTTTTTGCCTATAGGATAGTTTCCCTTAAGAAGCCCAGGCTAATTTGACAACAGTCAGGAGTCGTCCATCCTGTGCTTTAATCTATATTCTATGTTTCAATCAGATCTCCTCTCATTTTTCCAATCAGATGCTCAGGTATTGCATTAAGTGGCTATAGGAGAAATAATTTCAGACACCCTGAGGTTGAAAAGATTATCCATCATGCAAAACCTTCTGAAATAATTCTACCAGCATTCAATGTCTCTCCCCCCACAAGGGTATCTTTGTAAGTTCAGCCCGGAGAGTACTTTGGTCAACAAAATTTCAACTTCTAGCAACCCATAAAAAAAATCATCTTCGGGTTAACAAAGACGTTTGTGCATCGGTCTCCTACAACCATTTCTGGAATTTCATGCCTCTTCTTTGCTCTGAGCCTCTTGAAGATGACCAAAGGTAAATCTCAGTTCTATGAATAAATCATAGTAAATAATGAAAAATAATCGAGAACTTGGGGATTTCCTACTTAGGACCATATGGTTTGATGCGGCGACCATGGTTTCTGCACGGGCCTCTGTTGCCGTGCCAGCAGAATAGCATGAAGAAACTTTCTTAAGCAGGAGGAATCGCTTCCTTGCTGTACACTTTGGATACAATAAATGGCATTTTTTTCTAATTAAATAATAAATGACATTAATCATCCGTCTTTGCCTGCCTTTCAATAAAAGTTTGTCTGCCCATCAACTTTGCTCCAGCTTGATAAGAAGAAGCCATTGACAAGGATTTACTAAACCTTCTTCTTCACAAGTCAGATATTTCAGAAGTAGCAGCCACAAAGATAGCGAAACCAAAAAGGTTGCGCACATATTAAAGAGAAATAAACACTAGAACCAAATTTGGCACATGAAAAGTTGAGAAAGGATTACCTGAATGACCATCTTATTGGCGATATTCCCCAAAAGGAAAGAAGAAAGTGGCAGTAACAAGGTCGCCAAAGCTAAGAAGTTGAACAGGCCTCCGGAGAGTGCAAACCATAGGAAGAATATCGTCTAAAAAAAGAAAAGAGGAGATAAGAATATAGAACTGCCAGGAAGATCACAGAAACTAAAGGACAAAACATAGTCAAACATAAAAAATAAACTTTTCACATAGACTCAATAGATGATGGAAACATTATTCTAGATTTTTGATACGTTCTCAACTATCTAGGTGGATTACGTCATTTTAATAGCTAGGGGGTATTATTTTCCACTCTTGCCGGTACTCCTCTTTGAAATAGGACAGCTTCCCTTTAGGAGGAGAGTCAAGAAGTAAATAAAAGCTGTGGGTATCATATCTCCTTCTCTGGGGATGTTCTTCCTGCTATCTACCTCTCTTCGCGGATGATCTTTCCGGTACTTTCCCTCTCCCTCTGAGTTCCTGGCGATGATCTTACCTATCATCATCTCATCTCTCCAATAAGAACTCTCGGTTTCTTATCAGTTTCTATAGAGGAAGGATCTCAGAAGGGAAGAAAAGATTGAAGGGTAATAATAGCTACAGGATAAATCGGCCAAATACAACAACTTCTTGACAGCTCTTCTTAGGAGAGGACTACAGGTATTAGCAGGGAAACGATCATTAAAGGGAAATGACAGAAATTTCCCCTGAAAAGGATTAGGAATTCTATCACTAGATAGCAGGAGCATTAGAAGAAATATGGAGATTGACCAAAAATCAGAAGCCTAATACTAACAACGATTAGAAACCAGACCGCGCACACTAGAATAATAAAGAACTCTTCCCGATTATAAATTCTCAAATTAAGCATTTGCAAACAATAAAAATTATTTTTCTCAGGCTGAACAAGTATTATTTACGGATCAAACTCCCCAATTCCTATCAGTTTTTGAAGCCCAATTAGCGATTCTTCTCCGGTTACAAGACTGAAACAACACTTCACACCAACAAACAAACCTCTAACACTAAAACCAGCGGAATTAAATAACGCACTCACCACGAAAGCCCTCCCAATCGGCGTTTCCGCGAAACCTTTAAGCTCCTTGCTATACTGCCACCAAAACCCACCCAAAAAAACAACAATTCAGCCCCAAATCTAAACAAAAACAACAAATTCGGCCCCAAATCCAAAAGAAAAACAGAAAAAAACCCTAAAATCATCAAATCGGGAGCCAACCCTGGGCCAATTGCGAGAAAAATCCACGGAAAACGTCCTCCACCGGCGCCCAATCCCAAGCTCGTAATCCAGCTCCCGAATCCGCTCAACGGCGACGCGCGCGGCCGTCTCCACCCGCCGCGACACCTCAAATTGGCGATCCATGCGCTCGGCGAACTTCCGCGACTCGTACGAGAGCTGCTCGAAGCCCTTGTTGGCGCTCCTCCATGCGTCCTTCACCGCGTCGCCCGACGCCACTCGCTTGGCGAATCCGTCGAAATCGGACGGCTGGAAAGCTCTCACTGGACCGCATCGACGGCGGAGAACCGGCCAGCGCGACGACGAAGGATTCGTCGGCAGTAGAAGCGTCGACAACTGCGCCATGGATGGAAAGCTCGAGCTCGAGCTTAACCGCCCACGTTTTATACTGTTTTTTTTTCTGCTATTTAAATTATTGTCGTTATTTCCACTCAATTAATAATTATTGTGGTTCCAATGTTTTTGCCCAACGACCCGGATTTTATTTTATTTGTACATATGCTTTGACTTCCTCGGTTAGGCGCTATATTTTATTTTATTTATTCAATGAATACTGTTTATTTTCTGCCAGTTAAATTATTGTTGTTATTTCGACTTAATAATTAATTATTGTGGTTTGAATGTTTTTGCCCAGTGACCCGGTATATATTTTATTTGGAAATATACTTTTGACATCCTCGGTTATGCGCTATATTTTATTTTATTTATTGACTGAATACTGTTTTTTCTGCTATTTATATTATTGTTGTTATTTGGACTTGATTATTAATTATTGTGGTTCAAATGTTTTTGCCCAATGACCCAGTTTCTATTTTATTTGTCTATATACTTTTGACCTCATTGGTTAGGCGCCCAACAACCCCGGTTTTATTTTATTTGTGAACATGCTTTTGACTTCTGCGGTTAAGCACTAAGTGTTTTTTAACTGAATATCTTTTATTGTATGTTATTTAAATTATTGTTAGTATTTGAACTTAATTATTAATTATTGTGGTTCGAATGTTTTTGTAGGGTTATAGGGCCTCTATATGGATGAAAAACTTAAAACAATATTATAATGACATCATCAAAAACATATATCCAATCCCCTGGGCACATATCACATCCGCGATTTCTTAGATTCTTCGGTGAGACATGTTGAACTGCTCTTGTGTGCAGCCCCTAGACATATCCACGTGGTCCATGGCATGGTAAATCTCCTTCTTCACCTTGACAAGCTCCATCATCTTCGTTACACCGTCCCGATCACATTGGGAATGTAGAGGAGATATGGGAAGAAGGGACAAGAACGGGAAGGCCCTGAAAAACTCTGGCATGGATAAATTTTGTTCAGGATATTCCCTAATTCATACTAAGTTGGTATTTTTAATAAAACCCCCAAACCTAAAGTATATCTTTTGACATCCAAAAGACCATTTGTGTGAGACATGCTAGGCCTACGTATCAGTCTAATAAATGACTCCAACGATCCAATACCATTTATTGGCCTTCCAAATTAATTAATCATATCATGATATAGATTATTTAATGATGTATCCATTTAACCCAATATCGACTCACTCATAGAACCTGTCCACTATCGCTTACCATGTATGTATATTCAAGTCCTTTATCCATTTGATGCTCCAAGGATGACCTAAGGTATGATCAACAATCAATCCTGAACAATCATCCAAGTTAATAGTGATGCATTTGGAAATCATCAGATAACTCTTCTTTGATATTTTACTATAGTGGTCAAACCCTTCATTGCATCGTTTTCCTTAAGGTGCCTTTCTTATACTGAGGGTAGATGATCCAATCTTGACCACTCAATCATCTTCGTGAACTTCATGATGCACCAGAACCAAGACTATTTAGAATTCCATTATTAGGAACTCATTGGTAATAGTCAAAGTACAATTCTCCATCCATAAGACATCTCTGGTGTCTCAAGTATAAGGACCACTTAGGCAATTGTGATTTGAATCAACCTGATTGACAGTTTGGAATAATACCTTTCAAGTATTTTTATAGATCAATTCAAAACAATGTATATTCACTTTCATTCGAAGGGAATAAACTTAAATATCTGAGGGCATTACCTATCACATAACTTGTATGATTATATTTTTTCATGTAACTTGAAATATATCCCAAATTATCATGATTCTGAAATAAAATTAGAAATTATTCATAATTCAGAACAAACTTGATGTATTTTAATAAATCAATAGTATATTATTAGAAACATTTATCCTAAAACAATAATATTTGGACAAAATAATGTCACTAGTAGTCATTTAAATTTGAAGATTTGATAATTTATAATTTCAGGTTCTTAAAAATAAATGTTTGAAAATTGGTGTCCAGTTTATTTTTTGATTACAACCCATACCTCAAATAAATTCATTTAAATATAAAATTTGATCATGTTTAAGCATTCACTTCCATTATCCTTCTTTAAACAAATTATTAAAAAAATACTAATTTTTTTTGGACTAACAACAGTACCTAAATAATTTAATAACTTAATTTTTTATCAAGGAAATATAACTATGAATAAATAAAAAACAATTCACTCCATTTTTACCTCTATACCCTACAGTCAAGATCATTAGAAACACTAAAAATATATGTGAGTAATATAATTTTATCTTATTTTTTCATATCTAAGAAACTCATTATCATTCAAATTAAAATAATATGACAAAACATAATAAATAAAACTAAAAAATATGCATATTCATCAGTTAGACCTTATGTCCAAGTAGAAAAATATACCAAGAATGTTATGATTAATTGTCTTTGCCTAAGTTTAACCCATAAATAAAAGGTATAAGAATTCGATAGAGGATTTTCATAAGTAGTTTCGAGATAATTGATTAAAAATATATATTAAAAATCCCAATCCATCTCTATGACACTCAATAAGACCTTTCAAGGGGACGAGTTCATTTCAGTGTATATGAGACAAATCTAACCTTATAAATATGCATATAAATATTTATTTTGAAGAATTATACTATTAAGTTCATGAATAAAATTATTATAGTATAGTGGAGATTATATCATTGTAATAAAGTGAATGCCAAACCAATGAATTTAATTATTTATTCCATATGTTCTATGGAAAATTTAAAATGAAGAAATATTTCAAATATGTTTTTAAACATATTTTTATTATTTAAGAACAATAATACCCTTATTTGAAAATGTATGAAGGTTATTCATGACACACATTTTTATTAGCTTAATCTGACCATATTAGCATGTTTATTTGAATTAAATGTATTTTATATGTGTGCTATCAAGCTTAAAATGATTAAATAAATTATAGAATGATATTGAAAATTTTATGCATTTTTACATATTTTTAGGGATTTTCTGACATCAATTTGTGAAAGTATATAGCTTTTTTGAGTCAGATTTTTTTCCCATAATTTGTTGACATTAAATTTGTAAAGATATGAATTTTCTAAGTCCAAATACATATTTATTTATAATTTTTTTCAGCGCAGGGTGATGTGGCCCAATAAAGAAAAATAACTCCTTTTTCATAAGAAATGCCGCACAGAGAACGAGGAGCGAGGACTTAAAAATTACATTTTCTTTTCTCTTTGACTAGTCAAAATTAGTAGATGCGCCTATGTGTCATGACGCCTAGTGTACACATGGCGCACATGTCATTTTCTAAATGGTTTTTCAAGATAATGTGCTGATATGGTGCACACTGATGTACCGTCGCATCGCACACACTTTTGGTTGTTTACTTATTTTATTCATTTTGTCTACTTTTTATCTTTTCCTTTCAGGGCCACATGGCGCGACGACAGTCATCAATTGAGATGACGTGGAATGATCTGGGCCATTCATCACCTTCATCCATAAACATTGAATGCCAACAACCCTAGACACGGCACGGCGGCGGCGATGAGGAGGGAGAATATTTAGAGTAGATCAATACTCGAGAATCATCTAACTTCCAGACTTGATATCTGACGATCCATAACTCAGATTGAGATGAAATTTTAAGGGTAGTTTCATCTTTATGTCCTCTATCCATCCATATTTGTATATGTAAATTGAGCTCGCGATCTTTGTAAAAAAACATATTTAAGCTCACTACCTCCTAGCGAGACATATTGAAAGTAAGTGAAGTTTTGAAGGTCTATCAAGGGTGTCTAGTGCTTGGAGAGGGTTAACAGAGAAGTGGCGAGGTTTATCTGCATCAGGAAGGTGCCTTGATCCCATCAGAACATAGGGATCCAAGGTTAGCCTCTTGCCTTACATTGATTTCTCTTCAACACATTTAGGTAGTTCATTTATCATCAACATTAACTACTTCCATCCATCATCAACACTCATCATCATCCATTATCTTCCCTATCTATCCTCATCTATAACCCACTTCATGCATCACTTATGACGTCATGATTATGTCTCGTCTTTCCAACCTCCTATATTATAACCTTAACTTGGGTACCCCTTATCATTCATTCCCATCTCGTCATACATTACTGTTTCACGCCCTCTTACCCTCTAGCACTGAATCATTTGATAGTGATCAAATTCTAGTACCATACTCATCCCATCTTATTAAATCACTACTACCTCTATTGTGATGGCAATCTTCACCCATTCACTATCCCGATGGAGAGCTCATATATGTTCCCTATGTAAACAGCCCTCACTCATCACTAAATAATTAAATTATTTTATGAGCAAAGATTTATAAATATTTTTTGTTAAACTCAGTTTCACGATAACATAACTTTAACCCCTGATTTTGAGTTTACCAGTTATATCGTAGGATGCCAATATTTGTGACTTTCTTAGGTCTTATTTTTATGATGTCTGTTCATGTTTTGGATTTGCCAAAATATCAAATAAGGCAAAATCCCCCCTTATAAAATTATGGGATATCCTGAATCAGTATATAGTTAATGTTTTTCCAAATCTTTTTACCTAATTCCCTAGATTAGCCGTTCGACCTAATTAACACAATATAAACTTTTTATACATTAAAAATATGAATTTATCTAAATTCAGAAAATATAAAAGTATAAAATACCTGAATAATCCACTTAGGTAGTTTAACTGCCTTTTTTAATTTACAAAGTATGGATGTACAATCAGAGAAAATATAAGGAATAACATTTGCAAATATAAAATCATCTCAAACATCATGTATGAAAGTGTAAATGAAGTATTTGAATCATCCTAAAGGCATTAAAGAGATAGAGGCATTAGTTCAATATGAGAACAAGGGGGGAAAACTATAATGTTTATACAACATGAAAATAATTTATTTTATTATATTCAACAAGTGGAAGTGGAAAAATATATATTCAACATGTAAATGTGTAGTTAATAATATATTCACATCATAACTCAAACATTTTGTATTATTAAAGTTTTGCCATATCTTTAATTCAATATGCATATATGTTGAGTTCAATTGAGCTGGGATTGACAAAGTTTCTACATTAGAAATAATGGAATTGACGTATTGATTCAGCGAAAGATTTTAACTTAATCTTTGTTGGGTTCTTTGTCTTGGTTAACCATGAAAAACATGGTTTCCATGATGCGGAAGTGTGAAATCGATTCATGATCGATTTTTAACATCAATACATCAAATGTACCTTTTGGGGAAATTTTTCCACCCCGTGACCTGCTCTCATTGAGATTGTTCTGAAGCCATTCACGTAACAGGCCTCTAGAATTATCCAGGCGATCACTTGGCGCTTGGATCTTTACTTCTTCAACTCTCCATGAAAATCCTGAAGATCTTCTTAGCATGAAGACACTTTACTTGGTTGAGTGGAGAAGAGAACAGAGTGGAGAAAGGGGTGGCTCTCAAATCTGGCTGGCCTGGGTTCTTGAAATGAGTGCCCCTTCCCTATTAATATTTTAAGTTTTTTCTCAAAAACCCATAAAGTAAAATATATTCACCCATGCATCTATGATCTTATGTGTGTGACCCTCTAGGCTCATATATAATTCTAGTTAATAAATTTCGTGGCCAAATAAAAATTATTGGCCAATCTTATTAATTAACTATATCAACGTATATATTAATTAATTAAGTTAACCCAATCGATAGGTTAAGTTTTCAACTCGTGGGGAGCCAAGCTACACCTCGTGCTCTAAGAGATACCGAGTAGTGTTTGAACAGTCTCATGGAACCTTTACCATCATCGGTTACCGTTTATATATAATCCATCATCAGTGAAAGACTCTCAAATGACTTATGGTATGCTTTATCGTCAAACTCTAATCGGTCATTCGATTAGTATTAATGGGTAACATGGACCATTGGAGAATGCTTTCTCCAATATCCCCACTACCCTGGCCAGAGATTTTCTGCATCATCTTCCTTGAGTCTATCTCCTCTTACACCAAGGGCGTATGATCTCGTCTTGACCACTCAATCACCTCCGTGAGATTTTCACCACGTCCGAGCTATGACTTGCTTGAGTCCCATGATTAGAGGCTTGTAAGTTGTACTCAAAATGTAGTCGTCCGTACATGAGATGTCCTTGGTGTCTCAGGTCAATGGATCACTTATACAACCATGACATGAATCAATATAATGCCCATTTAAGTATAATACCATTCAGGGATTCATATGGATCAATTCAATGAACTCTTTCTCCTAAGAGCACCCACTATATGTCCTTAGTTTTGCCACACTAATAGCCACATGATCAGCTATACTTATCATAAAAGTAGGATCAGTTAGTGCTATTTTATTCGGATGTGTCCATCATGACTATCCATCGAATAGGAATATTTAGAATACATGTTTAAAGACTGGTGATCACTGTACTATGATCTCATCATAATTCACTATGTCATTGCACGTATTCATGGATTTCATCATAAACATCAAACTAGAATAATAATAAATATAATATTTTATTCAATGAACTTAAATAAACATGGTGGTGTGATTGGCTTGACGGTCACATAATATCCATCAATCATTAGATAATGTTCAAGCATATGTAAGGTTTCTGAGGTGAATCACATTTGAGATTTGGAGATATGGAAATTTTATCTATTGATATTATGGGAGAACCACATTCCAAACCTCAAGAGTTCGAAGGTATGATTGGTCTTCAAAGCATGGGTTCCATCCAAATAAATGTATTTTTTGTTTTGTATGTTTAGTGGCGTATCTTGATGTGTTTTTCTCCAAGTAATTTAAGCAGTATTATTTTGATCTTCCCTAGTATATATGTCTGCCTACTTAGAAATTGAGGGTGAGGGATAAGTAATAAAAAATAAACCTAAATGAGCACATGATAAATTTCCATAATTGAAGCATATTTTCGCATGTATGAACTTGATTTATATTTCTATATAAGTAGTCCTTCTATAATCATTGTTAGCTAACATTATTGTGTAGATGACATGCTCATTAATAGAGATGTTTATCTTGGGATCCTCATGATCAAAAGGTTTTTACATCAGAATCCTCACTAAAATTTAGTGGACATGCCCCTCTACTAGATATCAAACTCTTGAGATCATAATGATCAAAGAGTTTTTACATCAGAATATTCAATACAACTTTATGGATCATTCAGATATATGCCATAAAGTAATACTGATTATTATAAATCTACTAGTGTTATCTTGCCACAGCAACAGAGTCAGGTCTACCTAATTCAAATCCTACTCAGATTCAAATAATTACAGTGTATTATAAAGATGTTATAAAATAATATGTTGAATGTAGCCTGAGTGGCTAAATTTTCTGGTAGAATAACTTTTTTTCTCTCATTAAGCTCTAATCAAAATCACTTCTCATAATTGTGATAATTACAGAATTCATGCACAATACTGTAGTCCTTTTTTATAAACAAAAAATTACATTAATTGTTTCAATAGAGAATTTTTTAGCACAGTCCATTACCCATCCAGAATCTAGAGTCCAATTTATATCACTGAAATATTCGCTTGTATTGGGTATTCCAGAGGCTAAAATTGTGTGCATACAGTTTTGATTTAAATAATAAAGATTGATAATTTAATTTAATATCAATCCAAGTAGCCTTTTATGGAAACAGGTAAATCTTCTCTATCTTCATAAGGTGATTATCTATTACACAATGCTGCATTTGATGGACTGTAGAATGTTTCAGCGCCAGTTTCTAAAAGTAAGGTAAAATAGAGAAACACATCTTTATCAGGTCGTTTTAAAATAGAAAAATAAACCATCATAATCGCCATCAAGGAGGCAATGATATATACCCACCATTTCGTCTATTTTGGAAGAGGCATATTTTGGAAGAGCCATTTTTTATCATAGAAAAAGATTGAAAAGTAAATATTGGAATGGTATTTTCCTACAAATTCTTGTTCTCATACAATGGAAACTCGAGACTCTTATTTTCTGTATTTGAGGTTTCCATTTACAAATATTGACTCCATCCTCTTACAACGAACAAATAACATTAACATTATACCTTGAGGATCACTTATAAATGATTCACATATTTTATACACCCAAAATAAAATATTTAGCATGTTTTTTCTAGTTCTACTCCCAGACCCCATAAATTATTCCTATTCATGAACTCTAAAAAATTATCAGATACCCTCAGTAAAATTCTCCAGATTAGGGTACATGTGCCATCTAACTTAGGGATGTCAATATTTTTGGCGTTGTAATGGGGGATACATTTGCCTATTTACTATGTCTCTCTCATATGTTTTGATGGATCTTTTATAGGCCTTCTATCAAGGATTCCATTAAAATGCAAATAGCCTTTCTTTTACAACTTCTTCACATGTTATTCCTCTTCTTAAATTAAAATGTGTACTCTGGTTGCCATGTTATTAAAAAGGTACTTCATTGAAACATGATTTCTGCCATTTAATATCATATCTTTAATTTTATGTTACCAACTTTTAAACAAAACCTAACCATCTCCTCATAAAAACATCATAAATAAGTTCCCTGATATTATTGAAGGAAAACCATATCAAGCAATTATGATTAAAATCGGCAAAAGAATGAACCATGTACAATTAACCCATGTGACAAATGAATTGTTTGCCTTCGGGTCCCTGTCAAAATATCAATTCTTAATGAGTTGATACTATTAAGAATTATTTTGTGCCCTCATTCTATCTTTTGTAAAACATATATTACACATACCATATCTACTTGTGTTGGGAGTTTAAATCCAACTTTTTCTATGTTGTTGATTCACCCAATACACAATTGAAATCAAAATTACCCAAATTTAGCGTAGGGTTTCTTTATTTATTTGTTGCTTGTCTTTTTGTATTTTCATTTTACTCTCATTGCTAGGCTTGATATTTCAATGATTGATGGCTTAAAGTTAACAGATCCAATCACAGGATCAGGGTCATTTTTTTGAATAAAGGATAGAGAGAGAGAGGATCAGGGTCATGCTGATAACTCATTGAAGCAGTGGCATGCAAATACAAAGAGGATAGAGAGAGAGAGATGTTTGTGGTGGCTAGAAGAACTCAAAGTCAAGGTACTTGCCGCCGTTCCTCGCCTCATTAGGGGCGGCAGCAACGGCCATCGGTATCTTCATGGGTGAGGGTTCTGGCTCTACGGCACGGGGTATCTCTGGCGGAGTACTGCACCTGATGAGTGCCCAATTGACCCCATCAAAGAACGGGTGCTGCTTGATCTCTGCAGCCCCTCGCTTCACACCCAGCCGATGCTGCGGTTCCTTCACTAGCAACGCCCTGATCAGATCCCTCCCGGAGAAGCTCGTCGTCGGCGAATCTGGGAACCGCAGCTGCTGCCCGATGACATTGAACAGCGTTGCTCTGTTTCCAGACCCCTTGAATGGTGTCCTCCCGTAGAGCAGCTCGTGCAGGAAGATGCCAAAGGTCCACCAGTCGACTGCGCTTCCGTGGCCTTCGCCCTTGATGATCTCTGGCGCAAGGTACTCGTGTGTGCCGACGAAGGACATTGACCGGGCGCCCGTCGGCTCGGCGACCAGCTCTGGCATGACGGCCACACCACCACCGCTGCTGCTGGTGGTCTTCTTCGCCCTCTTCGTCTTTGCTCGCCAGGGCATGAAGCAGGAGGGTCGAATGCAAGCGGAGGACGGGTCCATGCAGAGGCCAGCGCCGCTGCCCGGCTCGGTAGTGGCGACGGCGGACTTGAGAAGGGTTGGCGAGACAGAGCATTGCAGGGAGAGGTCAAAGTCTGAGAGCATGATGTGGCCATCCTCTCTGACGAGGACGTTCTCCGGCTTCAGGTCCCTGTAGACGACCCCCAGCATGTGGAGATACTCTAAAGCCAGGAGCACTTCGGCAGCATAGAATCTGCCCATAAGAAACATAAACCCCACTTTAGTTCATTGTTTGAGGCTTACTTTTCTCTCTCATTGCCAAAATTCAACCACCAGCCAAAAAAAGAGAGTTGACAGAGAAAGTCAATGCTTGCCGACCGATATTGCAAATCCATATGAAATAGGTTTCTCTTTATAGGAGACATGATGAAAAATGAAATAGGTGCTAAAGACACAAAATTAATAGTATTAGCAAAATAAGAAAATAAATAAGTCAAAGAAAAAAGTTCAAAGACTAGAATCATCCAGAAAAAAAATTACAAAAACTGTCGTCCCATTTAGTTCATGGTCTAAGGTTGACTTTTCTCTCTAATGAGCCAAAAGTCAGCATGAGTCAAAATGAGAGAAAGCACGGCAAGAAAGTCAACTCTGGCAAAGGTTATTCGAAGCGTAGCTCCAGGGAACACGTTTCTTCAGTAATTCAGAAATAAGTGCTGCTAATATGGACAAAATGGGCAAATCAGACGAACCCAGAAATATTGCAGAAAATCTGGAACGAACATTTATTTAAATTTGTGGATGATCAAACGAGTATAGCCCAAAAAAAATATGATAAATGAAAGAAATCTTTATTCAGTTCCAAATGGAAATCTTCATATCTTATTGGTAAAACTGAATATTTCAATTTAACAGACCCTTTGTTTTCTTGTTCTACTTCTTGCTCTTGCAGCGTAATAGAGATAATTAAACATTTTTACTATAAAAACGCTAATATTACTAGAATCATGTGCCTTATCAAAGGGATCCTTTATCGAACTCTGTGCTCAAAACAGATTAAAAGGGAACACTTTCCTCCAGGGAAATCAACCAAGGCCGGTAAATTACGATTGGATTCTATAAATAGGGAAAACGGTAACTATCAGAAATAATGCCGTCCGAATTTATCCAAAATGAAGCACCAAGTCATTCATGGATAACAAAAAAAAGGATCAAGCCTAAAAGATCATCATAAAGCTATAGAAACTATTCATAGAAACCCCTACGTTGCTGGGACCAGATAACCAAAAGAATGATCAAATCGTTAACCTTAAAGAAATATCAAACAATTTAACAAAAGAATGACAAAAACCTCAGCAATACCTGGCAGCG
This sequence comes from Wolffia australiana, assembly GCF_029677425.1. NCBI lineage: Eukaryota > Viridiplantae > Streptophyta > Magnoliopsida > Alismatales > Araceae > Wolffia > Wolffia australiana. The sequence continues at coordinate 8,447,908 of NC_135848.1, read as the reverse complement.
GGCTCGGAGAAATACTTCCCCGGCTGGCGCTGCCGCAGACTGTGGAGATCGCCGCCAGGGCAAAACTCCATGACCAAGCAAGAAAATCTCTCAGTCTCGAAATGGGTATATAATGTAGGAAGGAAAGGATGATCCAGAAGCTGGAGGATCTCCCTCTCTGTCTGCCCTCTATTCAGCTTCTTCCTGCTTGCCAGCGACGCCTTGTCCATCACCTTCATGGCAAAGTAACACCTCGTGCCGCTCAGCTCCGAGAGATACACGCTACCGATGTCGCCGCAGCCGAGCCGCTTGAGAAGCCTGAAGTGGCTCATGCCAAGAGCCCCATCCCGGGTTCGCACCGCTAGTATCGCCGTCCATCTCGGATCATTTCCTTTGTGGGGTTTACTGGAATTCCCATTCAAACTGCTCCAGCAGCTCTCATCGCTCAAGCCGCTGCTGTCACTCACCCTGCTCAGACTGGTCTTTGCACTCTCTGGTGAATCCCCTTCTATGTTCTTCTCTGTGTTCTTGACTCCAATTGTACTCACAGTTTCACTCGAAGATAGAAAAGAGTCACAAACACACTCCTTTTCCTCAGAATCAAAGTGCAAGACTGCGACATCTGAGGCTTTTTCTTGAGAATCCTTCTCATCCATAGGAGAGATGTATACTGTTCTCATGAGATCCGCTCCAACATGTTCTTGGGCAGATACTTCTGTGTGTTTCTTTTCTGTGTTCTTGATACCACCATTAGAACTCGAAGTTTCACTTGGAGAGAGAGAAGAGCCACAATCACACTCCTTTTCTTCAGAATCAAAGCGAAAAACAATGGTTTCTGCGACTTTTGCTTGAGATTTCTTCTCATCCATGGGAGGGATGTAACTTGTTTTCAAGAGAATTTCTTCGACACGTTCTTGGGCAGCTACTTCTGAGTGTTTCTTCTCTGTGTTCTTGATACCACCATTAGAACTCGAAGTTTCACTTGGAGATAGAGAAGAGCCACAATCACACTCCTTTTCTTCGGAATCAAAGCGAAAAACAATGGTTTCTGCAACTTTTGCTTGAGATTTCTTCTCATCCATGGGAGGAATGTAAATTGTTTTCAATAGAATGTTTTTGACACGTTCTTGGGCAGCTACTTCTGAGTGTTTCTTCTCTGTGTTCTTGATACCACCATCCATGCTCGCTGTTTCACTTGGGGAGATGGAAGAGTCACAAACATACTCCACCTCAGAATCAGTGGGCAAGACCATGGTTTCAGCGGCGATTGCTTGAGATTTCTTCTTATCTGTGGGACATATATTGACCGTTCTCATTAAATTGGGTTCAACATGTTCTTGAGCATCTGTTTCTGAGAAAGTGTTCTTGATACCACCGTCAATGCTCACAGTTTCACTTGCTTGAAATTTCTTCTCATCCATTGGAGAGATGTACAGAGATCTCACAAGATTGGCTTCAACATGGTCTTGAGCGGCTACTTGGGAGCATTTCTTCCCATCTTGATCTCTTTCCTGCAAATCCAATGCATGAAATCCACCAAATAATACATCATCAGAAGCCAATCCCTCATCCGGAGAAGATTTCAAAGCGGGATTCTCGGGTTCGGATGCTGTTTCCATGGCGGAAACGAATAAACCCTAGATTAGATCAGCCATGGGTTTCACTTAATCAATAAAAAATTGCCAAAAATCGTCTTCATTCTTCCGGGCCCACGATCAACCGATGCATCACGCTATCCTACATCCCTGCAGACATCAGATCAGATAAGATTACAATGCCGTATCAGATCGATCGATTCGATTCATACGCTAAGATTACATTCCACCAACTAAAATATATACTAAAAATATCGCATTTTTCGATACCGATATCAACGCCGGCGGCGGATTCGATTCCTACGCTAAGATTACACTCCAAAAACTAAATATATACTAAAAAGATCGCATTTTTCGATACCGATATCAACGCCGGCGGCGGCGCGGTGGCGGAGTAGTGTAGACTGATGGTGGGAATGGAGGGTTGGGGGACAGACGGCGAGTATAAGGGACGGGCCGCGACCGTCCGGGACGGAAAGTTCGTCCCGTCCGGACCCTAGACGGTAGACAGGATGACGAACCAAAAGTGGCCAAATTTTACCTACATTATATGGTTTTGAGTATAGTTTCAGCTCAACATAAAAATATATGGCTATGTATGGTCATTTTGTGAAGCAAAGTTCTCTTATTTTATTGTCTGGGATGACTCGGGATGGGACGGTTTGGGATGAGTTCATCCTCGGCCTCGTCCGCTTAGTTTTCGTCCCGTCACTAACCGTCTCATCTGGACATCGTCTCGGTCGATATAATAAGAGAATTTTAGTTTTACCTAATATCTGTCCATATGTGCAGTAATATGGTGCCATAGAATTGCTAGATTTGAGTATAATTAATTATTCATCGTCTCATCTAAGGTTTAGAGTATAGTTTCAGCTCAACATAAAAATATATGGCTATGGATGGTCATTTTGTGAAACAAAGTTCTCTTATTTTATTGTCTGGGATGACTCGGGATGCAGTGGTTTGGGATGCGTTCATCCTCGGCCTCATTCGCATAATTTTTGTCCCATCCCTAACTGTCTCGTCCGAAGCTCGTCTCGGTTGATATAATAAGAGAACTTTAGTTTTACCTAATGCCTGTCAGTATGCATACGGCAATATGGTGCTGTGAAATTTCTGGATTTGAGCATAGTTATTCGTTGACAATTTTTTGTCTCGAGATGAAAACACTGTCCCGTCCGCATTCGTGTATTCAATTCTGTGTAACGGGGAATTCAGGACGGCTGCATGTTCACTTGTCAGAAGGGTTTGTCACATGACAACCTCTGTGTTAATGCTAACATCATCCATTGCTGATAATGATCTTGCACAAATTTTGGATGATGGACAGTAGATGAGGTACTATGGATGATGGATGATGTTCCTTTTCATCTCTTTCCCTTTATCATAGGCATGGACAAGCGAGAATATGTGCATTTTGGGGTATCTTTAAGCCATGTCCATGCCTTAAACCAACAACGTATGGGTATACCAGTATCATGGGACTGACTATTGCGTTTTGGCGCTGTGATTGAGATGAAACTTAAACTATTCGAGTTGTGGAAGACTATGAGAAAAATCGTAATGGGTTTATAAAATCAATGATCAACTTACATTGGTGCAGATTGGATTTGTGATTTCTCAGTACCTTGATTTTTTGTATGTTATGCATCTAATCTCCTCTTTTGTGTCGATGGTCCATGTTATTAATCCATGTTGTTGTTACATCATTCCAAAATCATTGGGAATAAAGGAGAGCCAAGGGAGTGATGGAAATATATGTGGCTGGCAAGCCAATCACATATTCTACATCTCATTTCATATTCATTAATAGAACATATTCATTATGTGCACGTGTGATGCGTATAATGAAGTCCATGAATACATGATCGGACTTGGTGAATCATGATGAGATCGTAATACGGAGGTCACTAGTCTTTAAGCATGTGTTCTAAACATTCCTATTCAAAGGATACGCGGGAAGGACATTGAAGTATCCGGATAGAATAACACTATCTAGCCTCACTCATATGATGAGTATGGTCGTTCCCGTAGCCATTAGTGTGGAGACATTAAGGATAGATTGTGGGTGCTCTTTAGTCGAAAGAGTTCACTTAATTGATCCGTACGAATCCCTGAATGGTATTATACCGAACTGTCAATCAAGTTGATTCACGTCACGGTTATGTAAGTGGTCCTTAGACCTGAGACACGAAAAACGCCTTGTGGACGGACAGTTGTACTTTGGCTATGGCCAACGAGTCTCTAATCATGGGATTCTAAACTGTCTTAGTTCGGGTACATCAAGAAGTTCATGAAGACGATTGAGTGGTCAAAATGGGATCGTCCACCCTCGGTATAAGAGGTGACAGCTCAAGGAAGATGATGCGAAGAAGTCCTTGACTAAGGCAGTGAAATATCGGAGAAGTGTTCTCCGATGATTTTCGAATGCATCAGTACTAACTCGGATGATCGATTAGGGTTTGACAATTGACCATACCCTAAGTCGTCTAAGGAGCATCAAGAGGATGAAGGATTATACATACATAGTAACCAATGACGAACAGGTTCCATGAGTGATTCAATACACACTCCTTTGTATCCTCTAGGACACGAGGTGTAGCTTGGCACTCTACGTGTCGGAGTCTCTACCTATCGATTGGGTTAAATCGATCCACCATTAATTAACCTATATGATGATATAGTTAATTAATTTGGGAGGCCAATAAATGTTATTGGGCTGCTGGATTCGTTAACTAGACTGATATATGGGCCTAGAGGGTCACACGCAAAAAGTCTTTTGGACGTTGGAAGATATACTTAAATTTTGGGGGGTATTCTGAAAAATAACCACTTAGTATAAATAGGGGAAGGCCCTGAACGAAATTCACCCAGACCAAAATTGTTCAGGGGCCTTTCCCCTTCTTCTCCACTCTCCCAACACCCCCTCTCCCTACCCGATGTGATCGGGATGACGTAACGATGCCGACGGAGAAAGAATGGGGCTCATCAACAAGAAGGAGGAGATCCGATGTGCCGATGATCGTGTGGATATGTCTAGAGGCTGCACACGTGAGCAGCTCGACTCGGCTCACTCCAGGATCCAAGAAATCACAGATGCGATCCTTCGAAAGGTACTCATTTTAATGTTCTTGTTGATGTCGTCAGATTCCGTTCAAGGCTTCCGCTGCGGAATGTTTTGTTTTGTTCATCCATGTCAAGGCCTCTAGAACCCAACAAGGAGAAGGGAGAAGAAGGAGGTAACGTGAAAAATTGAGGTGTAGGTTAATTTTATTTGTTGGTGCCTTCCTATATTTATACTTAAGATAATTTTTTCATAAAATCCCTAAATTGTAAGTAAATATCCTAACATCAAAAGTACTATTTGTGTATGACCCTCTTGGTATGTGTGTAATGACTTTAGTGTCATTATAATTTCTTACTGTTCAACTTAATTAATTATCTATATCACTGTATATATTAATTAATTGCATATTGATTTAGCCAAATTAGTTGGCTGAGTTTCCATCTCATGGGATACTGAAACAACGGTGTCATCTGTCATGCGCATTGGGTCAAGCTCATGGGGTCCCATAGTTGTCATCAGTTGTTGGATACGCATAATTCTTCTTTTGCTTGATGATCCCGAAATGACATGGGCTATGGATCGTCTTAGTTAGTATTGATGTGTCTGAAAATTATTGGAGAACTCTTCTCTGATATTTCATTACATTGGCTAAGGACTTCATCAAATTTTCTCGCTTAAGCTGCCTCCTCTCATATCTAGGGGAGACGATCACATGGTGTCTTTGGTATAATATTATTAAAGGATTAATCCAAATCAATTGAATAAACTCTTTCTGCCAAAAATCACCCTCTATATATCCTTAGTGTCTTCACATTAATAGCTATGAGATCAGACTTACTCATCATGATATCGGGACTAGATACTGTTATTCTATTCAGATATTTTGATGTGGTTCTCAAGTATTGTTTAAATAGAATATTTGGAACACATGCTTCAAGAGAAGTGATTTCCATATTCTGGTCTCATCATAATTCACTAAGTCGGATCGTGTACTCATTGACTTCATCATAAGCATCAAATGTGTGAGATAATCAATATATTGTATTGATGAATACTAAACAAAATATGGAATGTATGATTGGTTTGCTGGCCACTTATATTTGCATCACTGATATTCTCTATGCCAACAATGAGTAGTGAATGCTTATCTCACTTGTATCTTGCATTGGTTGTATGGTGATGTTGGGTGCTCAACCTTTGAAATTCTCAAGGATCTTCAATAAAATCCTTCATGTGGGATGCTTTATTCCCAATATCCACTCTTCTCACCCATGTATTGTGATTGTACTTTCAGTTAGGTGTGCACCATTGTCATATTGTTTGAATGCTGAGTTGCCTCCTATGGTGGCATTCAGGTTCTTCTTTGGGTAGACCCCACCAAGATATATATATATTACAAGTTTGAGTCCTTACCCCATGCTGGATGTTTAGTTCCTTCTGCATTTCTCTTGGCAAATGCATCCTAATCACGTAGGACACCCAGTGATGCCCTTAAAAATATTGGGTTTTTATTTGATGCACATAAATTTCAAGTAAATGTCTCATGTTTCTTTTTTTTGTTACATTAAACTTAAAGGGAACATATCAGAATTAGATATCCTTACCAGAATTTGAAAGCATTTGGTTATTTAGATGTTGATATCATATATTGTATTTAGATGGAGGATAGCAGATTTGATTACATAGTACACAACTTTGTGTTATATTTGAATTTAATCCTACATACTAATGCATTAAAATTAGGCCCTACGTTGTAATGTAGTAGATAATCAGCTCTATAATAAGTATACATTCAATAATAAAGCTCTTATAGTGAAATGAGGACTATACATTTATGAAAATTAAAAATATGCCATAATTGGGGCTTAAGCAAGCTCGTGTGAGTAATTATGGGCCCGCCCTCCACCCTCCACTTAGTAGCTAAATGGCCTGTGTGTGGGTTGATGGGGGTACTTAAGAACTCTAGTCCAATGGTTTGATAGTTTCATACTTTAAGTCAAAATTGCATAAAATACCAGAATTTCAATATTTTTCGAGATGGGATAGAAACGTCCCTAGCTATCTCGTCAATGAGGCATAATATTAGGACCAAATGACGCATGAAGAGCTTGTCCTAGCTAGATTTTTTGGATATTAACGGCTCTAGTTAACACTTTTAATCCGAATAATTTGGGGTTATCACATCTTGAATCTTGAGCCATAATTTGCAAACCAATTAAATGTCATCGTAATTTTGGATTATCATCAGTGCCCTCCTAATGCACTTACTAAATAGTATCTTTGGCACCAATTAAACAAATGACAGATTTATTAAAATATTTTCCTCTATCTAGATACCAATATATGACATTCAGTATTGGCACCTGCTTACATCCACAACGTGGCTAGATGTACATTTAACTGACACCATCACGGCATCTGGATCTGGCCCAACTTTTGGCTTATCGGATATCGAGGAAAATATTAATCAATCAGCATCCAAATATCGGATCTGGCCCATCACGAGTCCCACATAAGGACACATCAAATCATAAAAAATCAATCAATCAGCACCCAAAATGAATCTTATCAAGAAAACTTGTTTCCCAGACTTGTGTCTACTCAAGTGCAAAGTATTTATCCACATTGAAAAATAAAAAATTCAACAGTTCAAATAAAAATTCAAGTAAAGTCCATTTTTTATTCATCTTTATCTTCAACAAACTCCCATTTCAATGAAGGGACTGGATCATTTTTAGCTACAAAATTAGGAGAAAAACCCTAATGTTTTCTATATTTAATGTGCGGTGACACCACTTTAAATATATAAAATCCCCTTGGGTGTCGTCCAAGGCACAGCTGGATCGGTCTACGAGCACAACCTTTGGATCGGTCCTACCTGGCAGGCGTGTTTTTTATTTGAAGTAATAAAGAAAAAAATAGTCTTAAAAATAAAACAAACATAATATTTTTATTCAAAGTATGAACAGCTTAGTTATAAAATCATTTATTTCCGGAGTTTAGGTCACTGTCGAGGGCTTTGGTAGAAGACGATCGATTCATGGCGGCAAGAGCATGCAATCTTCCAATTCCTACAGTTTCTGGATGGCATTGGAGGGCTGCATCGCGCCTCAAAAACCCTATAAAATCTTCTCCGTCAATTTCTCGCAGTCCAGCGACCCTTGTAGTCTCAATGAAGGCGAAATCTGGGTAAAATCCGTGTAACTATTAAAGAATGAATCTTTATTCTACGCGAGTTTCTGGGGGTTTAATCATTCCTCATGTCACCGTCTTTTTTGTTTGAATTAATGGTGCTTGAGCTCAAATGTGGATGTTCCTCGTGAAAATGTGTGATTGGAGTTAGTATACGTTCTTGCGTTTGAAATCTCCCGTTTGCCTGAGCAAATGGCTCTTCCAGACGTTGGGATGAGCTACAGAATTGCATTGCTGCTCGATGTTTCAAATCTTTATAGTTCGGCTATGAATATTTCTTTCTACATTGGGTTTGCATTATTATCAGAATCATACAAATCAAACTTTGATTTTTTTGGGGAAAGGGTTAAACCTGGTTACTATGGAATCTTTGTTTTTAAATTGATGTTTCTTTTGGTTTCTATGATCACCAGAGTTAATCTTGACAAGGATTTTGGTTTTGGTTCTGATTCAGTTTCTCAATTAACTTGGGTCCTCAACGACGAAGACGATTGTCCCTCAGTGCGGTAGCAAACCCTACTGATGAGGAGTCGACAATTAGTGATGTCAGTAGTTCAACCACTGCAGAAGGCCAGCTTCTGCCAGCCATCATCACTCGGGTATGGTTTCAGCTTATTAACTTACTTTGAAGTAGTAATTGTTAAAATCTATTCTTTTATGATTGTTAAAATCTATTCTTTTATGATTGTTGCAGCCATCGTCATTATCATTTGTTATCTTTATGTGGATGACAATTTTTTCGTCATCATCGTTCCATGTTCTCAAATTGTTGACAGATTGACTGATGAATCTTCATTTTTTAATGCTCACTTTCTCAGTTTTTTACTATTTCATATGATGAGGGCGATGACCAGTCATCGTAGCACTCATTGTTCGCCTTTGGCTCTAGGATGAGGATGATTCAGACGATTTCGTCATTGTCCTTCTGAGCGGAGATGAGGACAACGGGGAGTGTTTATCGTGCCGGTCATTTGACTATGGCTATGATAGTGATGATGATGATGATGATGATGACGATTTTGTTCTTGCCATTTTCCCACGTACTTGATGGCTCCTCATTGTTGGTGAATCCTAATTCTGTGTTCGATAATGCTGTAACTCGTGTCAGATTTACTTGATCCAAGATATTCTTATTCTTATGGAGTGTCCCATGTTACTGATGCCAGTTCTCCTGTCATTCAGATGAAAGGAAATGTTGGGCTGCAAATTGCTGCAGGTGTGTTCTTGGCATTGACGATGGTTCTAATCTTTGTGAGGGAGATTGTGGCAAGAAAAAGAAAGCGAAATCAAGAGGGTTCTGTAGCTGACTTAGTGAGACGTGGACAGTTGAAATCCCACAAACGAACCATGTATGTTTTCTCTCATCATTCATGGTTTCTGCTGAGGTTACATGGAAATACATAATTTATTGTGACTTTAAATGAATTATGTAAACTTACATCCTCATTTGTCCATGTGTAGCTAACCTCTATGTATGCGATGTTGGGAAATGTTTAACTTGAAGAAATGTAGTCATATTGTCTACATGATTAATCTTAATCACAATGATGATTAGTTGTCATCGTCACTTGCCTGTGACTAGGTTAATAATAACACATTCATCGTCCTATCTTTGTACTCTGTTTCCACTTTCTCTCTTAATCTCTCGATTTCCACTCATTTCTGTGAAGTCTCTTTCTCTCAGGTCATGTCACATCTCTCTGTATTTATCTCTACTGTCTATCTCTGCCTTCCCCGTCTTTCCCTCCTGTGAGTCCCTTCTCTTTCATGAGTCTCTATCACTCTCTCTCCCTCTCTCTCTCTCTAAACTTTTAGTTAACCCACCATATCATTACTGTAATGCTATTTTCTCTTGAAAATTGTTGTCATTGTCTATCAAGACGATGTCAGTGATGATGACTGGATGATGACACGACTTTTTCTGGGACGGCAAACCTTATCATGAATTTATAAAACTTCTGACTAATTTTTCAAAAAATAAAAATATTCTGACTAATTTTCCATTAAAATGATCAATCTTTCTGCCAATGGCTGAGATTTGTTATATTCAGACATGCATTTTCATTCGTTCTTGTTGAATTTATACATTTTATTCAAATCTCAAGTTTCCAGTTCACAATGTTTCTTGTACTTCCCCCGTTGTGAGCAGATCAACTCCGCTAAGATATGAAGACCCATTCAACAATCCTATGGTCAAAGTCAACAAGAGCAAGTCATCTGTTGAAATGTGTGGTAAGGTCTATGGCCTAGTCCCATTGACCCTGACTGCCCAGCAGCAGTCAAGCCATCAGAGGCGTCGGTCGAGGGTCTATCAATGGAAGAGACCAACAGTGTTCCTCAAAGAAGGCGACCCTCTTCCCGCCAATGTGGACCCCGATACCGTCCGATGGATCCCTGCCAATCACCCCTTTGCCACGACAGTGTCCGACATCGACGAAGATCTTGCTCGGAATAACGTGCACCTACAGAGCGGTGTACCTTATCGCGTGAGAGCAGAGCATGAAGCACTGCAAAAGAAGCTTGAAGCTCAGCAGGCTGTACGTCTACAATTCACTTTTTTATTGAATTCCCTTGTGATCTTTTAATTGCATTTTTTGCCCTTGAATGATCAAGTGTTTGTCAATGGCGCAGGATCAGAGGCAGAATCTGGCAAAAGAATGGAGTTCTAGTGATAATTCTGAGCTGGAGGAGCAAGAGTGAAGTGAGACTAAAACTGACTTGGGTGATGAGATTTTGTAGTGTCATAACCTGGTCTTTCATGTGTGCATTTCATCAAGGTAACTGTAGATAAATATCAGTAAGGGCTGTTTGTGACAGGCAATCCCAACTTTTTCTCAGTTTGGAGGATTAAATGAAGATTACATGCTTATTCACTGTTTTGCATGCTGGCATTATCCAATCATCTTTAAAATATGTCCAAATTAAAACTTCAAAACAATCTTAGATGTGTAGTACACTTGTGGTAGAAACCAAACTTGCGTATGACTGTTTCTCCTTTTAAAAATTCAGTTATTATTTTCTCACTTTTAATGGTAGATTTTGAGAATAAATTCACAGGTATTCTTCCTGACTGTCACTTCAACTTTAATTAACAACCATTTATCCAGCGGAATTATTTATGTTTCTAAAAGCTGGCTTCAAGGAGAAAGAAACGACAAGTGGTCACCTGATCTGGTGCTGAAAAAGAATTCTGAATTTGTGTTCAGGAATTATGGAACAAGAATGCTATCTACGGATTGAGAATTGGTTGACTGGAGAGTATCAGCAATCAACTGCAACAATAATTTAAGATTGATGATATAGAGGGTCTTCTCTCTTACTGGTTTTGGAGATAGTAAAGGGTGGGAAGAGGACCGGTTTGCTCAGTCATGTACTTATTGATTATACAATTATAATATCAGGATAATCACAGTTTGAAGGTGATCGTCCCTCTTTTTTTTTAAATAGTTGAGATTGAAACTTCACACAGTTCTGTGCAACATGGGTCAAAGAAAGTATCTGGATATTGTTTTCTAATTTATCAAGAATCAAGATATAAGCTGGTGTCATTGGCATTACAAATCTGAAGAGGTTGTTGACATGTTTTTGTAAACTACTTGCCTGCGCTAAATGTAAAAAATGATCTTAATTCAAGAAAATCATACTTTGAACCACCTATATAATTGTTCTGAAAATAACAATAAAATGGAAAGTAAAAATAATTCTCCAGAATAAATATGATTTCTGAATCAAGAATTTAGGTGGAGCAGTTTTTTGAATTCCTAATTTACTTGTACCTAAGTTTCTACAAGATAAATTCATTCCAGCAAGGAAAAACATTATAATAGAAAGTATAAATATTCATTAAGAATTCAGATTAATTTTGAATTGAGGCCCCACAACATGGACTCAAATTTGATTTGGAGATTATTTAGTGATTTGTTGTGCCAATTAACCCAATAAGTTACAAATAGAATATCAACATCCAAGAAGTTTCTTAGTTAAAAATCAACGTCCAAGAAGGTAGTCTCCAAAATATTCTTCCTACATTTCAAGGGACAACAGTTTTGAATATTAGTGTGCGAGACAAACTCAATGAAAGGACTTCATTTATCAGACCAGTCTTAATCTGGTCCATAAAAGTTTAAGTTACATATTTGATGTGACTTGGTTGTCCAAAAAATTTAGGAACTTCTGGAATTAAAAAAAATGGAGTATATAACACAAAAAATTAAAAAGTTTGAGAGACTGTACAATCATAATGGCTAAGTCATGAGTTTAAGAGGGGGGTGACAAGACAACTTAAGGAGCGGGAGCTTTAACATAGTAACAAATTTTTAAATGGATAAAAATATTTGAAGAACATATACTTGATAGAGGCAAAATGGCATTTGGTGACCAGAAGTAGTCTGGAAAGATATATATATATATATTATATATATATATATATCTTTCCAAGGATAACAACTCATTGAACTCTTGAAGACGAATATTAGGAAATTCATTATCTGGCAATAAGTACTTAATATTTTAAAATAAAATACTATATTCATATATTTATACTGATAAATACAGAATTTGAAGTGATTTATATTTTAATTCAGTTAGGTTTTAACTAATACAAAACAAGATAATTAAACATATCTTTACTTAATAGTGTTCGAGCATTTCATAAATTAAGAAACGCTTGGTTATAAATTATAACTTTTATTCGATAATAATTTAGAACATAATTTCAAGTCGAACTATTTATGATTATATTATCTCAGATATATACATGTAAATACAAGTATTATTGTTAAAATAATATCTAAATAAGAAAAAAACTCTAAATTTTATCACTTTTTATGATCGGAATCAGTTAGAGACCCCATGTTGAAGGTGAAAGCATATTTCCTTCGGAAAAAAATATAATTCTCAATATTCAAAGCAAATACATATATTATTTACCATTCATTCAGTGAAAGTCAAGATTTTTTAAAATATATTTTAACTAAAAATGTTTCATGAATAAGATTGACTTTGAGTGATTACTTCAGCATAAAACTCTCTTGGTATTTTAGTTTTCTCTTAATTTAACATCCTCATTATTAGGAAATTATAAGATACAAGTTAGATTCCTTCTTGCCTTCTGAAGTCCAAATTCATCACCAATTCAGATTGCCGGCCATAGTTACAGTTTCGGATCATCCCGGACGTGGACGATGGACGAGACGGGACAAATTTCATCCTGTCTAACCTCCAGATTCAGTGCAGGGACAGACGAGACAAATTTTTCGTCCAACGGTACGAAAACTGTCCCATCCAGAACTCCCGGGATGAATTTTTGTCCCGTGCGGGGAGAAAACCATCCTGTCTCTCATCCCAGACAAAAAAAACCCGCTTTATATTTTTAATATATTAATATATAATTTTCTAAGTTTTTATGGAAATACGGAGGAGAGAGAATGCAAAGGGGCATATGTAAAATAATTTCTGAGCGGCGTCGGTTTGCACGTGCATAAAAATACAGGGACTTTAATGCAAATTATCAAAGTGAGGCCGCATGGCTACATCTCAACCGTCGGATGTGAATCCAGTGTTTTTTGTCCAGATTCGTCCGTCCATCGTCGGAGACCTCCGGACAGACGGTTTTTTCGTCCCACAGGACGAAATCCCCGGGATGAATTTTCATCCCGAATGTCTTCCATACCCTTGGACCGGACGATTTTGTCATCCCAGTACGAAAAAATCGTCCCGTCCGCGTCCCTGCACGACAGCCGCAGTTTATGTGGCAGCACCCACTCTACCTAGTTTCTAGTCAGGTATTATCTTTGTTGGTGACTACTCCCTTGTTTCACATCTATATCCTTTAAACAATCCACAAAAATTTGTCTTTTGGCATATTCTCATAAAACTTTGAGTATGATCACACACTTGATCTTAAGAATGTTTTTCTTGTTGCAAAACACCAAATGCAAAACATGGCATTATGTAGCCACAACTACATATATATACATATATGCATATAGTTTTCGGGACTCGGTGATCATACTACATAATCACAGTCATGGGCTCTCAAAATTCAAGCCAGTCATCATGAACAATTTAGAGATTGAAAAATCCAGATGAACTGCCAGAAAAAAAACATGATTTTTTTTTCATGACAGAGTGAGAGCCAAAGAACATATTCCCATGGGAAGGAAAAAAATTCACCGGGTCCACGCCACGGCATCGATCTCGTCCCTCGCATTCTTGTACAGCTCGAGTCTCTTCGCACACTGAAGCCTCCTTTCCATAAGAGCAGGATCCTCATCAAGCATTTGAGACAACTGTTTCCCCTGCAATTGAACTTTTTTTAGAAAAAAAATAATTCCTACTTAACCAAAGCTTTGGATTTTTAATTCTTCGTGTAAACGGTCAGAGATCGGTAAACTTTTTGATCATGTCAATTCTACCATCAAATCAATCTGATATCAGTCTAGCTGATCCAATCTATTGGATCACAGTGACCTGATCACGATCAGGGCTGATCGATCCACATGATTATCCCGATTACCCGACACCTAAGCCTAATAAGTGTTGATTGGATAGATCGGATTGATCCGACCAAAATCCAATCGATCAGGTCAATTCCATCCGATCACGATCAGGGCCAACCCTCCGATCTAACTTTCGATCCGATCCAATTTTACCGTGATTGGTAGGCAAATCTCCTTCCAAGCCAAATTCCAAATCGTCTTATGAAATCTAGAGAACATGCAGTAAAGATTATATATTTCTTTTCTGACACGAAACTCAAAACCAAACATCAACATGAACATGCAAATCTAAAAAGGGATAAATAAGAGAAAAAGAGGTACCTCTTTTTTGCCCACTAGAGTATAAAAGTGATTGAGCAGGGATCTCTTGGCCTCTCTGACTTGGCAATGGACCACAGCCTTGGGAATTGTGTTTCTCAGCGTCTCCGAGACCATCGTGACGTAAGACGACACGTTCGACGCGATTCTTCTGAAGTGGCCATCGCTGTACCGGTCCACGGCAGGATTCGGGGGATTCCCAGCTCTCTCCACTTCCTGGGGAAGCTTCCTGAAGAATTCTACAGTCAAATAAGAAGATTCCATCTCCACCAGCCTAAGCGCCGTCTTCCTGCCGTCGTCCCTGAACCTCTCTAATGAGTGATACGCCGCGGCCGCCAGCTCAGCTTGTAATGTTGGAAACCTCCTCAATTCCTTGAAAATATATAAACAAATTCAGTGCATGTCCTTGGATTCAGATATTTAAAAAAGATATATTCTTCGAGAGGTTACCTCGGTTTCCCCGATTGAGATCCTCACTAGGTCCTTCAGGACAAAGTGCACCTGAAATTGTTTAGAATGCCAGGTGAGATGGAATATATATATATATATTTAAAATGAAAATTAAGTTTTTTATGAGCTACTCACAGCATCAACAGATGCCTCGGCTGGGCCTTTGAAGTAATTTAGTGCACCGTCTATCAACCGGCGATAACCCTGTTCTGGGGCAATTAAATGGGGCTGGTAGCCGTCTGCTTCGGAGACTACTTTCATCACGTTCTGAGGGGACAGATGCCGGTCGAACGGCAGCTTCTTTAATGCGGCTGGGAGTTGATTGTCAAAAACGCTGTAAATCCGATCACCACCAGGGCGCCTATGCCAACAAAAGAGTCACTCACCATCCTTCCCATGTAAGCAATTGCTTAGTTTTATGAAAGAAAAATATAAAACTGCAATAAACATGAAATTACACAAATATTTTGATTTGTTGCCTCCAAAAATAACTTTTTACAGATCCAAACCTAAACACATAGAGGCAAAGTATGTTAATATACCACATGTCCATTCAGATAGTGTACCCCTAAAATTGAATTCGGCAAAGTGATACGATCCCCATTGTATCAAGGGTTATTTTTGTCTTTTCAGTTTCAAGAGCATTTTAGTAATTTCCCTTCCTAGAGAGAGAAATAGAGAGAAAGATAGAAGACCAAGAGACAACAGACCCAAATTGGCACCTATGTCCCCTCCGGGCCGATCTCCCAGCCACTATTAAACTGTGTCCTTGACTACCCTCATTAACGGAGGGTATTAAAAAGAATTATAGTTAAGACCAATGACCACTATTCAATTGAGTCCCTGATAGAGGTTGAGGGTCGTAACAGAATCATTTGATTAAATCCTATATTAGTCCTTGCCCTCTTCCCCAGAAAGCCCATTTTGTCAAGTCCTTGCCTCTCTCTTATTTTGCCAAGTCTTACGGCCTGTATCTCCATCCCTTCCCGTTATTTCCCAAAAAAAAGATCAGGTTCTTATCACGAAGAAGCTGCTATGGGTAACGATTGAGACAACTGACACAACTGTCCATTGCCCAAAGAGGATTTCATATCATTAACGGGTAAGTTGAAGATTGGTTCATCATAACAAAGGAAATGGAAAAATTATGCCCCAAAATGAGAAACCAAAAAGTTTTGTTAGAAAGTCCAACCAACAAAAAAAATGCGCGTACCCTCCATCAAGATGTTCTTTAAAGATGCGGTCAAATGCACGGCAGAGCTCCAGAATAGAGTACAACTGAGCCTGGAAAGAGGAACATAAACAAACTTAAGAGAAGAGCGTACAAAAAAATATGTGTACAATACATCAGCATAAAGAATCGCGAAAACCTTACCCCTGCATCTAGAGCGATGGGTCTGCCTAGACGGTCCATTTCTGACTCTAGTTCATCAATTGTCTTATTTATCAAGGAAGTGATACTTGGTATGCGTGACTTAATCACATTTTCAAGATGCTGAAAACGTAGCATGTCAGTAAACTTGCAATTTTACCTATGTGATCCCAAACACCACAGGGATAATTCTGTAATTTATGTAAGGATCGTATCAATACTCTCTCCTAAAAAATCAGCCACGCTGAGTATATCTTTCTAAACCATCACCTGGATGGCTAAATGTATTTAAAATAAAACAGTTATAACACAAATGACATAAATACCCCTACGAGATTATAGAGATCATATCATAACCCAAAGATATTTTGATGGTGACAGGGATGTTTTTACCCTAGAGAGAAGCTTTGCGAGATATTCAGAACCCATTTTACTCGCCAAATGTCCATAATCTGGACTGCTGATAAAATAATCCTTCTCCTTCCGTCTTGCTGACATCATGTCTGTGTTCTTATTTATATCTGCTTGAGAACGATTAACAATTCCAACCCAGGGGTGCTGCAGCCGATACGATCTTCCTTCAAGAACCTAAGGAATATTAAGAATAAGTAATAGATCATAATGCATTCAAAGCAACCATAAGATATGGGCGCAAAAAAGGTGGCCACTTACATCAAGTGCATTGGTTCCCTTGTCCATTAAATCTAGTTTTGTCAATACGCCAAATGTTCTTTCACCTGAAACAAAGCTTAAATTAAGAAAATAAAATCTTTTTGAAGTTGAATATTGTCATGATCTATGACACACCTGTTGGGTCAACTTCTCTGGCAAGTTTAATAGCATCTGATGTCGCAATATCTTGATTTGCAGGTGAAATAGCAAGAATAATACAGTTGGGCTACAGCAGAAAAGAAAGAAATTTACATAAATAAAATTAAATATAATTCAGGGAAAAAATACCAAAATTCGATCAAAGGATGCAGAGAAAGAAAACATTAATCAGGACAAAACAAAGGAAAGTAAGCAGAGCATTCGACGTCATCCTCGCTTATTTTTCATGGGAATATCCATAGAGAAAAAGAGCCTAAAGAGGTCCCACTTTATTATGCTTCTGTTACGATTCCCACGGAGATCTTACGAAAATCAAGAAAAAGATGCAGAAGATATGAGGAAGGAAGAGAGAAGAAGAAGATAGAAATTAGCAATGGTCTAGGCTTGAAGAACTTCCAAGTCAGAAGTTCTTACCCTCATGACAGCCATATTCAGCTACTCATGCCAAGAAACTACAAAATGATCATTCATCAAAAGGTGTCCCCCTAATGGCTATACAAGAGGTATTTTTTAACCCTAAGATTCTCAAGAATCTGTTATTTTCCCAACCCTAAGGTTCAGTCGTTGAGAGAGCCTTGTTGACCATGTCTCCTACGTGAAAAAGATGAAGAATAAAAATTGGTCTTTGTTTGTTTTTTTGGTTTTGTGAGATAAATGATTTACTAAAAAATATAATACTGGAAAATAGAGTTGATCAAGCAGAATCTATTTTACTATTATAGAAGTACAAGCCATGTAGGGATTAAAAGAAACCTATATCCGGATCACTACTGTTGTTGAGCTGTTGGGCTGTGGTGGCTAGGGTTTGGGGAGGAACTAAACAGCACTTCGAAAATTACTTAGTAAATAACGTTTTCCCCTATTTATGGGGTTACAAGTGGGCCCGAAACATTAGTGGGCCCATTACGACATAAGTGGGTCCTCTACTAATATTAAAGAAAAGAAATTAAACTAAAAATAGGACAGCTGGTTGCTTCCAACACTCCCCCTCAAGCTGGTGAATAGATGCTTCAGACTCCCAGCTTGCTCAGCAATTGGTCGAAGAGGGATCTGGTCAATCCCTTTGTAAGCACATCTGCAATCTGGTTAGTTGTCTTCACATATTGAATATAAACATGCCCTTGGTCGATCTTCTCCCTGATCCAATGCTTGTTCAGCTCAATATGTTTTTTTCTATCATGAAGGACTGGGTTATGAGCGATGTCAATTGCTGCTTTACTATCAGAGTATACTACAGTCGGCTTGTTCTGTGTCACCCCAATCTCGGCAAGGATATTTCGTATCCATAAGGTCTCACTGATGCCTTTGACCAAGGCTCTGTATTCAGTTTCAGCATTGGATAATGCAATTACTGGTTGTTTCTTGCTCCTCCACGTAACCATATTTCCTCCCAGAAGTGCACAGTATCCTGTCGCGGATCATCTATCTATCAGCGAACCCCCAAAATCTGCATCAGTATACATCTCCACGCTGGTGTTCCCATTTCGGCTGAAGAAAATTCCATGACCTGCTGAGCCCTTCAAATATGCTAATATACAGAATGCTGCCTGCAAATGAGACTAGCGTGGACTCTCCATAAATCTGCTCAACAACCCCACTGCAAAAGGTATATCGGGTCTTGTATGATTCAAATAGATGAGCTTCCCAATCAACCTCTGATACTGCCCTTTATCCACTGGTGCTTCCTCTTCACAAGCACCCAGTTTTGTATTGGGATCGACAGGTACCAGAGATGGTTTGCATCCACTCATTCCTGCTTCTTGGAGAAGATCCATCAAATCACTTATGTTGTGAGATGAATATGCCCTGGGAATAAAAAGCGACCTCAATATCCAAAAACTTTGTTTTCCAAGTGATTTGATTTCAAATGTTCCAGCTAACTTAGTACTCAACGATCGATTTTCAAGATCATCATCCCCTGCAATAATAATATCGTCAATGGAAACCAATAAAATTGAAACTTTACCGGAGGTAGAATGCTTCAGGAAGCGTGTATGATCACCACTACTTTGCACATAACCCATGGACTTCATGCAACATGAGAACTTCCCAAACCATGCTCTTGGGGACTGCTTCGGTCCGTAAAGTGTCCTTTTCAACTTACAGACCTTTCTTGATTCAGACTCATAGTATACGGGGTAGCTCCATGTAAATTTCTTCATTCAAGTCACCATGGAGGAAGGCATTTTTGACATCATATTGTAACAATGACCAATTCAGATTTGCTGCTAGGGTGAGAAGGATACGCACTGTGTTGAGCTATGCAACAGGTGCAAATGTCTCTCCATAATCAATACCACAGGCTTGTGTATAGCCTTTAGCTACTAGCCGGCCTTTGTACTGTTCTAAACTGCCGTCAGCCTTATATTTCACAGTAAATACCCATCTGCAACCCACAGTACGTCTGTCAGGTGGTGTCAGAACAACTTCCCATGTATTATTCTTGATTAATGCCTCCATTTCAGCATCCATTGCTTTCTTAGAATTCATATCCTTTATCGCTTCATGATAGGTTCAGGGAATTGAGATCTAATTAATGGCCGCAATGAAGGACTGATAATCCTGTCCCAGATGAGAATATCCAACCACATTAGTGAGTGGATATCTCACTCCTTGGGTGCACTGCCTCCGGCCTTTTCTCAAGGCAATGGGCCATCCAATACTTTCATCTTCTTCTCCCACTATTAACTCACCCTCCATATCACACTTTCCGTGACTCCAGGTGCCTGTTGGTATATATCAGTTGAGGTCCCTTGTGATGCCTTGAAATAGCTTTCATTCTCATGAAATGTCACACCTGCTAACACAAAAAATCTCTTTGCTGCGGGGTGGTAGCACTTGTACCCTTTTTGGGTGAGTGAATAACCGAAGAAAGCACACTTAACCGACCTTGGACTAAACTTGCCTTCTGGATTGTGCAGGTGTACAAAAACTACACACCCAAATATTCTGGGTTGAAGTCTGTCTTCCACTGAGCAGAGGGTAGAACTTCATCATCAGCTTCAAAAGGCTTTCATAGCCTAGTGATCTGGATGGCAATCGGTTTATTATATGTACGGCTGTTAAAACCGCTTCTCCCCAGAACCGCTTGGACACATCATTATGAATGAGTAATGATCCAGCAGTAGTGGTCACATGACTTATGCGCCTCTCAGCTACTCTGTTCTGTTGTGGTGTATACACACAAGAAGACTCATGAATTACTCCTTTTTCCTTGAAGTACTTGGAGATTGTTTCATTAATGAAGTCCCTTGTATTATCAGAACGCAGTCGCTTAATGGAAGTATCAAACTGATTTTTCACCATGTGACAGAACGTTTGAATTAAAGTAGCAACATTTGACTTGGATTTTAATAGATACACCCAGGTTAGGCTTGTGCAATCATCAGTGAACACAATAAAATATCTTGCACCTGTTAATGCTGTAGTAGAAGGACCCCCACACATCACAGTGAACAAGAGCAAATGGAACTCCATTTCGACTACTTTTCCCATTAAAAGATGCACGTTTATGCTTAGCAAACTGGCATGTATCACAGTAAAGATCAACAACATCCATGTCTTTAAATGACACTGGAAACATATGTTTTAGCAATTCAAATGATGGATGCCCAAGACGACAATGCATCAACTTGATCTGCTCCATTTGCTAAGCATAATACATCGTGTAGTGTAGCACGATGTAGTCTCTCCACCTCCTTCACTACTGACATACAAGAGCCCATTCTTCACTTTAAAAGGTGAAGTCCTCAGGTTTTTTGCCTTATCATAAACAAACACATCATCAGGTGTCATTGAAAATATAAGATTCAAATCTTTGACAAATCTCTGTGGAGATATAAGTTGGGCTTTGAGACCAGGGACATGTAGTACATGCCTTATAAGGCCAAGACCTGTAATTTTCACACCCAATACCTGTCACCGGAAGGACTTCTCCCCCTGCCATGAACACACTTCTGTCTCCTTTATTACAAAGTATAACTATCAAACTTGGAGTAATATGGGGTCGCATGATCAGTTGCATCGGTATCTACTATCCAGTCAGATAAGATATGATCAGGATAGGTAGATAGCGCACCAGCTCGGGCCATTGATGTAGAGTTTATCATTGTCTTGATCTTCTCAAACTCTTCCTTCAGGGTAGCATAGTCTTCAACAGTAATCTTGGAGACAGTCTTCATGGATGCTTGTCCTTGCTCCTCTTCATCACCAGATTCACTCTCTCTGGCATCAGAGACATAGGCTTGTGCAGGTTTGGAGGGGCGACCATGTAGGATCCAGCAGTTGTCCTTAGTATGATTCTTCCTCTTGCAATAAGAGCAATACAGGTTGAATCTACCCTGCTCTTTACTTCCCTGTCCTCTCTGATCTGGAGCTTCATCTCCCTTCTTTCTCTGATACTTTGTAGTTTTACCTTCCCCTCCCTCTGATGCACCCTTCTACTGCTGCTTGGTTTTCGCCATGAGTCTTGCTCCTGTTTCCTCCTTGTCATTTCCAAAGGCCCTTCGCTTTCCTCATCTATTACGAGCTGAATGGCTTCCTCTAAATCCGCAATATGTTCTCAGTTGAGAATTTGACTCTGGAGTCCTTCATATTCCTTATTTAGTCCCATAAGGAATCGAAACATATGATCCTGTAGTATAGCCTGCCACTCCTCTGGATGCTTGATTGACCTCAGATCATCAATCTCTCTCCAGATTGCCTGAAGTTCTTCAGCAAATTTTGCAACTGACATTCCTCCCTGCACCAATGTAGTTGCTCTGGTCACCAGCTCAAAGATCCTCTAGGCATAATTCTTCCTTACATTGCTCCTGTGCATATGATCCCAGAAACTTTTAGCTTTCTTCAGGTACAGGTATTTCCTGAACCGATCTCCAGCCATACTGCCCAGTAACCACGCATGCACACCTGCATTCTCCTTCTTCCAGGCTTTATACTTTGGATTCTCTGGTTCTATCTCTTCTTGAGATGATGAACTAATCATTTACTCTCAAGGATTAACTCAATATATTGGCTCCAATCAAGTAAATTGAAGCCATTAAATTTAAAAACTTCAGGGACATTAGGAAAGAGTACTTGGCCAACTGTCACCGGCTCCTCTCTATCCATTCTTGGATTCTCGGATTTCTCCATATACTCTGGCTTGTCACCTCTCCGGAGTCAGCTTCTATGGCTCTGGTCTTGGTCGCTTCAATGTCGCCGTCACAAGGCTAGAGCAGTCCTGGCAGATGCCGCCGAGTGGTTGCCTCCTCTCCACTGACCTTGTAGAGTCAACTCTGGATTCTTCAAGGCCCACGAGATCTGCTCACCTGTACCTCGTCGCAGTTCGTGGCTAGCCTGAGCAGATGCCAATCGGATCTGATGAAGACTCAGATCGTTGATCTGCTCACCTCTCCCAGGATGCTCTGACACCATGTTTGTTGAGCTGCTGAGCTGTGGTGGCTAGGGTTTGGAGAGGAACTAAAAAACACTTCAAAATTACTTAGCAAATAACGTTTTCCCCTATTTATGGGGTTACAAGTGGGCCCAAAACATAAGTGGGCCCATTACGACATAAGTGGGCCCATTACAAAAATTAAAGAAAAGAAATTAAACTAAAAATGGAAGGACAGCAGGTTGCTTCCAACAACTACGGTACCTTCTCAACATATGATCGAACCATGTTCTCAATGTCTTGAACTATGCTTTCAGGCTGATCCTCTGGAGGAAAAAATAATCCGTTAGAAATTTTAGGACTTTATAGTTTTATGGGAATTTTAATTATAGAAAATGAGAAGATAGCTTTACCAACTGCAACTTTCGTAAGTCCAGGCAAGTCTATCAATGTCAAGTTTACAACTGCCAAGAGAGTAGAACTCATGATTAGTATTCCACAAAATATACTGCATCAATATCATTGAATAAAAAGACCAGTAAGAAATGTTGCAGAGTTGCGTAAGAAACAAGAGAACTGCCACACATAATAAGCAGAAAAATAGTTTGAAACTTAATCACATTTACTGCATCAGCTGTACCATTCACATAAAAACTCTATCGTCAATGAAATGCAGATGTTATAAAACGAAACGGTAGATAAGGAATCAGATAAATAAAGAAATTTATAAGCTTTGAGACAAATAACTGTCTGGGAAAATGAGGAATAGTTCTAAACCTCACACAGAGCAGCAAAGTGCAAAATGAAACTTTCAACAATGATAGAAAAGCTGTTGTTTCCAACTGTACTTCTGGAATATGGGTTGATCATTAAAGTCAGTAATAGAGAAGTCGACTAAAACTGGACGCAAGTTTCTACTGCATATCAGGAGTCATAATCAAATTTACAGATGAATTAACAAATTACACTGAATAAATTAATCATGCCTTTAAGAGGGAATAATGAGGTTGATATGATACAGCGGCAGTTATATGTACAGAAGAGGGCCCGACATGGGCCCAATCCACAAGCACAGGCCCAGCCCACGACTCCTACTTAAAGCCCCACTTGAGGAAGCTTGAGGGAGGAAATCACATAGTAAGCCTTTTCCCTTTCGCTCGACATCTCCTATCTCTTGTCTTTGTCATGACTCCTCTCTCTCTTGGCTCGCAGGTCGCCATCATCACTTCCCCTGCCGAGCCCACAACTGCTTTCCGCCCAACCCTCGCCAATTCTCCTCGTCATTCCAGTTTCCCTTCCTCTCTACCCTGGGAACCTCTTGTACCCTTCGTCTCCCCCTCTCTTTCTAGTGTTGAAGTTACATTGGAACATTTGAATCTTTTCTTGTTGAAATTGAGTACAATTTCGATCATCGATCGCTCCCCGACAGGGGAACGTAACAGAGGTCTAGTGCGTTCAAGTGCAGATGCCCACTTCATATTTGATTTCTTCCAGCTCACAACTAACAAATATCTTGGGCGAACCTCTTTCATATAGATTTCAGAACCAACCAAATCTACAAAACTTTCAGGACAACTTCATGCCAAACGACAGGACCCATAATTCAGTAAACACCGATGCAGATTATTCATTGTTACAACCCCATAGCCCCATTTCAGCATTGAACCCTGCTAGACTGCCCAGTTAACAGCATCACTCCAACTTCAGTGGGGAGAGCTTGGCCAATTTTAGGCAGGTAGAATGTTAATGAAAGTGAACCATTTTTGTGTTTAGTTTGAGTTCCCAGGCAACAGGCTCCTCCTGTCGCCATGTTCCTCTCTTCTATGGTATCTCCACAATATCTTTAAATCCACATGTTATCGTCGTAGTACCAGGAGTGACAGGCTGAGAAAAATAATCACCCTATTTATCATGAAATTTAAATAAGTCATTTGCCTTACCGTCCATTGTTTTCTTCTCTTCCTTGGTCAGGAAGAAGAACTTCCTACTTTCAATTTAACTGAAGGTCTGGGTGAATTATGGTGGATCACCATCAAGGAAGGAATTCTTGAAGGAATTCACAAAAAAGATAGATTTGTAGATTGAGAACAATGACGAAGTCAACTGTGATGCCAACCAGCTAATATTTTACACATGTTCAGCAGAGAAGTAGAAACAATTGATAGTCATAAACGCATCAAAAAAGGAGCTATTGGCAACATGAGATAAATTATTGAAATTAATGTTAATCAATGGAATGAAATCGTGAGATAAACGATATAACTTTTGTTCTGAAACTGTTCATCCTTTGAGAAGAAATATTATCTCAGTTAAAAATAAATATTGCATTACAATTAGAGAATCTCCTCAGAGAACACATGGAAGATAGTCTCCAGGAAATATGTTATTTCTTAAAGCAAAATACATATTATGATTCAAATATCGGCGGATAGAAACATAAAAAGATAGTGACCTTGGGGAGAGTATATGCTAAGATGAATTGGAACTGGAGAGATCTGTTTTGATTTCCCGGTCAGTCTATCAGTATCATCTTGAATTTCCTTGCGCACAACAGCTTCAAAGAAAAAAATCGATCAACCTCCCTTAAAATAAAAAAACCATATCTCTGATTAATTAGAAAAAACTTACAGAAATCCGTAAATCGCCTCTGAGGCAAGTGAAGAAACTCAGAATACTCTGCTTGCCCATCCTCCGTCTTATGCAGCTGTAGAACCAGCGGACGCCTCGTCACAATTCCTGCATTAATAATCGACCCGCCAATAAAACCAAGTTCAAAATAAATCTTAACGCCGAATTACCCTACCTGATCCCCGGGGAAGAAAATCCCTTCCAACGATGCTTTCCAACACAGAGGATTTCCCAGAACTCTGCCATCAAAATGAATAATAAAACCTCCAAATAAAATACAAACACAGAAAAACGGGGAGATTTTTTTCTTTCATTTTCAATGTATCTCGTTTTCTGGGGACTCGGAACTTGAAATTTCTGTTTGAAGTAGAAAATTCACCTGACCGCCGACGACGGCAACAGAGGGCAGCGCCTCCCAGAGAGTGGGCAAGGCACTGCCTT
This sequence comes from Wolffia australiana, assembly GCF_029677425.1. Lineage (NCBI taxonomy): Eukaryota > Viridiplantae > Streptophyta > Magnoliopsida > Alismatales > Araceae > Wolffia > Wolffia australiana. The sequence goes on along the minus strand of NC_135848.1, from coordinate 8,422,161 downwards.
CCGCGCCGCCATGATCGCCAAGAACAGTGCAGGCTCGCTGGATCCTGTTGACGAGCCCTATCAAGCTCTCCATCGTCGCCATCGCAGACAAAATCCCGAAAACAGATACACTCCGAATCAAATTTCTCACAGATTTCAGCAAATCGAGCAAGAACAGATCGCCGTTAACGAATCAAACAGCCGCAGGAGACGAGATTTCGCTGGAGAAGATCGCCGAGGATGGATCGATTTGAAGGAAGTCTTCGTGGAGTAGTGAGAGTTTGAAATTGACAGGACTTGGCGTTGAAATTAATGTGTTTAGATTATTTATATTATTTTAAAAAATTGGCGTTATAACCTCGGGAATTTTGGGAATTGTTTGAAACCCCTGCTTTTAGGAAAATTGTAAAATTATTGAGTTCGGTGTTGGATTTGAATTTTTAATTTTTCCCTCTTAGTTTTGATGATGTTTTTAGTCTAGTTTTTTGGTGAGGAGAGAGGGGCGATTTGGGACGAAATGTGTTCTCTCTCTCTTTAGGCATCGGGGATCGGATCGGATTGGATCTTTCTAATCTTGTTCGCAAGATTTGAACGAACAAATGCTTCTTCAAACTGATATGTTCGAATCTTTCGATCGAACAGACCCTTTGTCCGTGTTCGATCAAAAGTTTTGAATGATTAAATAGGTTCGTTGGTGTTCGATCGGCCATTTGTTCAGATTGTTCGAACAAGTTCGAACAAATGGCCAGCGGGCACCAACGACTGTTGGCGACTGCTGACCGGCGCCGGCGGCCAGTGGCCGCCGTTGGGTGGCGTTGGGCAACTGATGACGCCGCTGTATTCGAACATTCGATTTGATCTGATTCGAATAACGTGTTAGAATCGGATCGAATTCGGACATTCTATCCGAACAGCCATCTTGTTCAAACAATCCGATCCGAACATACATGCAGATGTGTTTGGATCGGATCTGAACTGGACAGATCGGTGTTCGGATTCGGTCGTTCGAATGCCCGATCCGATCGAACATTCAATCGATCTGTTCGAATCCCTGATCCCTATCTCTCTTAAGCTCTTTTTCCTTAACCCTCTTTTCTTTTGCTCTCTCTCTCTCTCACCCTTTTTCTCTTTCTCTTTTCCAGCCCTCTCTCTTAGCCTCTTTCTATCTCTCTCTCTTTCCCAGCCTCTCTCTCTACGAAAAGACAAAGAATACGAAAAGCCACAGAATACCAAGTGCTTTGACTTCTTAACTGGCACAAAACTAATGACATTGATGAGGAGAGAGAAGAAATTAAAGGCTAGGATTACTTCAACTTCTAACGGCCATAACTTTTGATCTTCCCCTCCTCTTTCTATCCATACCCTTTGATCTACAAATAGAGGCCTGGATCATTGTAAAAATTATCTTGAATTTGCTTCCTACTTTTGTGGGCTGATTGAAAGAGTGTGAGTTTTGAGATCCATCAAGAGTGTTCTTGGTGTCTTGGGTGTGTGGGAAGAGACAAAAGAGAAGAGGGGGGAGCTTACCAGCACTCGCAAATTGCCGTGATCCTGGAGGAACATAAGGGTCTAAGGTAAGTGCCTTCGCCTTACGTTGTTTCTCTCCCAACATCATCGTTATCATAGTTATATATTTTTTCTTAACGTTTCATTTATCACTTCACTTACTTACATCCCCATTCTCTCATCTCTCCATCCTTGCCATCGTACCGTTCCATATCCAACCACTATCCTTGTTCATACCATCGTTCATTATCGTGTCCGTCACAATCACTTACTCTTTTATTTAAGTCAAATTAACATATAAATTAAGTACTTCTTAATCGATATCACTCGCTCATATCTTTGAATTGTGTTTTTGTCGATCTCTTTTTGATCATCACTAGTTTAAGAAAGTAATTTCTTAATCATCGTTCCCTATGGAGATGATCCGTACTCATCACTAACTAAGTATTTTTAAGTACGGTTAAATATATTTTATTGAATAATCTCAATCACCAACGACGAATTTTAACCCTAACATTGAGATTATCATTGGCCTCTATCTATCTCTCTCTTCCAACCTCTCTCTCTCTTGTCCTCTTTCTCTCTCTTTTTAAGTCCTCTCTCTTAGCCTCTTTCTCTCTCTCAATCTCTCCCTGCTAACGTCTATCTTTCTTTCTTAGCCCCTTTCTATCTCTGAGCCTCTTTCTCTCTTCCCATCCCTTATCCTCTTTCCCTTTCCCTCTCTCTTAGCATCCCTCTCTCTCAGCTTCCCTCTCCCCCTTTGTACAATCTCTATCCGTCTCCTCTCTCCTCTCTCTTTCCCTATTCTCTCTATCCCTCTCAAACCTTATCAGCCTCCTCTCTCCCTCTCCTCTCCTTTCTCCCTCTGTCTCTGTCTTCTCTTTCCCAGCCTCTCTCCTCTCTCTTTCCCTCAGTATCATCTCTCTTAGTTTATTGTCTCTCTCCTCTCTCAGCCACCCTCGCTCCATCTCGCTCCCTCTCTACTCTTTCTTAGTCCCTCTCTCCTCTCTCTCTTGGCCTCTCTCTCCCTCACTCGCCTCTCTCTCTTAGTCCCTCTCTCCTCTCTCTCTTGGCCTCTCTCTCCATCAGTCACCTCTTTCTCTTTCCTCTCCCCCTCTCGCTTATCATCTCTCTACTCTCCCTATCTCTATTAGTCTCTTTCCATCTCTCTCCCTCTCTCTCTTGCCCCCTCTCTCCTCTCTCTCCCCCCTCAATTCTCTCTCTATTGGCCTCTCTCTCCCCCACTCCCCTCTCTCTTTCTTAGCCTCTCTCTACTAGCCTCTTTCTCTCCTCCTCAATCTCGTTTAGCCTCTCTCTCTCTCTCTCTCTCTCTCTCTCTCTCTCTCTCTCTCTCTCTCTCTCTCTCTCTCTCTCTCTCTCTCTCTCTCTCTCTCTCTCTGTAAAGCCCCAAAGTACATGGCATTCTTGCACAAGGGTCTTCATGCTTACTGCGGGGACATGTTTGTGTGTTGGACTCATGATTTGGAGACTGAGAAATTCAGTGCGATACTACAACACTCACTACAGGTAGTGACGCCCAAAATTGATCTTTTAGGCCATCGCCCTTATGGTGCGCGTGCCCGTCGGCGTCAAGTGCGACATATCAGGGGAGGTCCGCGCATGCTGGGCGTGCTGCCACCAAGAGTGCACACACGAGCGCCAAGCATTGCGCACGTGTGCGAGATGCGCAGGCAAGGCAGCAGTGTTGCGGTGGTGCACATTGTCGTGTGGGCGTACCGCACAGTTGTGCGCACACCGCGTGCGTTGCGTGTGCAGGGCGCAGGGCGGAAGACATTCTTCCAAGAGATTACAGCATTGACGCATAGTGAGAGCTGCGATGATGCGGGCATGTGGTGTCCCCGCAGGTAGTGTTGGGCATATAGCACCCAACTTGAGGCACCGAGAACGGCAACGCCCAAGGCTGGTGGCCGAGCACTAATGAACTCGATTACTATGTATTTTAACTACGTAGTCGAGTATCAAGGAATAAATTTTATCCTCACTTGGTATAGTAAATAAGCAAGAGTCTATCCTCAAGGTGCCTAGGTAATGAGTTTAGATGATTTCAATTTAGATGAGCCACTTAGTGCTTGAATCGGCCTTTACCACTCTTCCCTGGATGAGTGATGTAAAAGAGATTTGGCATAGAACTTTGTGCACTAAATTGGAGAATGAATGATGGATGTACTGAACAAGGGCAAACTCCAACGAGGGAGAAGATCCTCTCGAATAAAATGTGGAAGCAAGAAAAGAAGCAGATGGTGTGCAGTCTGATTTGAAGGTATTGCACGAACGAGACTAATGAAAGTGTAGAAAGATAATGATGCACGGAGAGAATAATAGAAGGTGGAGAAGTGCACTACAAAGGACAACAATCAATAAAATATGAATACTCCCTCTCTCTCTCTCTCTTTTTGGAATCGTGGAGAACACTTCAAGCAACATTGCCACTGAAGATAAAAGAGAGAAAGAGAGAGAGAGAGAGAAGATAGAAGAAGAAAAACAAGTGTAAAGCCTTAGTGGTTGTGAAAACACATGAAGGATACATGAAGCACGAGTAGCCATTGTGTGCTTTGCTTCATTGTTCACCCTCCCCAAGGTCGTAAGTGATCGTTCTCTCTTTTCCTTTCTACTTTGTCCCCCCCTTTTTTTTGAAAAGAGAGAGAGAGAGAGAGCTTAAAATTTTGAATTACGAAAATGAGGAATAGTGTGGTGCATTAAAATACACGAAGCACGATGTAGAAGATACATGGTAAGATGAGAAAAGATTAGCATGGCATGTGAAGCGTTCATCCACAGATTCCCTAAGTTAGACGTAGTAGGTATGTGATAGAACGTGGTGGATGATATGAATGTGAGTGACTACGAGATAGATGTGGCATCAGATGGTTGAGGCCGAATTCCGAGCATAAAATCTTTGTGAAGGAAGATGTACGGTGATGAAGAGGGAACATAATGAAAGTAGACATGGAAGTGGTTAAAATTCTATGCCATGACTGTCTCACTCAGCCAGGGCCGAGTTAGCAACGGTTGACTCTTACGTCAAGCATGGTCGGCTAGTGGTAGATGGGAAAAAGAAGTCCTAAACTAATCAGATCATCACTCTCCAGTCTATACCAATAGTAACTTGATCCCACCTACTCGTCTTCGAGGTGTCTTCCCCCAACAGTTTGACCTCTTTTTACCTTGAAATCATTGTCTCCTTCACCTGAATGCCCTCAATTTTCACAAATAATGACCCATACATCCTCGCTCCACAGGTCAACAGAGAAACATATATCTAAAGTTGGGTGGTAAACATGGATATCATTTGAGAGCATGTGTTCCCTTTTTCAAAATATGGCACATTTCAATGATTTCGACCCCCCGTACTTAACTAATGCATGGTCCTCGATGCTTGGAGAATTACTAAAACATACCTTGAGCTAGGCGTTGAAGTCATGTCCCCAAAGAGGTGTCTCTTGCAGATGTCATCATGGAACTCCTGCCACTTCTAGTAGCTCTATCAATGTTAAAGATAGATGGGCCCATTCCAGAAACTAGACGAGAAGAAAAAACAAAACAACAAGACAAAAGAACAAGATTTAAGGGGTAAAGTTGGTGGGATCATGCCCTTTACTCCTCATCTCATTAAGGTTTAAGTGAACCCGTTGGAGGGAGCGACTCGTCTTCCATTCACCTTCATCTTCTGCCCTGTCTTAGGATTAATAATAATCACAGCACCACAATCAAAATTTTCCAGAATGATAAATGGACCGTCCCACCTAGATTTAAATTTCCTCGAAAAAAGTAGAATTCCCGTCCCACCTGGAATTGTAGAGCCAAACTTTTTGATTCATGTAGAATTCCCGTCGCCTTAGGTTTTTGTCATAAAAGGCCCTCATCTTGGATTTATAGATTTTGGAGTTCTCACATGCCTCATTTATTATCTCATTTAGTTCCTGTAAATCGAGAATTCTCTTTTTTCCCACTTCATCCATCGCTAGGTTCAGCTTCCTAATTGCCCAATATGCTCAATGCTCTATCTCTACGAGGAGATGACATGCTTTCCCAAAAACTAATCTATATGGTGACATGCCAAGAGGGTTTTTGTATGATGTCCTATATGCCCATAAAGCATCATAGATCTTTCTGGACCAGTCTCTCCCATCAAGCTTACAAATCTTTTGAAGAATTTTTTTAATTTCTCTATTACAGTTCTCTATCTGGCCATTAGCTTGCAGGTGGTAGGGGGTTGTCATTCGGTGATGGACTCCGTATCATTTCAGTAAGGCCTTAAAGCTATGGCTATTGAAATGAGACCCCCCGTCGCTTATGATGGCTCTAGGGCAACCAAACCTCGAAAATATATGTTGTTCAACAAATTTTAAAACTACTTTTCCATCACACATTCTCATCGGTATTGCTTCCACCAACAAGACAGTAATCTACAGCCATTAGAATGTACTTATATCCGTCAGAATTAGGAAAAGGTCCCATAAAGTCGATCCCCCAAAGATAAAAAATTTATACCTCTAAAATTGGCTTGAGGGGCATGCTATGTTTCTTATATAAAATTCGGACTGCTTGACAAGTAAGGCATTTCAAATAAAAATCATGTGAATCTTTAAACATTGTCGGCCAATAAAATCATGTGAATCTTAAATGCCGTAACCCTCGACGAATAATGACCCCCATAGGACGAGGAATGACATGACTGTAAAATCTTTTTTTGCTCCTCTTCCGGAACACATCTCCTCAACACTTGATCCACTCCCAAGTAAAATAATTCTGGTTCTTCCCAATAGTAATGAGGTAAGCTTTTAAAAATCTTTTTCTTTCGTTGTACCCCTCATCCTCGGGCAATTTTCCAGTGACGGATAATTCACTATATGAGCATACCAAGGAGTTGGTGTAACTTGGATTTCTAAGACATGTTCATCAGGGAAGTAATCTCTAATTTGTAGAGGCAGAGGTTCTTCTACATTAATCCTTGATAGATGGTCAGCTACGACATTATCACACCCTTTTTTATCTCTTATTTCAAAGTCAAATTCTTGTAACAATAAGATCCACCTGATTAACATTGGTTCAGCTTCCTTTTTTTAAAAAAGAAATTTTAAAGCTGCATGATTGGAATAAATCACTACCTTACTTCCTAACAAATATGATCTAAACTTTTCTAAATCAAAAACTATCGCTAGTAATTCATTTTTAGTAGCCGAATAGTTTACCTGAGCATCCACTAAGGTCTTACCGGCGTAATAGATGGCCACCAGCTTCTTGTCGATTCTTTGTCCAAGAACTGCTCCTACGGCAAAGTCAGATGCATCGCACATAAGCTCGAAGGGTAGTTTCCAATTCGGCGCCTGCAACATAGGAGCTTGTACAAGTGCATTCTTGATGACATTAAAGGATTTAATAGCAGCATCATCAAAAACAAAATCAACCTCTTTCAATAATAAGTTGGTTAATGGTTTAGAAAATTTTGCGAAGTTCTTTAGGAATCTTCTATACAAGCCTGTGTGGCCGAGAAACCCTCTAAGTTTCTTTAGGTTTCTGGGAGGAGGTAGATGCTTGATCACTTCGATTTTGGCTTTGTCTACTTCCAGGCCCTGCTTGCTAACCCAATGCCCCAAGACTATTCCTTCCTGCACCATAAAATGTGATTTTTCCCAGCTTAGTAACAGATTATTTCGCATACAAATTTGAAGAATTTTAGTCAACTTCTCTAAGCAATCTTCGAAAGTGGAACTGAAGATAGAAAAATCATCCATAAAAATCTCTGGAAAGTAGTCGGGCATCCATAAAAATCATCCATAAAAATAAAGCATTCATGCATCTCTGGAAAGTAGTCGGGCATTACAAAGTTTGAAAAGCAAAAGTGCCTACTGGACACGTGTAGGTTGTCTTTTCTTGATCATCCCTATGAATGCTAATCTGATTGTAACCTGAGTAGCCATCAAGAAAACAGAAATACTATTGTCCATATAGTTTTTCTAATATTTGATCAATGAATGGTAGGGGGTAGTGATCTTTCTTTGTCACCGAATTTAATTTTTGATAATCGATGCACACCCTCCAACTTGTGGCCAATCTTTTCCGTACCTCTTCGCCTTTTTCATTCTTCTCTACGGTAATTCCAGTTTTCTTGGGCACCATATGGACTGGGCTCACCCACGAACTATCGGATATAGCATATATCACATCGCCCTTAAGCCATTAAGGATTTCATTCTTGAGCACTTCTAACATATGTGGATTAATGCGCCTTTGATTTTCTCTAACTGGTCTAGCCCCTTCCTCTACGAATATCCGATGTTCACACACCTCAGAAGGAACCCCTTTGATGTCATCAAAGGTCCAACCGATTGCTTCCTTGTACTCGGTGAGTACCTCTATTAGTCTGTCCTCCTGTTGAGGGGTCAAACTAGATGAAACAATGATAGGTTAAGTCGTTTCAGGCACAATACATATTTTAGTGAGGACATTAGGGCCTTCAATTCTAATTCCGAGGAGAGTAAGGGGTGGTTAGGTTTCTCATGCTTTTCAAAGTATTCCTCTCTTATATCAAACTCATCATCCAATAGGTCTAAAGTTCCTATGTATTCGTGACTCGCATCTGGGTATTTCTCGTCTAGAAATTTTGAGCTCCACACATTTGTCTCCTACCCTTAATACCACTAGGCCTTTTTCCCAATCAGTGACAGCTCTAGATGTAGTCCTCAGGTACTCATCTCTGCTACTATAAAGTCCACAGGGAAGATACATTGTCCTACCTTCACCATAACATCTTTTAGTATTCCTAGTGGTTGTTTAATAGACCCATCAGCCAACTGGAGCTCCAAAAAAATGGGTTCCAATTCGCCAAACTTGAACTCATCATATAATGCTTTAGGTAACAAGTTGACACTTGCACCTGAGTCTAATAAAGCCCCAGAAAACATTATTCCCCCAATGTCACAGGTAATCAAAGGTCTTTTTTCTTTTTGGGAATCACATTTGAAAGAATGGAGCTAACGTTTTCAGAAAGTTTGATTCGGGTCATTTTCCTATGTGGTGTGCACAATTCTTTGACATACTTCAAGAAGGATGGGATTTATTTAATGGCCTCTTCTAAGGGAATGTTGATTGTAGTTTCTTTTAAGGATTCTATCAATTTGTTATTTTGAGCACTAGTTTTAGCATATTTCAAGGCCGCAGGGAAAGGTATTTGGGGTTGGTACTCACCTATGTTCTCTCTACCTTCACCTTCTTCGCCTACTAGTGCCCTATTTTCTTCCTCATTTTTTTTATTTCTCAACATAGGGATCTAACAATTTTTTCCCATTTCTCAATTTGTAAATTGCTAGAATTTCCTCATTTTTTTCTCCTAACAAGTGATAATCAGTGTAGTCAAGAATATCTAAATTATGCGGATTAACTTCATGTTGTGTTGGGAACCGACCTGTGTTGGAGTCTAATTCTTTCCCTTTACATTTTGTGTTATCTTTCTGGGGGTTTGGATATTTCATCTGATCCATCTTGAGCTTCTCCACCTTCTTGGCCATTGCATTCATTTGTTTGCTCATGCACTGCACGTTCCGTGTCAGCTGCTCCATCATTCCCTGCATAACCTGCATAGAAGAATTTCTCATGTCATGTACTATTCGATGTTGTTGATTATAGGGTTGGGGATATGGTTTTTGTGGATATGGAGGTTGAGAATTCTTGCTGATGTTGTTACTCCCCCTTCCGTTCCACGTGTTGTATGGTGGTGCTTGATTCATAGCATTCACCTCTTCGCTCTTCCCCATACATTCTCCATCCGCAGGACTCCTGTTAAAGCATATAGAACATGGAATCTCATGCACTTGAGATACACTAGCATTAGAGACAAATTTTTGGATCATTCCTGACATCTTTTCCACGCTAGTTTCGACATTCGCCAACCTCCTAAGAGTCAAGTCCTCCTCTATTTCGACTTCCATACCTTCCGCATTCAGGACTCCCCTTTTGGGTTCTATAACTCTCCCATTATGACTTAAACTTGATCTGTGATTATCATTTTTAGCTAACTTCTCAAATAACTCTTCGACTTCATCATCAAATTTATCCATTAATGAACCTCCACAGATTGTATCCATTCTTGTCTTAGAACTCTCATTCAGCCCTTCATAAAATGTGTTCATTAACCTCCACTGATCTTACCCATGATGAGGGCATGTCTTATCAGATCTCTAAACCTCTCCCAAGCTTCACAAAAAGAATCATCTCCTTGCCTGAAGCTGTGTATAGGTTGCCTGAACATCATCATTTTTTGTGATGAATAATTTTTTTTCATAAAACATTCTTCTATAGCATCCCAACTTTCAAATTTAAGCCCTAAATTCCTAAACCAATCTTTTGCTCTATCCTTCAGTGTTTGGGAAAAGACTTTTACCTTCAAGATTTCATGTGAAACTCCAGGGATGTGGTGTAAATGACATTTTCCTATTAATTCTTCTATATATGTATATGGGTTTTCCGATGGTAATACATGAAAATTTGGCAGAGAGTTGATGAAGGTCATGTCAATCTTGAAGCTTACATCCTCTCCTATCGGTGGAGCAATCTCTGTGTAACACCTACTTTTCATAGGGGTGTAATGCTCTCTCATTTTAGTTCTCCTAACTTCTCGATTTTCTTCTTGACCCATGTCTCTATTCATAGGGCTGTGATTGTAATCAGTTTCCCCCAGAAAACCCTCTTCCTCCAAGTTCAAATTTGATCCTCTCACTAACTCCAAGTTCACTAACTCAGGTCTCTTTGATCTACGTCCATTCATAAACTACTCGAGGCGCCAATTACAAGATGATACTATGAATGCATAATAGAGTATGTCAAACAACACTTGTAATAGAATGAAGCAACTAGAGCCTGGCTGAACGTGAAAGAAGATAGTTCAACGTAGACACACTTCACCTGAAGTGGAGCACTCTGAGCGGAAGGTATCCCTCCGAACACATCATTCCAGAGAGATCTATTAATTCATGGCTAAAACGCATGAGATATACACTGTAATATCTTGTGCTAAATTTAAAGAACTTAGAGCATGTAAAGCATGGTGAATCAAAGAAAGAAATCACCAAATCAAAGACGCCTTGCTCCCCGGCAACGGCGCCAATTGATGAACTTGATTACTATGTATTTCAACTACGTCGTCGTTGTGATTCGAATATCAATAAAATTTATCCTCACTTAGTATAGTAAATAAGCATGAGTCGATTCTCAGGGAGCCTAGGTAATGAGTTTAGATGATTTCAATTTAGATGAGAAAGATCTAATTATACTTATTAGAATGTGAAAGAAGATGAGGGATGAAGAGAGAAGAAATGAGATCGATGATAGAATTTATGATTATGCGAAAGAAGGTTGCGAGGTGCAAGAAGGAGAACTAGGTGTATTGCAGAAGTTATGATAACAGAGAGTATAGAAGTCGAAGGAGACTTGGTTGAGTAGAAGTGATTAAAAGCAATTGGGGCCGATTAGAGTTGAGAGTGAATTGCAAAGCACTGAAGAAACACAACCTATTCAATTGAGCTATTAAGTAAAACTTACACTATCCATGGAGTCGATTATAGAGAAATCCTGAATCCAAACCTTAACACAAATCCCGGTTGAAGCCAGTCCGAGGCAGGGCGATGTTTGTTTTGTCACGATCAAGGTCCTTCAGCAATTCTCGCTTCTGGAACACTCTCTGTGTATCTGACAATGGAGAGGGCGGGTCTTGACTCTCTTCTCCCCTTCTGGTCGCCTGATGCTGAGAAGTGAAAATCAAAAGACAACAATAAAGAAAACCAGGATAGACTCTGACGGCCTCCATTTATCTATTGATCTATTGATCAGTAGCTCACGATAACTGAATTGGGAGATTTTTTTCATGCTGGATGGCTTGACTGATCAATCTTTAGAGTCGACTGCATGTTCAGACTCCTCTCTACACTGTCGTTGCGTCCATACCAAAAAAATTAACCTATCCCTTGCGTCCAAGTGGTCATTGAAATTGTAAGAATGAACCATTTTGACTTTCGAGAAGTCAAATGGGGTTAGTTTATAAAAATAAACACATAAATATGCGTAAAATGATGCATTTTGGGATTAAAACACATCATTCACATAAATGCGGTATTCAATGTTAAGATAGACATAAATTCATGTTTTAATGTTGATTTATCATCTAAGAATAGCCTTTTTATGCATGTAAGCAATGACAATTTCATGATGCAAGATTGTGCATGTAAGCAAAATAGTGATATTTCGACTTAGAGGTTTAGGAAACACATTCCTAAATATTTATAAAATTGAATCTCAGTTATGAAGTTCATATTTCCCATAACTATTTATTATTGTCTGAAAAAGTATCTTTTTCCCCTTGATCACCATTAATTTATAATAATTCACTAATATATGTTACCTGTTGAGATGTCATTTTGTTATCTCTATATAATCATAGGTCTAAGAGTTAAGGTCATTTATGCATCTTATTGATCAACTCAGTTATCAAAAAAAAGTTAAACACCCCAAAAATGAGTTCATCAACGCCCTTCTTATGTAAGTTAACATTATTAAAGCCAAGGTACATATTCATCTAGTGGGGCTTTCTCAAGTTTGATTCTTTATGAGATTCTTACACACAACCATTCCACTAAGCGTAGAATGATGAAGGATACTGAATGCACCACCAAAGTGTGCAGTGGTATGGACAAGAGCCCATGGCATATTAGTTGGATATATCATCCTAGGGGATGAAATGGAGCTTTTATCCCATTAGTTTCTTTCCCAATCTTCCTAATAAGGCATCAAAATAGTGGCATCCTGAGGGGGCAAGTTAATTGGGGCAACCGAGATAGTCAAATGGTAGTTGTCCTTGTGAGATCTTCTTGTGGTATTTAATAAGTTTCATAAAATTTGTGTATTAGATGGTTGTAACATAATTTTTGTATGTATTGCATTTAGGAGCTGAGACGAGACTCACTTTTACACAATTTTACTATTCAGAAGTCAAATGGATTGCTTAAAGATGTTGAGTGCGTTGCATCATCTTCAAAGAGTAGGAAATGCATAAAATGTCAATATATATATATATATATATATATATTGACTCAAAAAATTAATTTTGTTCAAAATACCATGTCTTAAAAATCCCTAAAAATATTTTAAAATCCAAAAATCATTCTAATAATGGACTTAATCATTTTAGGCTTGATAACACTCATGTAAAGCCAATTTAATGTGAATAAAAATATAAATGTTTTCGTATTAACCTATTAATAATGTGTGTTATCAGATCGCCAACTTAAATCATTGCTAGTCCCTTAGTAATGGCATCTAAAATCTCTCAAATTATCCATTCAACTAGAAAACCAAACAACATCTGGATGAAATGATTAATTTTGTGGTGTTGTCACATGTATTTCCATTTAACAATCTCACTTTCTATCCTAATGCCTAGTGTCCATAAATAATCAAAATTAAGAGGTTATGCTTGTGATTGGTTGATGACGTCAAATTTAGTCAATGAAATTTGCCTTAATACTTTTTTGCTTATTTTGTATTTGCAAATGCATTATTCATGATTTAGGATTAAAAGGAGAAATAGTGGTTTATTTTATTGTGTACTATTTTTTTGAATTTTATTGATTTAAGCGACTAACCCCACTTGAATCTTTAGTGCAAGTGGATTCTTTCATATATTCTTGGAGTTTTAATTGAAATAAAGGACATGGGTAAATTAAAATGGTGATTTTTAGATGTCAATGAGAGAAAAAGAGAAGCCTAAACCATGACTTGGACCAAGGGAAGGAATTGAAGCCACGACCACTACCTGAAAAGAGGCCCAATACATAACAAGACCATTTTTGGAGCCCATTTAAGCATTTATAAGATATGGGTCAAATACAGACAAGAATATGGAAATAACCCATAATTTGAATTTGGACAATCAAATTTTAAATCTATAAATAAGGGACCTGGATCTAGGTTGGAGAATGAGTCATCTCATGTCTCCAAAGCCTTCAATCAAATTCAAGGGCTAACACAGATAGAGCATGTATATTTTATATCTTTCCCTCTTTCTCTATATCTCGTCTTATATTTATTATCCTACCACTTTACCATACTAGTGTTTTGACAGATTTCTATGATATGTTCTTGTTCTACAATAGTGTGGTATGTTGGATCAACATAGCTTATGCAGTAAATCATCATAATCTTTGAACCTAAGATACAGGTCCATAGTCCATATGGTCACTAAGGGGGGCATAACCATGTTGACTTGGTAGGGTTTCCCGCAGTTTGTAGGTTAACCATTGGGGCATTTGGCTGTGGCTGATGGGTTTACTGATAATCACAAATAACATGCTACTTTTGTATGGTAATTTTATGTGTTTTATGCAATTATTCTCATCAAAATAATTAGAAATTCTATCATTGAAGCTTAAATTTCTGAATTTTTGTAGATTTTATGTTATTTTAACATAATTTTATAACATTAATTTTATATAAAATAATTTTATAGGGCATAATATATAGAATTAATTAAAATTTTAAAATGATATTCTGTTTTTATTAATTTCCTAGTTTTCTATGAAAATTTTTGACATAAAAGTCATAGAGGAAATAATTTTGTCAGTCAAAAAGTACAATTTTAAATTTATTCAATTATCATAATGATCATAATTTTCATAGTCTTCCTAAAATTAAGTGCCCTAGTAACTCAGATTGCTTCAAATTCAAATGATGATATCTAACAATTTTGAGGCTGAAATTTTGAGGGCAGTCCCATCTTTTCCCCGTGACCTATGAATTGACCACCCATCAATGTGTAAATGATACCCTTGGATTTTGTTCTTAATTATTATGATTGAAGTGATTTGCTCATTCAAAATCTCTTTTTTGGTTCTTCTTGTATTTATAGAGAAAATTATTGAAGGGATGACGCTCAAATCAAGATTCATGAAGAGAAAGCACCACTCAACCAGTTTGGCGTCTAATGAAAAAGGTTAGTGTGATAATCATTTCTTTGCTCATGTCTTCATCTTTTTTCCTAGGTTATTAGCAATACCCTACGTTTTCATCATCACGCACACCACTTCCAACTCGGCTGCTCATTTCTGTGAATCTACCTCCATCTCCATCACATCTAGCAATGGTAAAATCATCATCATTTTGCCCCTATACCGCTGGTTAACACATCTCAGTCAACGGAGGTATTCTTTCATCCGCTTCACTCATGTCCGTTTGATAACATGCATTTTTACTACCTTAAGGTGATCATATTTACTTGTTTATTTGCATTAAATTACTTATATTTGAATGTTATCAAGCTTAATATGATAAATTCTATTTTTACGATTATATTCTGAATTTTATCCATTTTTATATATCTTTGGGGATTTTATGACAACAGATTATGAAAGAATATAATTTTTGGAGACATAATATGATTTTTCTATAATTTTTGACATTAAAATGGGAAAGATATGATTTTTTCTAAGTCAATATATTTATTTATTTGTGTTTTTTGGGGTTTTTATTTTATTTTATACAAACTTTGGAAGATATTTAAAGTCTTTATTTTCCGTTGCCATGTGTTGGAGTTTGATTTGTCGAACGTCGATGAATTAAACTAAAGGCAATGATTGATGACATCCAATCATTAACTCAATTAATGATTGACATCAGCCAATCATTTGGCTAGCATTATTGCATCACGAAAAATGATGCCATAATGTCATTTAAGGCTAACAAATATTTTTATAGTTTTTTTCTGACGCAGGCGACGTGGACAAATAAAAAAAGGGACGCTTTTTTTCAATACATGCTGCGCGACGCCGAGGAAGAAACATCCAAAAACATGTTTTTTATTTTACTTGAAATATTCATAAAATAGCGATTGGTGACGTGGTGTAACGATATGGCGCCACGTGTACACGTGGCACTGTCTTCCGTTGGATGTTTGCTGATGAGGCTCACGCTGACACGATGCCACATCAGCTGCAAGAATGAGAATCAACTATTTAAAATAATATAAATGGTATTACTCTGTTTTATTTTTTTATTACAAATACACATGGCCGCCTTAAATGACATGAGCATGGAAGATGATAAGATGCAAAGTTTCAATGATTTGATAGTTAAACTGAAATAGAAAATGAGGAAAAGTCAACGAAGTTGATAAGGATAGAGAAAGAAATCAAGGGCTAGGATTGGCTCAACTTCAAACGGCTATAACTGAGTATTTACAGCTTTGATTGAGCTGAAATTTTTAGGGTTTCTTAGTCTCCTCTTCTCTTTCCATCCATATCCTATGATCTATAAATAGAGGCATGGATCATTTGGAAATTCATTTTGAACTTGCTTCCTACTCATGTGGCTGATTGAAAGATAGTGAGTTTTGAGATCCATCAAGTGTGTTCTTGGTGTCTTGGGTGTGTGGGAAGAAGCATTAGAGAAGAGGGGGAGCTTACTGGCACTCACAAATTACTGTGATCGTGGAAGAACGTAAGTATCTAAGTTAAGTGTCCTCGCTATCATAGTTATAATTGTTATCATCTTTTCATTTATCATTTCACATGTGTCCCATTATCTCGTCTCTATCTTTACCATCATACTGTTCATGCATTCGATCACTAGCGTATTCCTCACACCCTCTACCTTATTCTGGTAACACTTCATATAAGTCTACTTATATTTCCTCGATATCACTATTTGGTCTATTATAGTCTTGTATTTATCTCATCTCATATCGATAATCACTATAGTAAGAAAGTTAAATCCTTATTCATCGTTCCCTGTGGAGATGATCTGTATTCATCACTAACTAAATATTTTTAAGTATGGTTAAATATAGTTTAATTGAATAATCTCAATTACCAACGATGAATTAAATCCCCTAAATTTGAGATTACCACCATTGTCATCAGATGTCATTGGCACTACCGACACACTGTCTATGGTATCTAATTACTATTAATCAGGATTTCTCATTAGAAATTTCCATTAAATTTCCAACATTATTCTGTAAATTTTGAATAAATTAGATGAAATAGGAAAGTTAATTTTCCATCATTTTATATTTATTTGAATTAATGTCAGTAGCTTGATTTTATAAAAAATATTTAATTTCTACATAATACAAAAGCCAAAAAGTATACATAAAATTAAAATTCACTTTTTCAATCCATTTGACCATGACACTGTGGCCACGGTCAGTAGGGTGCACAATATGCCCATTGTTAACTCACTAGCCATAGTCATTATCAATTTTGGCCAATACATTTCTCATGTCTAGGTTGACCTTATTCAAAATGTTGACCATGTCTTTGTTTATCATAATCAACATAGAACCTGCATTCATTGTCCGTAGAAAGTGGACTTGATTAATATTGAGTGAGCCCAATGTGGATTCTCACATTGCATTGTGAAAAAGGATGAGAAAAATGAGATGTTTTGGATATCAATCCAAAATAAGAAAAAAAATAAATACATACCCAAATAAGTTGATTCGACATTTCCCCTCTTAATTTTGAACACACCAAGAGTTGGTTGGTTGAATTTGATACCCTGTCTCGTGAGATCTCATATGTGGAAGAAGGGTATGCGTAAAAAAAATCTGAACTTAAAATAGATCAAGCAAACACAAATATGTAGCAACTTGGGTGATTGTGAACAAAATCCATAGATTCGGGGCCTTCCAAACTAATGGGAGAGTTATGGGCATCAGAAGAAACTTCACTAGGAGGTGATATTGAAGAATAATGAACTAGATTTAGAAAGTTTCGGATGGAAATCTATGTGGCCAATGAGCCATTCACACATTCCATATCTCATTCCATGTTCATTAATAGAATATATTCATTATAGTGCACAGATGATGCTTATAATGAAGTTCATGAATAAATGATCCGACTCAATGAATTATGATGAAACTGTAATACAGAGATCACTAGTCTTTAAGCATACGTTCTAAATATGTATATTCGAAGGATAATCTAGAAGGACATCAAAGTATACACATAGAATAACACTTTAAAGCCTCATTCATTTGATGAGTATGATCGATTTTGTATCCATTAGTGTGGAGACATTAAGGATAGATAGTGGTGCTCTTTAGTGTAAAGAGTTCACTGAATTGATCTATATGAATCCCTGAATGGTATTATACCAAACTCTAAATCAGGTTGATTCACATCACAATTGTTTAAGTGGTTCTTATACCTGGGATACCAAAGACGTATTATGGACAAACAATTTTACTTTGACTATGATTTACAAGTCTCTAATCATAGGATTTTAAATAGTCTTAGTTAGGGTGCATCAAGAAGTTCACAAAGATGATTGAGTGGTCAAGATGGGATCGTCCACCCTTGGTATAGGAGGGGACAGCTCAAGAAAGACCATGCGATGAAGTCCTTGGCCAAGGCAGTGAAGTATCATGGAAGAGTTATCCGATGATTTCTGAACATATCAGTACTACCTTGGATGACCAATTAGGTGTTGGGTTCTAGAGGCCTAGATTTGGATGAAGAAATCGAAATGATTCTCAATGGAAGACTTGAACTGAATCGAACGGCCTCATTAAAACCACGTAATGAAGTACCTTTTCACGGATCGCTTAAATGATTTCTTGGATCCCAGAGTGAGATGGGTCGAGCTGCTCAAGTGTGATACCTCTAGACATCCACGCGATCCTCGGCACGTCAAATCTCCTCCTTCTCACTGACGAGCCCTGTTCAATCTCCCTCGTCATCGTTGCGTCATCCCGAGCACATCGGGGATGAAGAGGGGGGGTGTGGGGGAAAGGGAGAAGAAGCGAACAGGCCCTTGGACAATTCTGGACTGGGTGAATTGGGTTCAGGGCCTTCCCCTATTTATACTAAGTCGATATTTTTCAAAAACAACCCCAAAACTTAAGTATATCTTTCGACGTCTAAAAGATCATTTGCGTGTGACCCTCTGGGCCCATGTATCAGTTTAGCTAATGACTTCAACGCTGAATAACCTTTATTGCCCTTCCAAATTAGTTAACTATATCAACATAGAGATTAATTAATGTCAGATCAATTTAACTCAATCGTCTTCCTGAACTTCTTAATATACCCGAATTAAGATCGTTTAGAATCCCACGATTAGAAACTCATTGGCCATAGTCAAAGTACAATCGTCCATCCACAAGACGTCTTTGGTGTCTTAGGTCTATGGACCACTTATACAACCGTCACATGAATTGACCTGATTGACAGTTCGGTAAAATACCATTCAATGTTTCGTGCAGATCAAATCGGTGAACTCTTTCTACTAAAGAGCACCCACTATCTATCCTTAGTGTCGCCACACTAATGGCTACGGGACCGGCCATATTCATCATATGAGTGAGGCTAGATAGTGCTTTTCTATCTGAATACTTCGATGTCCTTCTCGTGTATCTTTCGAATATGAATGTTTAGAACACATGCTTAAAGACTAGTGATCTCCATTTACGATCTCATCATAATTCACTAAGTCCGATAATGTATTCATGGACATCATTATAATGAATATGTTCTAGTAAGGAATATGGAATGAGATGTAGAATGTGTGATTGGCTTGCCGGCTACATATATTTCCATCAATAGAGTTTGACAGTTGACCATACCCTAAGCCATCATAGGAGCGTCAAGTGGATGAGGGCTATGTGAGGACTAATTAGGATAACCGATGATGAACAAGTTCCATGAGTGAGGTGATACAAACTCCTTTGTATCATCTAGAGCACGAGGTATAGCTTAACACCTAAAGGGTTGGAGACTCAACCTATCGATTTGGTTAAATTTATCCGGCATTAATTAATCTATATGTTGATATATTTAATTAATTTTGAGGGCCAATAAAGGTTATTGGACTGCTCAAGTTGTTAACTAGACTGCTACATGCGCCTAAATGGTCACACGCAAATGGTCTTTGGACGTTGGAAGATATACTTAAGTTTTTGGAGGTTTTATGAAAAATGTCCACTTAGTATAAATAGGGAAAATTCTTGAACAAAATTTACACAGGGAAAAGATTGTCTTCTTTCTCCCCATGTCTCATCTCCATTCCCAATGCAATCGAGACCGTGTAACGACAATGACGCAGGTTGAATAGAGCTCGCCAAGGTGAAGGAGGAGATTTGACATGTCCAGGATCATGTGGATACGTTTAGAGGCTTCACATGAGCAGGTCGACTTATCTAACTCTAGGATCCAAGAAATCACAAATGTGATCCATGCACAGGTGATTGGTTTCATTTTTTTTTGATGTCGTTGCTATTCTGTTTTAGTCTTTCGCTACATGGAATCATCATATTCATCTAGATCAAGGCCTCTAGAACCAAACAGCTTCTACAGAAAGGTATAAACAAAGAGAATATTGAAATAGTAAATAAAAAATGGAAAATTTTAGAAGAGCTTATTTCCTTCCCACTGTAAGCTCGAAAATAAAGACACCTAAAACAAAAACAGAAAGGTTATTCTTTCAAATCATTTGTTACAAATAATTTGTGGTGATTCAAAAATAATTTACATCTAATTTATCATTTATAATGTAAATACCATTTTTTATGTTGTATATTAATAAATATTTATTCTAGAGTCTTTTGGGTCATAAATATTTTTTTTGGCTTCAAGTGAAGAGTCATAAATTTGTTGTATTTTGTTATTAAAGTTGGCCTCCAAAACATTGTATCAGTTAACCTGAAGCTAAATTATTCTTCCCCAGATGAAAAAAATTTCTGCCCTTGTCAATTGGTCATCATTAACAAACACACAAAATTATTCTTCATGAAAAAGAATTATAAACACATTGGTGGTGTTCGTTTATAAAGGAAACCATAGTATAGCACACAAAACTGTCTCTTAAAAAATCTCATTTATTCTTAGTTCTTCCCATTTCTGTTTTGTTCGCAGCAAATACTTATGCTGCATAAAATACTGATAACATAACAATTATAGTAAAATACTCTTCCCCAAAAAATCCATATTCTAGCAGTTTATTATAGGTAGATGCATCTAGAAGAAATCAACCATGGGCCCAATAATATTAAATATTTAAAATTAGTTTCTCCCTCATAAAAATACAAAAATTTGATAATTTTCATAAAAAGTAAACCATGGTATATTTTCCATTATTTATAAACAAAAAAAACTGCCTCATAACAAAAGCCCATTTCTTCCTTATTATATACATTTCTATCTTGTGCACATTAAGTAACAAATAACATTTGTAGAAATATTCTTCCCGAACAAAGACATACTCTATAAATTTCTTAAAGGGGGAAACATATACAAAAAAAATCAACCTCTAGCCCTATAATGTTAACTACTTGAAATTAGCCTCCATAACAAAAGTATAAACATTTGGCAATCTTGATAAAAAGTCAATCACAATATCTTTCCCCATTATTAAAAATACAAGAAACCACCTCTTATGAAAAACCTATGTCTTCCTAATTTTTCACAGTTCTATTTTTATGTAAAATAAATACTTATAAAATAACATTTATAGAAATATTCTTCCCAAAAAAACCATATTTTAGAAATTTATTACGGGGGGCCACCAAGAAGAAATAAATAAAATTGGTCAGCATCAGCCCTAAAATATAAAATAAATAAAATTATTCTTCCTTTTAAAAAATTATATAAAAATACCTAATCATGATAAAAATGTGAACCACAATATCATTTTCCCATTATTACAAAACTTAAAGCTGCCTTTTAACAAAACCCATGTCTTCCTAATACTAGACATTTCTGTTCACCTAAAATACTAGTTCAACCTCAATTACTCATAAAATAACATTTATACAAGTATTGTTCCAAGCCACATCCTAGATATTTCTTATAGAACTCAACCTCCGGCCTAGTAATATCAACAATTTTAAAAGTAATCTTGATTAAGAAAGCAAACCAGAATATATTTCCCCATAAGTGGAAAACATCATAACTGCCTCTTAACAAAAACCCATGTCTTCCTAATTCTTCAAATTAATGTCATATTCATAGTAAAATCTTCACATTTATGTTCTTATTTCTTAAAGTTCTTCAAATACTTATAAAAATAACAGTTAAAAAACCCATATTCTAGAAATTTCTTGTAGTGGGAAGCATCTAGAAGGAATAAAACTCAGGCCCAATAAAATTGAACTATTTATATTTAAACTGAATCTTCTCCAAGCTAAAGCAAGCAGCAGCAGTCTCTGGAAGCTACCTTATCTCCTCCGAGAAGGCCTACAATGGCGGCCTCCACATCCCTGCTAACAGTTTCCAAGAGCTTCTTCGAAGCTTCATCACTTTATCCTGGA
The DNA here is from genome assembly GCF_029677425.1 of Wolffia australiana. NCBI lineage: Eukaryota > Viridiplantae > Streptophyta > Magnoliopsida > Alismatales > Araceae > Wolffia > Wolffia australiana. Next base: position 8,400,360 of record NC_135848.1, on the reverse strand, counting down.
GCTCAAACTCTTCGCCTCGGCTCTTCTCAACGCCGTTTATCCGTTTCTACAGGCAAAAACGCCGTATTTAGTGTATCCGCTGTTGCCAAATGGGAACCCACCAAGGTTTGTGACATGGGTTCCTGTTTTTTGGGTTTGATTTTTGGAAAAGTGTGAATTTTTATGCGATTCATTGCTTGTTTGGTGGTTTTGTAGGTTGCTCCGCAGGCTGATAGGGTTCTTATCCGCCTCGACGAGATTCCTCAGGTCAGGCACCTACGTGTTCTTACTGTTCTTGATTCCTGTATCAATCATGTTTGCGTTTTGAAGTCTTTTGATATGATTTTACGAGTTCTTATTTAATTCCTGTTTTGTTGGTGATGTTTTTTTATTATTTGTATTTCTATTGAAATGGAGAGCTATTCTGGAAATTTTGAGTTGGTAAGGTAAAATTTGTCAGATTTTATGCTTGAGTAACTGTTCTTCGGTCAAGAATGAGTAACTGAAAGAGCTCTTGGCTTGAGGCCCTTGATTTATTTCGAGGAGTTCGTTCCTGGATTGATTATGAGTTTTTGAAAATTGCTGACCAATTTTTACCTGGCTGTCAGTAGAAATTAAAGTTAACGCTTATTTTCAATCGTTTGCTCGATGTATTTGTCCTTGCGCCTGGCCCAAAAAGTTTTCGAAATTGAAAACTTTTAAAAATTCTTGCATTTATTGGCTCGGGGTTGGGAGGGATCCTTATCTTTTTGTTGCACCTTCATCTTGCTCCACTACAGACATTAACTGATTCGCGAAGAAGGATTTCCTGCATCTGCCAATGTCTTTATATCTTGACCTTTTTATTTGATTTTGGTTAGACAAGGATAATCGGGTACTGTAATCTCTTATGGTTCGTGCTGTATGTTTTACTGTGGGGTTATATATAACTCATGCAAGCCTTGTAGAGGCCAAACAAGAGATTGTGTCAATAGGAAGACAAACTAGAATAAGCATGAATAAAATAACGTGCAGACAATGTATAATTTGACTTGTATATGTGATCACCATAGGCATAGCTCTGTATGAAGTTGATTGCTGGAATTTTCCCATTAGTATTGTCTGGCCAAATAGAGATTTGTATATGAATGCTTGCCAACTAACTGGAATATTATGTTCCAAATGATATTATGAATGCTTGCCACCTCGACTCAACCTGTCAAATGTGACGGGGGCGATGAGCTTGATCTGGGTTCAGGTTGACATTGGTCAGGTTAACCTGCCGCGTCAACGCTCATTAACCCTCATGGTTATGTGTCAACTAACATGAAATACTTGTCATCACTTTAAATATCCCTTGAGTTAATTGGTTATATATAATCAGAATTGAAACAGTTTTTGCATTGGTAAACATATTTGTCAAGGCTCTGGTTTCTTTTGTTGGAATATTTTCTTGAATTTTTATTTCAATGCTGTGCAGACATCTTCAGGAGGAGTGTTGTTGCCGAAATCTGCAGTCAAGTTTGACCGGTACCTTGTTGGAGAGGTAAGCAGACCTTGAAGATTTTCTGTCTGTGTAGTATGAGTTCCTTATCTTCTCTTGTATCCTGATGAGATTTTCTTTGTTTCAAAGATTCTCTCTGTGGGCTCTGACGTGGGAGATGTTGAAGCCGGACAAAAGGTACTTCTGAATTTGCAAGATATGACTATAAATTTATGAGAATGATTAAATGGGAAGTGCCAAAAGCCGAAAAAGTCCCTTATGGGCTGAAATGACAGAAACACCTCTAGAGGGATTGACGTTTTTGAATTTCTACAAAGTCTTCTAACATTTTTGTACCTCTAAAATTCATGTCTTGAAAAATATGATCTTTTTTCTATATTGTGTATCCTTGAATTCTCATCTCTACGTCAAGGGCATTTTTTGCTCTATGGTCATTATTTACATCACAAGGTTCATTCTAATATGTGTCTAACTTCGGAAATAATTACTTTCGTTTAAATACAGTACTCAACATCTTTTTCTTATACATATTTTCTCTATGCTGCAGGTCCTCTTCTCGGACTTGAACGCTTACGAGGTGAGTCGTGAATTGAGTTTTTTTGTTCATTTCCCATAAACCTACTCTAACAAATCTATAAGGACCTCTATTTGGGTTTCCTTTTTATTCAGCCCCTCACTTCCAAACCCATTTTTATGTTTTATCTAAATTATACTCATTGGATCAATTGTCATTTTCTTATTTTAGATGGTTGAGAGCAGTTTTCCTTAAGTTGTTTGGTTATTGGATCAGACGGGGAAGAAATATTGTTGAACCTGATTACACTGATGCATAATTTTTTTTTTGTAAAATTGATTCCCTCCTAGTCCATTATTATTTTGATCTTAATCATGCTCTCATTAAATCGGTCTTCAAGAAATAGTGTATATGGTTGCGCGCTCTATTCCTTTAAATTTTCTGATTATTGAATGGGAAGGTGAAGAAATAACATTGGATGAATTTTATCAATGCAGATGTTTTTATTAATTCTTTTAAATTGGGATTTGCAGGTTGATCTTGGGGCAGATGGGAGGCATTGCTTCTGCCGTTCTGCTGACCTGCTGGCTGTGGTCGAATAGAAAATCCAGTTTTTCTTTTTGATGCAGTTTATTTTTGTGCGGAAAAACCCATTTGCGTCCTTTTCGGTGGTAGAAAATCCAAAGATTTATGCAAACCTTTTTGAATGAAAAGATGAGAAATAGTTAGACTTCTTTTGAATTATGTGCAATATTCTGCTGTCAAGGGGACACATTCTTCACTCTCATAGGGTGAAAACTTTCTTTAAATCCTTACTAAAAACCATTGGTAAGTTCTTATTAAACGGCATAACCATTGATGCTAAGATAGGTTTGAACGTCTCAAATCTCAAATATCAAGACGAAGAGCTTAGAGTTATGCCTTGTTCAAGTCCAAGTAAAAAGATGATAGAGGGAGATCTTTATCAGGATGGCTCAAAAGTACTTATTCTATTTGCATTCTAATCAAGTTTTATATGTTACTCAGCAGTTTTCTACAAGCCTCCATCAGAATTTTCCATTGTATCCTTGCCACCATGCACAAAATGTAGCATTCATATTCAGATGGTAATGCCTCTTGTAGATTATCCTCGTAATATTCCATCTATGCCTAGCATCCATGATGGATTGAGATACAACCTTTCCTTAAATAAATTGCATGTTAAATATCAACATTTGAAATGATACTTAGTGAAGTCCCACTACACTATTTTTTGATGGATTGTTGTGCAGTCAAATATGTGTTTATATTTTGGAATTTTGTGAAAAAAAGTGTAAACATATATTTTGTTTCATCAGCATGGCAGATCAACCAGGATAACCATGTAAATTGGAACTACACATCATCAACTGCTCAGGTCAACAGGCCTAAAAATATGTTCAAGGCCTAGTGAGTTCCATATGTTATATGTAGCACCAAGTCCGGTCCCTGGGCCCACTCCATGCCTTTCACACAGTATGTCAATGAATGGCCAATGGTCTAATAGGAATGCATGCTAAGGTGACATTTTTGTAGTTATATGTGCTTGTAAGATTAAATTGAATCAATTGAAATATCAGTCTCTTTGATGACTTTAATTTTGATGTAATAATTTTTAACTATGAAAATTCCATTTATAAAAATGTGGTTTATGTGTTCAAATTTAGTCAAATAGATAATCTATGGAATAATCACATATTTTACTTATTAAGGGAAACTTCTATACATAATTTATCTCCATTTTGTGTATTTTAGTTTATAATTTTTCATTCATTTAACTTGCTTATTATTCTAGTGATTTTAAGAGTGAAAGTGATACATTATGGTAAAACTAGTCTAAATTTTTTTTTTGAATTTTTCAAAAAACCTGTAAATATTATCAAATTTTATAACAAATAAAATATTTTAAATAGTGAATAAAATGGTAAAAAATCCATTGAATTAGATATTAGTCCAATTGGAGACCACCACGGATTGATCAACAGATCACATGCCACTTCAACTTAAGTTTAATATATTTTCATCTTCTCTCATGAAACTCCTATTGTTGACAGAAATGACCTTTAAAGACAGTCTTGTTTTACTGTTGCTACACGCCTATGAGAGGCCATTGGAATCCCCTTGTCCCTTTATTCTTATTGATACACTCTCATCCATCCTCTCTTGGTTAGCAAGCCTCTATCAATCCCAACCTTCTAAATATTCTATCATACGTAAATGTTAGAAGGATATGTCTACGTGCCATTTAACATTCTTCCATAAGATTAGATATTCCTGACAAGAGCTCCAAGTAGGGCCATCCAAGTTCATATGGGTAACATCTGCAGAAGATTTGTGAGATCAATTTAGTTAGTAAAAACTCCATAAAACAATAGGCCCTTGATTGAAAACACCTATGTTCTAATATTAACCGTTTCATGACCCCAAGATGACGACCCCGTGCAAATGTTAGGATTACCAAATTTCATCTATTATTGAGAGTAAAACTTGGAGAGAAAGTCATACAAGTCATGTATGGCGTCATACCTAGATGAATTTTCTAAAATTTAAAGTTTGATTGAGTAAAGTCATGTATATTTTTCCTTTAATTGAAATATTTTTACATCAATATAAGAGTGTATTAAGGGCTCTATTCTGAAATCCAAAATTTCAGTGCCTTTGGCCTTAGATAAGTTTCATCTTAAATAAAAAACCAAACAATTCATACCTGATACCAATTAAATAATCTTTTAGAAATTTATGTTGATACAAATATTTCATAGTCAAAGTACTCAACCAAAGTATGAATAATTCTTGGTTCGGTTTCCAAATGAAGAATGACTGGGGAGTAACATAAGAAAAATGAATAAATTCTATTCATTTACATGACAAGGGTCATCATAACACATATGAAATAAATTGGATTAATGTACACATATTTATGAATATGCATCCATAAAAATGCAATTTCCTAAGTTATTTAATTTAATAAATATCATTGTAAGATGTAACACATGAAATGTAATAAAATATTATTAATTAATTTCCCTGAGTCACAATATTTTTTATTGATATTAAGGAATTTAACAGAATTTTATATCATTTATTTATTGATGAAATTACTTTCTTGTGTCAGAATAAACATATTAAATGGTATTTTGATATTTTCATGTATTCTGGGGTTAATTGATGAACAAGTTGGGTCATAGAGTGGACAAACAGACTGTCGAAGTTTGGATCTAATTCGCAGGTTGTCTAGTAGGTTAGGCCCCACATCTTAAGTTTTAGTATATGGGGGTACATGTCATGCATGGAAAGGACAATGAATCCCAAATAGATAAATAAACTAGAAATATGTGCGATCTATATTCATCTTTTGAATATGACTGCCATATTATTTCCTACATATTCAAGTGTATCTCCTCATTTTTCTTGCAGGTAGATGGAGTCCAAAATATCTAAACATTTTATAACCTATTTACTATGCTGAACCATGCCAAAAAAATTTCCCTTTTCATAAGCCAACATGATTGCACATCAACTGGAATGTACTGCATATAAATTGATCAAGGACTTCTGATGATATCGCTATCCAAACAAATGGTTGGTATGGGTTTGGAGAATCATATATAGATCCAAATATCTTGCACATTTGATTGCTCAAGGGAGAAACCAGGTTATGTAGTGAATGATCTTAATGGGAAATCAATTTTTAATAATAATTATGATATCTTTACTGTGCCAAAGAGTGAACATTGTTTTTTTCACAAGCCAATATGACTGTGCATAGCCTGGAGTGGACTCCACATTAACTGACCAATGATTTACGGTGATGTTATTATCAAAATTAATGATGCTTCCAGATTTTGAGAATTAAATAAATCCAAAAATATGTTGCATATTGAATTTCTATAATGGCAAACAATGAGAGTTAGTGCAAGAATTTATGTAAAATAAAATTTCATTTATAATTTAAATACAAAAATTATTATGATTTTAGATCTTCGCTGAATTTCTTTGTACTTTTATTTATCATTTTGATGTTACTGAGAGGCGAAAACTAAAAGACATAAAATAACTCATTTTATTGTTTTTTGTTTGATCTCATCCATAACTCCCCAAGAAAGATTCATGATAAACTAGAATTTGGGTTAAATAAGCTGTTTTAAGGCTCTGATTTATGCAACAATATTTATAAAATTTTCCTTACTTAGATAGGGTAAGGGTCGAATCCACAAGGAGCAGGTAATGAGAGAGAAAATTTTAATTCAAATATGTTTTAAAATAATTTTTTTGGTGATTTTATATATATTTTGATTTTAACTATTTTCTAAAGAGCAAATCAACTAAACGATATAAAACTAGTGAAAAATATTTTAAATAAATAAAATAATTATATTTATGTTGTTTATTATAATTTCTAATCATTTATTATTATTATTAAAAAAATTTCTTGGCAAGAAATGAACTTTAAAGACAAATAGAACCTTAGGCCACATTTCCCACAGTTAAATTGCCGCAGAACCTAGCGGACAAAAATCGCTGTAACTTTTGCTACAGGAGGAATTGTTTAGTGTTTTTTTATGTTTGGAAAGTTTGAAGTCTAGGCTATCCTCTTGAGTGTTTACCTAGTTGGTGAGAAGATTCAAATCAAACATTCAGGAGATCACACGAACCTTGTTGTCACTTCCCCCAATGGCCAAGTGGTGATCTTTCTCCAAGAATCTTGATCACAGTTGAACTCTCTCCCACACTCTTGTAGAACAATAATGAATCAAAGAAATCTGATGGACTAGACCTCCAACAATAAGTTGGGAGCAGAAATCCAAGATGAGATACAAAGAGTAAGGGAAAAGAGAATAAATAGAAGTGCTCTTACTCTCCCAGACACTGGATTTAATACCAGGGGATTGGAGGGCTAGGATCCATGTGCCCTCCATCTCAAATTAGAAAATAGACCATTCAAATTCAAATTACGGGTTAGTTCCACAATTCTTGCCTTTAGTTGACCCAGTTTTCAAGGAGGTTTGAATGTGTTTTTAGAATGGGCTTCTTGTGTATTGGGCATCTTATTATCTATTACATTTCTACTTTCCTCCCATTTGTATCTGAAATTTACCATTTTATTTACCTAAGTCATGTTTATCAAATAAGACTACAAGAAGATGTGAGAAATCCACTTGAGTCTAAAGAGTCAAATGGGGTTAGTCTCAAAAATCAATAAAATATAAAAAAATAGAGCTTAGAAAAATAAACCATAAATTTCTCATTTTATCCTTACATGGTGGATAATACTAGTGAAAATCTAAAAATATGTGGTAAAAAATAAGTATAAAAGCATAATTTTACTTATCTAATTTGACAGTATCAATTCCTAATAAAAAAAATCATCAATATTTGCTTATTTTGACCTCGGACTATTCATTATTAAAAAGTAAGTATTAAAAAATAAATAGCTTAAAATATTAATGATGATTTAGATCAATAGTAAATGAACTTTAATCCCTTTAAATTGATTTAAATGATTCTATGGGCCTAGAAAAGTGATTTTTGTGCCATTTGATCAAATGCCTTATGATGTTATAGCATTTCTTCCATCAATTTTTGACTTATCCCCTGATCTCCCAGACACTTACCGAATGAGTTTATAATTATATAATTTTAAGAAATTAATTTATGTAATAATTAACTTCATGACTTAAAATCTTGAATTTTCATATAAATTAGCTGGAAACATTTACAGATATATTTTATGATTCTTTGGGTTCGACTGAGTGTACTTATGCATAATGATGTTAAAAAGGATGTAGCCTGCATTATGATTTGATTTCAGATCTCATTAACATTTTAAATTTTAAGGAAAGAAAATAAGAATAAATAAGCCAAAAAATGATGAAAGAAGTAACTTTTATTGTGTTACAGCACACTGCTTGTGGAATTGTAAGGCAGACATCAGAATGTTTTGTGGGAAGCACAAAAAATCCATATTTTTTTCACCCTGTACCCCATTCTAGGACTTGGGCCGGCACACATGTGCATACACACGTCTTGGTCAAACAAGATGAATTTCTATTAAAAAATAAAAGTGTAAGCTCTTATTTTTATAGCCAACCATTATGGTCGCCTTTTTAATTATTGGAGTAATATTTTCAATTTCAGGTTATCAGGTCATGCAGTGTTACTTAGAGCAAGCTAGATCTCGGATGTAGTTTTTTAAAATGGACATGAATACATTTTTTATGTAAATGATAAATGCCTTATCAGATACAACGTCTTTTGAAATTATTTGGGATTAAATCGTAGCTAAAAAGCATTAATTTGGGTATTTAATTTAATCTTAAGTTTCCCTTGTAAGTAGATTTTTTTTATAATTGAATTATACCCTTTTATTTGGAGGCTATAATTAGGAAACTAAAAGATATTGTTAAATCTACTGTAATTCTAAATATATGGTTTATTCTAACTTAAATTTATTTTTTAATTCCCTACATTATTCACCGTCTCACAAAAAGGTGCATTCCAATACCCTTCTCCCTATTCTCATCAAACTATTATGGAGCTTTATGTTTTTCTGAATATTTATGAATTATTATTGCTTAAAATTTTGGATCATAGAGCTAAAATTTCAGAGTAAAATTAAACGGAATATATATTTTATAAATTTTCTCTATTGTTTTATCCTTGCATCTTTAAAATTAGCCTTTGAAATAATCAGTCTAGGTCATGCTCATTATTTCTTAGGATTCCAATAAATTATATAGCCTTTCAGATGTATTCTCCCACAACCCAAAGATATTACCTCAACACACGAAATAACTAATATAGATAAATATAAACCACCGGCCACTCATTATCTATTTCATATTCAAGAATCTTCCTCTAGAAAATACCTTGTTTATCATCCAGTATACAAAATTGTTATTGTAAAATTAGTATATTTCTATCACTATAATAAGAACCTATTTTACACTCATCTAGGCATCTGGTATATCTAATTTAAACCTTAATATCCAGTACCAAATCGGAATTGAAAATCACCCCAAATGTAACAACAGAAATGATCAGGCTTAACTCTCTCCTTCATGATCGCAGTAATGCTTGCACAATCAATGATAATAGTGTTGTATGTGAGAACAGAAGAGGCACCTACCTTTGAACATATCTTTTATTCTATCTGACGATAAAACACATTGAGATAGATGCATTGAACAATTATCACGAAAAGCTTCGTACCAAATTCATATCTAATCAAAACCAGCTAGTGGACATCCTCACAAAGTCATTTTTAAAATCCTGAATTTTCAGGTTCCAAAGAAATCATAACGTCATATTGATATTTGGTAGACATGCATTTTGGTTTACCTTTAACATACCCACTTATTTTTTGATTGAGTGAGTATGCTAAAGGTAAATTAGATGAAAGTCAGTCAAAACATGTGCTTACTAAACAGAACTCAATCAGACATATGAACCATCCAGGAAAAACCAAAAAGCAATAAGCTTCTATGTCTAATAAAGATATTTCAACAGGACTGTAAAAAAAATTAAAATAGGAAATTTCTACTTCAAGATCCAACACAACAGTCACGCAATCACAACAGTCTTCTGTATCTTCTTGAATTCTTAGTCTCAATCAACGCTCACAACTTCCAATCATCTTTCATTTTTTCTTATCATACTACCTAAAAAAAATACCTCAATATAAATTAAGTTATATAAAACTCCTTATTTCTTAAAAGTGATAGATAATTGTTAAAAAATGTTGTCAGATGCTACTTATAGAACAATTGATGTAGAAGAGGCCTGTAATATAATCTTGAAGACTTCTTGTAAATTTAGGATGGACAATGATGCTTTACCTTTCAATCCTCACAATCAATTCTTTTAAATAAACTAAATTAACTCCAATCAATCTTCAAAAAGATACAATTCAAGGATTGGAATTCATAATTTTATGCATACTTGGTTTGCATATTGACATCGAGAAATCAAATCGAAAATTCAAGAATCCAATCTTAAGTGTTCACAGAAGGATACAAAAACTGAAATTGGGGTGATTCATAAAGATTAATCAATGTGAGTTTCACAATCAATTCCTCAAATACTACTCAAATTCACAATACAATCGATTTCAAAACCAGGAAATCTTAAAAATCAACTAAATTTCTCATATTAATCTTCAAGAAGATAAAACTTAGAGATTTGAATTCATAATTTTTATAAATAAGTGGTTTGCATGTGTAACATTTGGAAATCAAGTTGATGAATCCTCATAAGCTTTGTCAAGAACAAAGCTAAATTTCAAGAATCTATTTTTTTCTGAAATGGATACAAATATTGACATTTGGATGATTTGTGAGGACTAATAAACTAAAGGTTTCTCAATCAATTCTTCAAATACTGCTCTGATTCACAAAACAATGTGTTTCTAAACGCTGAAATCTCAATAATCAACTAAGATTTCCTAATTAATCATAAAAAATATACAATTCAGCTATTCGAATTAAATTTGTTAAATATTTTTTTTGGATATATAACATTGAGAGATCAAGTCGATTAATGCTTATGAATCACCAAAAATAAACTCTGTACCAATTTTTGAATACTTACACTTGATTCTTGAAATTTAGATTTGTTTTCTTTTTAAAACATATAGTCAAAGAAAACCCGTCAAGCCTTAGTGGCACCTACAACTTCTTACTTTTTTGTTTTTTTTATTTTAAGCAAATAAAGTCAAGAATAAAGTTCCAATAAAATAGAATAAAGGGTAGAGTTCATGATGGAAAATCTTCTTCAAAAAATATCTAGCCAAGTTAACCTACATATCAACATAATGAGCAATTTATACTTGCTGAAAGCTGAATTTGAATTTGACAAGCGTACCATGAATGAAGATTTAGAAATAAGTAAATAAGAAATTAAATTCTTATATACTAGTTAGAATTTAGATTCTGCTATATTTTTAAATTCATATGAAGAAAATTCTACTATGGATAACATATCTTGCAATTAGATAACTATTGGTGGGAGACCCCAAGAGTGCTTGGGAATTGAGCTTTTCACATTTATACAATTATCAGATAAATATAGATCAACCCATCTAGTAGGAATTTTCGCCAAACTATCCAGAAATTTCAACTATGATTGCGATGCTCACAGATGAATTATCAAATTGTTTTACATGGCTTCTATTGCAGGAAGAAGAATTAAATATCAACGCAATGAATCAACACAGGACTTAAATAACAACACCATGAATCATGATTGTGACAAAAACATTGATGTAAGAGTAAATTGATCAATCATGGTTTTCTCAACAAAAGATAACAATATAGAAATAGTAGAGAGAGAGGATCAGAGTTCTTTCGTGAAAAGAACTTGAATAACTTCATTTTTCTGGAGTCTTCTACCAGGAAGGCTACGTCATTTACAACCTGGCGTTTTCAGATTCACAGAAGTTGCCAGTTTTTCATGGGAATATCAGAGAGATGCACAAAGGTTCTGAAAGAACTTCATACATACCTTTACAACTCAGTCAAGAAACAAGATCTGATCATTTAGAAGTCCCAAAATGTCTCTGGGCTTACGCATATTGTAGATATTAAAAGGGATTCAACTGATCAAAGAACATAAATACAATCGATTATATATACCAATGCATTTAAATCCAGAAAATCACCAAAAATGGAATCTGAATTAAATTTTAAGTAGAAAACTACTTACTAAATATACACCTGTTGTATGGATGGCTACGGAGAGATGAAAAGGGCTGAATGAGTTTCACTGATAAACTTACGTTATCTCAACATGCACATCAATAGATGTAAAAACTTTACTCAATCATGCTTCCCTGCAAGATTATCGCAACCTTTGGAAGAAAACAATAAAACACTGGTCCTGAGCGCAAAAAACATAGCATTTATCAGCTAGTGTCAATTAGTGTACATCCATGCAGCCCAATGAAATAGAGATGAAGGGCAATCATCAAAGAGCAATATAGCTGCCAGGATGATATGCCTGAGCATAAAATAAGATCAGGACTATCCACATGATGTTTTGAATCAGATGCGGCATGGCGCCCAACCGGAGAGGATTTCAACAGCTTCTAGTGCAGAAGAAGGACCTCCTCTCAGCCAAATCTGATAGACCACTCCATTAATTAAATGAAGTACCAGGGCCCAAATCATCCCTCAAGAAGGAATTCCTTCTGCAGGACATAACTGCTGTGGATTTTGCAAAGCAGATGCTTGGCCATGGTGACATGATTTTTCTCTATCTCCTTGGAGAGATCGCTTACAACTTCAGGAGACAGTTTACAGCTCAACAAGCTGACCCACAGAGCTAAACTCTTTGTCAACGTTAGATAAGTGGTCTTCATCAACTTTGATAATGCTCAGCCGTCTTGGTTCTTCCTTGGACGCCGCGTCATCATCTGAATCTTGATTATACATCTGAAGCTTAGCTTCAAGGCAAGATTTAAGATCATCCTCGGTCCTGGCTTTGATCATTTTATCTATCAGATCCTCCACTGCAGCTGTTCTCTGAAATCTGGCTTTCATCAATTTCCTCTGCCTCTTGAATTCTGCGGAACTGTCACGTACGTTGTCTCCGTCAACCTCTGCTGCTTCTTCAAACTGTTTCAAGGTTCTCAGCCCCTTCCCCACAACTTCTCTCAATTCATCCCTGAAGGCATTTGCCGTTTCATCATTAGATTCCAACCTAGTTTTCATTCCTGTGACCAATTTCTTGAATCTATCCTTCGATGAGCAGGTTTCAGGAGCAAGCGACGTCTCGTCCTCAATGGCACCTGCAGAAAAGGTTTCCTCTAGAAGGGTCACATTTTTCATGTATCTATCAAATGCTTCATCTTCGACCTCAATCTCCCTGTCATTGTGCTCCTTCAGCTTGGAAAACCTCCACTTATTAATATTCATCGCATCCTGAAAAAAATTGAATTTTCAAAGATGGTTCATCATCCATAATAATATTTATAGTTAAAGGCTGTCAATCACCTTGCGGGACAAAGGTCTCCTTGTTCTGAGAGAACTAACGACGGCACTGGAAAATTTCCTAAGTGAAGAGAGCCTCATGGCAGCCCTGAAACCTCTATCAGAATCAGTAATAGCTAAACATCTAATGCAATTCAAATGATTTAAAACAAAACATATATCTTGCCCTGATGCAAAGGAAGATGAGTCAGTGATTGGTTGCTCAGGTGTAGGAGAGCTTGCAGGTTGAGCTTTCTCTGGGAGTGTACCGTTAGCTTTCAAAACTGAGGCATTTGAAGAAAGGAACAATTATTATGTGAGATTCCTATGAATTATACTACAGATTCTTAACAGGGTTTAGGGTTCAGGGTGTCCCGATGTCGTCAACACGTAACGTTGAGAACTGGTTGACATTTTGTCTATGACGACGTATACATAAATGCCCTTCAACATAAACGTTGAAATCAACTGTCCAGGGTTGATGTCATCATCAACATGATCATCCGCCACAAAAAATAGTCAACCTCATCGTCAATGTCTAGGTGGCCTGGGGTGGCGCCTTGGGTGGCCTAGGGCGGGCTGCCCTGGACGGCCTGGGGTGGCTGCCCTGGGCGGCCTGGGGCGGCAGCCTTGGGCGGCCTGGGGTGGCTGCCCTGGGTGGCCAAAGGTGAGGGAAGAGAAGGGGGAAGGAGGAGAGAAAGAAGACAAGAGAGAAAGAGAGAGGGAGAGAGATGGGGAAGAAGGCGGCCGGCGACGCGAGGCGGTGGCGGCGGTGATAATATGCATTTTTAGTGCCTAATATTATTATATTTATGTGTCTTTATGCATTAAATTACTCATATTTGCATGTTATCAAGCTTAAAATGATTAAATCTATTTTTAGAACAAATTTCTGAATTTTCTATATTTTTAGGATTTTTCTAATAGTATATTCTAAAAGAATATAATTTTTTGAGAAAGAATATGATTTTTCTGGAATTTTTGGATATGTCTATGTTAACCTCATCATCAATGTCATCATCAACATGCCAACCATGAGAGACACCTGTCTGTCTAACTGGTCATCCTGATTGTGTTGACACAACATTGATGATGTTGTCAATGTTCATGCCATCAATCGACATGGATTGATGATGTTGACGATTGCCAAACCCTAAAGGGGTTTAATTGTTCATAAAAAAAAAAGACATACCATGAATGTGACAAGGATTTTGGGCCTTGAAGCAGCAACTCTTGCATGACTGGAACGGGCATCTGTAAAAATAAACAACCCAAATATCAGCTTTCACAACCCACACGAAATTGCGCGAAAAATTTAAGGGAGCCATATTCCTATCTTATTTCATGAAATCCGTGACATGATAAAGCCAAATATTCAAATTTAAAATACCCCTCGGGCATTGACCTTCCATTAACACAAACCTCTTATAGGTTTACGCAGTCTCAAAGAATTACAACTGTATGACGATAAACCCATGAAAAATCAAGAAGATAAATATCATGACATACTAAAGCCAGAAAATTCAAATGAAAAAAAAAAACACTCAGGCAGTGAGCTTCAACTAACACAAACCTTTTAAAGATTTGCACAATTTCAAAGAAATGAAATCGTATGAGAAGAAACCCATGCAAAAAATCGCGAAGTATAGATATCATGACATGCTTAGGCCAGAAAATTCAAGTTAAAAAAAAAACTCAGACATTGAGCTTGAATTAACACAAACCTCTTAGAGATTTACACAGTTTCAAAGAATTGCAACTGAATGAGGAGAAACCCAAGACAAAACCAGAAGTATAGATATCATAACACGATAAAGCCATAAAACATCAAGAAGAATAGATATCATGTCCAAAGTCACTTCACGCCACTGTATAAATCAAAACTGCAATGCAATGTCAAGAACTTCCTATCCCAAGAAAGAACAGGGGCAGATGAAAACAGTACCTGGAACGAGCAATATTCCCGCATTGCATACACTTGGGCTTTTTGATTCCTCGTAAACTCTGCTTCGGTAGATCAAAAGAAGGAGATCGTTGAGAAGAAATCGATCCATTAGGAGTAGAAGTGATCGTCGAGAGAGCTCCACTGTTCCCGCTTGGCGCCGGAGAAGAAGACATAGCCGCGGGCATTCTTTCTTCCCTCAAATCTTCACCCACAACCCACAAGAAGATTCTCAGGAAATCGCTAAATCGGCCAAATGGGCATCCAAAAAAACGATTTTTTCAATGATTTAGACTCGAACCAGATGCCAGATTCCGGCCAGAGAAGGAGCTGAAGCCATGGCCGCCAAGAACACCGCAACCCTAGACGAAGATCGCTGCCGAGGTGATGGCGAGAAGAACAACTCAACCCACTCTCCACCGCGCGCCAAATTTGAAACCCACAACGCCAAGAACAAATATCGGGCACGAAATCAAGAGAGAGAAAGAGAGATATACGCAGACTCCTAGAGAGAGAGAGATGGGGAGATAGAGTGAGAAGAGGAGAGATAGTGAGAGAGGGAAAGAAGAAGTTAGAGAGAGAGTAGTGAGAGAGACTAGAGAGAGAAAGCGCGATTGGAGGTGTGGAGATCTCGCGCAGCTCTTCCGAACCCTTTCGTTCTCACCGTCCCCCCCTTTTTCTATTTCGTTTCAAGCCATTCCAAACGGATCGGATCCTACCTGATAAGGATCCGTACCTGATATCTTTCCTCTCTAAAAAACCCATTCTGGGCCTGTTTGAATCCGTTAACCTACCTGTCATTAGGGTTTGACAGTCCTGGTCCGTTCCGGGTTTCTAACAAAGACCTAAACTAAACTTCGGTCCGGTTTCGGTCTGTTCTTGTTCGGTCTCGGTCCGGTCAGGACCAGTCCCGGTCTGGTCATGTTGACTAGTCAATGTCAAAGTCAAAGTAGAAAATTCATGTTCATAGTAATGTTAAATATCCTACAACAAGTGGTTGCCCACATATGGTCAAATATACGATGTCTACGCTGAGCTCCATTGAAAACTCTCGGAAAAATTGGATTTGATATTTTTGGAATTTTATAAAAAATATTAATTAATATACTTCCGGTTCTAGTCGGGTTAGACCCTTGGACTTAAACCTGTTTGACAAACCGGTCCACCCTCAATTGGCGGACCTACGGTCCCAGTTCGGTCCGGTCAAACTGGTCATTGGTCCTTAATGTCTAACCCTACCTGTCATCGTCGTCCCCACCATCGTCATTGATGTGAACCCTAACAACTGATAGAGTTCAGGGTAGGTGACCTTGACGAGCGGGGTTGTTAGGAAAGTGTAAAATCGTCAACGTCATCACCCACTCGTCATTGTTTGGTTTAGGGTTTAGGGTTTTAGGTAAGGAAACACCCAGCCCATGTGTGTTAACGCCCTTATCAATGTCATCATCGGCATGGTTATTATTGTCCACTCGTCTACGTCATCGTCAACGTGGTCGTTATTGTCCACTCATCATCGTCCTCGTTGTTGTCCCAGACTTTAGTACACCGTGTTTGACACTGAAGATCTCACAGTTTGCAGTGCAAGATATATTATTGTGCAGCTCCGTTGAGAAAGACTACGTGTACGTTGATGAATTAACCTATGTAGACGTCGTCGTCCACTAGTCATCGGCCCTTGTTGATCTCAAATCCTTTTAATTCATACACAACATTGATGATCCCATAATGTCTGGAGCGAGAGTCCTAACTGGGCTGGCCCATTAAGTAAGTCTAGCATTCTGTTAATTAATTAATCAATGTCATTGTCCGAGTTGACAGTGAATCCTAATGACGCACATGCGCCATTAATGATCTTATAGTATCTAGTGGAAAAAACCTGGCTGGGTTTGCCCATTAAGGAAGTTTAATAATATGTCAATGAATTTGTGAATGTCGACGTCACCATCATCTCCCTCGTCCGATGATCCTGCGAACATGGACATGATGTTAAGGATGGATATCTTGTTCATTCGTGAATATGCGAGCGAACACGAATGAGCACTAACACAAATATAGAAAAACCTAATGGAACATGTTCACGAACTGCTCGGGAACAAATGGCAGGAAAATTTTAATTATCTTTATAATACATTTCCCCTTACAAATCGCGCCAATTTTCCCATTAGCCCATGCCGTCAAGTCAATTATTATGATGCCACAGCGATTATCGAACTGACCATATCTAGCTCTTGATCTCTCTCTCTCTCTTTCTCTATAATAGTAATAGGGGCCTTTCAAAATGTAGTCCACTCGCAAACTGTTCGGGAAGGAACACTAACAAACTGAACACGAACGCGAACATAGATTTTCACTTGTTCATTTATTTTTGATGACTGTTGGTTCGGTGGTGAACAACGAATTTCCCATCCATGTATGATGTTGAAGACTCCATAGGGTCTAGGGTAAGATATCTAACTGGACCAGCCCAATGAGGGAGTATGTGTATTTGTCAAGGATTGCCGTTGGTGTCAACATCGTCATTATCATTATCGTTATCCACCACTCGCCGCCAGTGTTGTTGACTCAAACCCAAATATCATGTGCCCCGACACTGAATATCCCGTATTGCCCAATATTGTAAACCTTGCTGAACCATCCCGGTAAGAAATATTTTAGCTAATTTTTCAACGTAATTGTCAACATCATTGTTATCGACCACTCATGACCATCATTGTTATCATCCCCAAAGTTTAAATGTGTGTTAACAACATTCGCATCATCATCATCACTCATCATTATTCGTGTCGATGCCGGACCATAATAGCCTGTACTAGACCAGGGAAATCCCATAATGTCTAGGGTAAAAGACCTCAAAAGATCTACCTATAAAGAAAACTTAAAAGTATGATGACGAATTCATCAATGCCGTCATTATCATCAACTGCATGATCATCTCGGCTTTCCCTCTTGCACCCTTTGCTTGTCTTCGACTTTCCCTCTCAGTCTCTCAGCTACTGATTGGCTATTACTCGGCTTTCCCCTCCCTGCTCCTACTTGACTCCCACGAGACGAAGAAACTGTCCCGTCCACCGTTCAAGGCCATTGGACAGGGCGGTTATTTTGTCTATGGACAAAAAAATAGTCTCTTCCAGAGACCGGCCGACAATTTTACGTCCCATCATTTGTCCAATCTCCTGGACGATATATTTTTTCAGCCATGGACGAAATAAACAATTTTTCCGTGCACACGTCGTCGTTCCTTTTGACGTTGAACCCTAATAACATGCACCTAGCACAGGAAACCATAGTATCCAAGGTGGAGTCCTTGCTAGACGGGCTCATTAACAACATGCAAATTAGTCAACAAATTAGTCAACGTCATCGTCATCGTCCTATCGTCATCGGCCTGGAAAGTGGTTCAAAAACTTCCTTATCGGGCCAGCGCATTATCTTATTATTATTCTTCTTCCTCTTACTCTTCTTGTTCAAGATTCGATACGGTACTAGTGTTCGTCCGTCCCGATACCGGTATCGGATGACGGTATTGGGACGGATGCAGTACCGCATACCGAAAATCAAATTTTCGATATCCATTTTTTCCGATATCCTCATATCAGACAACGATATCGGATATCGGTTGCTACAGTGCAGATATCCGATATCGATATCTGTCTCGATGTCGTCATCCGCCTTCGTCTCCGGGGGGAGGATGACGATATCGGATATCGGTGTTGGATATCGGATTCCGATATCCAACATAGAAGAGTTTATTAAAATTTAAATTATTCATTGTAGAGCATCCGTTAGAAAAGTCATCGTGCGGAAGAGGTTCGATGGGAACTTTTCATTCAAATGAGGGGCACGTTTAATATATACATTTCAAAAATTTTTTCTTATTACTTACATATGGGATAACAGCAGGATTTCGAGTTTAACATCAAACTCATCTTTTATCCCGTATGGAAGAAATCAGAAAATTTGGGCTGTATTTATTTTGAACAAAGTATTAGCATATTAAATATATTATTTGTATAACCGGCTTAAAATATACTATATATTTATAAATATATTACTATATCGTTTAATTAATATTATACATTGTTAAATATGTACATAGCACAATTTTTGCCTTTTTCCATATGGGATAATGGGATTCGAAGTCTAAAACTCCGAATCCCCTTATCCCATATGGAATAAAATAAAAAACTTACACTGTATAAATTAACCGGGGTTGAAAATAGAATAAAATCATGTGGCCTTGGATGTATTTAAATCATTGAAAATGATGATTGATCTTGTTTTTTTTCTGTTGAAACCGGATATCGATATCTGGATACTGGTTCTGATATTCGGATATCGAAATCAGATAACCGGTGTCAGATATCCGGACCGTCCTTACCCCTCCGATATCAGTCACCGATATCCGTCCATATCTAAAAGACCGATACCGACCGATATCCGATATCAGACACCGTCCTTGTTTTCTTGCCGATATCGGATATCAGTTGTCAGATATCGGATATCGGTTGGGCGAACACTGTTCGGTACTTCTTGTTGTTGTTCAGGATTTGATCTGGTTCTTCTTCTTCGTCTTGGCAACGGCAGACGTCATCCGTCAAGTCACATGTCAAGGTGATGGATGAAGTGACGGTGATGATGACCTGACGGCGACGGAGGTCCTTGGACGGGTGACATGATGGGATGGACACAACAGATGATGTCATTGAAGAATTTGTAAAAACATTGAAAAATTGGAAAAAAAATCTTAAATTTTTATCTCCTTTAGAGAGAGAGATAAGTGAGCTTTGGATTTTCGTCAACAGTGACAGTGACGCCGTCCGGTGACGGGACGACACGTGCAGTGACGCGTGATTAGTGTTCGCCGTCCCGATATCTGTCCGATATCCGGAAAAAATGGGACGGTTCCGGATATCGGGCGATATCCGTCTATCAGGGGTTAGACGGATATCGGTACCGGATATCGGGGGGTGAGGACGAAGACGGTATCAGATATCCGGATATCGGTTTCGCGATATCCGATACCGACCGATAAAATAATCATCCATCTAACATAATATTAGGTAGTTTATATCACATAAGTAGAGTTTAATATGTATTCAATGCCAGTTATTATATAGTAACAAATTTTTTTTTATCTTTCCATATGGGATAAAGGGATTCCGAGTTTACCGCAAAACCAGAATCCCTTTATCCCATATGGAACAAATAAAAAAAAGTAACGTGTATATAATAACTTACTTGTATAACCAAATAATTGTTTCTTCTGGTGCCCCCTTGCCAACCTTACCCCTGCGTAATATGAAATGTCAGTCAACCATATTTTCAGAGAAACATGGTTTCACGTGCTTCTCATATTTTTAGAGAGCGAGGCATTAAAAGCTAGGGAGGGAGGGGGAGAGGGATAGAGCGAGAACTAGAGAGAGAGAGGGCGAGAGAGAGAAAGAGGGAGAGGGCGAGAACGAGAGAGAGGGAGAGGGCGAGAACGAGAGAGAGACTGAGATAAGGGTATACGATGCGGATATCGAAAACCGATATCCGCATCCGATATCCGGTACCGTCATCTGTCCCCCTGAGACGGGAGACGGATACCGGTATCGGATATTGGCACTGTAGCAACCGATATCCGATACCGATATACGTTATCCGGATATCGGAAAAAAGGATACTGGAAAATTCATTTCCGGTATCCGGTTCAGCATCTGTCCTGATACCGGTATCCGATACCGGCATCAGGACGGGCGAACACTACGCGTGATGGGAATGTGACGTGACGGAATACTCATCACGGTCCGTCCGTCACAGTTCGTCATCCGTCCCACCACTTATCGGACGTACCGTCCCCTATCTTCATCTTGTTCAAGATTTGATCTGGTTCTTCTTCTTCTTCTCCTTGTTCAAGATTTGATCGAGTTCTTCTTCTTCTTCTTCTTGTCCTCGTTCAAGATTTGATCTAGCTCTTCTTCTTCTTATTCGAGATTTGATCAGGTTTTTTTCTCTCTGCGAATAGCGAAGATGGTCATGGCGGGAGATCTAGCGTGGTTCTGGGGAGTCGCTGCCTGCGTGAAGATCCTGCTCGCTCCAGCTTATCGAAGCACGGATTTCGAAGTTCATCGCCATTGGCTCGCGCTCACCTCCTCGCTCCCGATCTCTCAATGGTATACCGACACCTCCAGCCAGTGGACGCTCGACTACCCCCCTCTCTTCGCCTACTTCGAGCTCCTACTCTCAATCCCCGCCTCGATCGTCGATCCAGCCATCGCCGATGTCGCAAATCTCAACTACAATGCACAATCCGTCGTCGTTTTCCAGCGAATTTCCGTCGTATTTGCAGATCTACTGCTTCTCATCGGCGTCGGCTTGATTTCTCGACGATTTACGGTTCTCCAGAGGAGGATTATCTATTTGTTGATTCTCTGGTCACCTGCGCTGATCATCGTTGATCACATCCACTTTCAGTATAATGGGTTTTTGCTTGGGATTCTGCTTCTGTCTCTTGGATTGATCTTGGAAGGAAGGGATGTTTGTGGGGGGATTGTTTTTGCTGTGTTGATTTGCTTCAAGCATCTCTTTGCTGTGGCTGCGCCGGTTTACTTTGTTTATCTGCTGAGGCATTACTGCAATGGCCATGGTTTGTGGAGAAATTCAGGAAGATTCTTGAAAATGGGGGCAGTCGTTTCTGGAGTGGCTGCTGTCTCTTTCGGGCCTTTTTTCTACCATGGTCAGGTAAAAAAATTGAGCTTTTTCTTGCTTGTGTACAGAAGAAATCATTCAAAAAGATTTTCAACGCTGAATCTCTTGATATGAACTAGGAATGAGCACGAATTTCTTCAGTTCAACAATATTAGAAATATTTTTTCAATGGGTTTAAGAGAGTTTTGTTCTTGTATTCAAGATTGCCATTTTCTTGCCACTCATGATCTTCCTACTTTATCTGGAGAGGGCAGAACTTTTTTCGTGGGATCAAAATGATTTCACAGAAACATCAGCTGGTGTTTTTTTTTCCAATTTGCCCCGCGTTTTTGGGATTAGATCGGTTAAAGTTCTCTGGACATCATTGTTTCTGAGAAAGTTTTTTTATGATCATTGACTTAAATGCTGGGCCCTGTAAAAAAAACACTGGGGCCTGTGAGCCGTTTGAATTAAATAAATCTGTTGAACACTCGTAGTCGCAATAATATTGTTAAAATCCCTTCAGTTCTCGCCTCTGTTCATCTTTCTTTACTGATCTTTAATTCCTTCATGCATTTTTTAATTTGCATTGTGTCATTGGGATCGGATTGCTCAATTCTTAAACGTTGTGTAATGTCATCTGCTTTCGGAGAATTGTCCTCTGGACATCATTGTTTCAAAGAAAGTTTCTGTTATGATCATTGACTTAAATTCTGGGGCCTGTGAGCCCTTTGAATTAAATGACTCTTCTGCTGAACATGCAATAAGATCGTCAAATCCCTTTAGTTCTTGTCTCTGTTCATATTTCTTTACTGAGTTTGAATTCCTTCGTGCGTTTTTTTTTAAAAATTGGGGGTGTTATAAAGAGAAACCGTGCACTATGAGCGACTCTTCTCTCAACGTGTGCCAACGTTTTTGCAGATGAAACAGGTCTTCCATCGTTTGTTTCCATTTGGTAGGGGGATCTGCCACGCCTATTGGGCACCCAATTTCTGGGCTTTATACATCATGCTGGATAAGTTCATTGCTTCCTTCCTCAGAAAGCTGGGCTATCCTATCATGGTTCCCTCAGCATCTTTCACCAGTGGGCTGGTCGGTCTCTCATCACCCTTTGCCGTTCTCCCTCAGGTTCTCTTCCGGTTCTTTCATTCCTGTTACTAAGGTTTCGAATGTCTGGATGACGACGTCGATGTTGACTTTGGTTGATGGGTCCACGTCGATGTTGATGACCCTCGTTGATGTTGATGACAATGTTGAAGTTGGCAAGTTATGGTTGATTCTGGATATTGTCCATGACGGGTATCATGAACAACTAAGTAAAATTCTAGAGATAATTGTCAACCCCATCAATGTCAGTGTCACCCTTTGCCGTTGTCCCTCAGGTTCTTTTCCGGTTCTTTCATTCCTGTTACTAAGGTTTGGAATGTCTGGATGACGACGTTGATGTTGACTATGGTTCATGGTTCCACATCGATGTTGATGACCCTCGTTGATGTTGATGACAATGTTGAAGTTGACAAGTCATGGTTGATTCTGGATATTGTCCATGACGGGTATCATGAACAACTATGTAAAATTCTAGAGATAATTGTCAACCCATCAATGTCAGCGTCATCATCACTGTCAACATACTTTCCGTCGACATGGTCGTCATCATCAACCGCCCTAAAAACAATCAGGGCATGGTTGACATCAACAATAGTTGATAAAGTTGGCGTTGATGAGTGCAAAATCCTACTTCTGACCAGGTTTTTAGATAATTACGGATTTGTATACTAGTATCAGCACACTAGTGTACCGGAACCCATTAGAACTCCGAAGTTAAACGTGCTTGGGCGAGAGCCGTACCAGGATGGGTGACCGCCTGAGAAGTCCTCATTGGTGACCACAGCATGGGCATGTGATCACAGTTCAAAATTTCAAAAAGAATAATTACGGATTTGTATGATTAAGTATTTGTCTTTCAAATATGAAATTTTAGGTCACTCCAGCTATAAGCCTGGCCCTGGTCCTGCTCGCCATGTCTCCGTGTCTTGTCAAGGCATGGCGAACGCCCGAACCACGTCTCATGTTGAGATGGGTCTCCTATGCTTACACCTGTGGATTTATCTTTGGCTGGCACGTCCACGAGAAAGCTTCTCTCCATTTTCTTATCCCTCTGGCGGTCACTGCCGTCAACAGCATGGAGGATGCCAGGCATTATTTCTTCTTAGCAACAGGTAATCAAGTATTCATTTCTATTCTGAAGATGGAATTCTCATTGTTGATAATAACCCTGATCCCTTTAATTTTATTTTGGTCTCCTTAGCCCAATATGGGCACTAGGGTCTTTTGGAAGAGGAGGAATCATCATATGATGAGTGTTTTTTCGCATATATTCGAATCCATATGCTGACCATATTCACACATAAATCTTTTTTCGCATCATACTTGAAAAAAGTCTAGGATCTTTGTTGCCGATGCACTCTCATGCTACTCATATTTTCCAATCTTGTTAGAACATGTTGCTGCAGTCTCATTCCAACTTCACATTCAGGGTTAGGGTTTAGGGTCAAGGGTTTCCCTCTATCAAATCATCCTGCTTTTAAAAGTTTCGAAAAACTCGCGCCTTTGCTTTTCAAGTTATGTATGAACTGACAAACGTTATTCTCCAGATGCTAGTAAGCTAACCGTTTACCTTCAATTTCTTGCAAAACGTTGGATAACATTTATTTCTTTGACTTCATTTAATTAAATCTGAGTTTCAATCTTTGTTGGTGATGCAGTTTCGTGTTACTCGATATTTCCTCTGTTGTTCGGCCCGGCGGAGTACCCAGTGAAGCTGCTCTTGCTAGCGGTCCATTCAATCCTAGTCCTGTGGAGCTTTCCCATGGTTGTGGGCAGAGTCAAAGGCGAGGCGTTGTCGGTTTATGCTATTTTAGGCAAAGCAAGGAGCTGTTTCTTAATGGGTTTAGCTGGGTTGGAGATTTGGAATCAGCTGCTTCACCCTTTAATTCTGGGTCCTCGTCTGCCGTTCTTGCCGCTTATGCTCGTCTCCGTCTACTGCGCCGTCGGCATGGTTTACTCATGGGCATGGCAGCTCCGCAGGATTCTTCTTCCCACTGATGCCGACAGTGGGACTCACGCAGCCGATATGGCATGCTGATTGTCAGGTTGCTGAGGTGGACTGCGGGACCCGCAGCCTACGTGGCACATTCCTGATTGTTGGGTTGCTGATGTGGACAGAGGGACCTGAACAGCCTACGCGGTGCAGTCCTGATTGTTGGGTTGCTGATGTGGATGGTGGGATCTGTGCAGCTGACGTGGCGTATTCCTGATTGTGGGGTTGCTGATGTGGATCTGCACATCCTACATGCCGCGTTCCTTGGGTTGCTGATGTGGATGGTGGGACCCCTGCAGCCGATGTGATGCATTCTGGATTGTTGCATGGCTGATGTGGATGGTGGGACCCATTCTAGCCGATGTGACGCATTCTGGATTGTTGGGTTGCTGATGTGGATGGTGGGACCCCCGCAGCCGATGTGACGCATTCTGGATTGTTGCATGGCTGATGTGGATGGTGGGACCCCCGCAGCTGATGTGACGCATTCTGGATTGTTGCATGGCTGATGTGGATGGTGGGACCCATTCTAGCCGATGTGACTCATTCTGGATTGTTGGGTTGCTGATGTGGATGATGGGACCCCCTAGATGATTTGAAGCATTCTGGATTGTTGGGTTGCTGATGTGGATGGTGGGACCCCCTAGATGATTTGAAGCATTCTGGATTGTTGGGTTGCTGATGTGGATGGTGGGACCCACACAGCTGACGTGGCGCATTCCTCATGGTTGGGTTGCTGATGTGGGTGGCGGGACCCGCATCGCTGCCGTCTTGGGATGCTGGTTCAGACGGTTGGACCAGTCGTGGCGTGTGCCTGACTGTTGGGTTGCTGATGTGATTGAGCTGCTGGAGTTTTTCCTCCAAACTGATTACACTAGATGCTGACTTGGCCAGTGGGACCCATTCATGGGATCTTAAGTGAAACTGACGTGGACAGCAGGGTCCACACACGGAGTCTGACGTGGATGGTGGGGCTCGCACATGGAGTCTGCCATGGACTTGGCAGTTGAGGGAGAGAGTTGGCAGAAGCCTTCGCCTTTTGGTTATGGGACTGTGATGTGGCATTGCCAGCTCTTTGCCATGTGGCAGCAGCTGATGTGCACCGTGACGTGGACTGCTGAGCTGGCATCTTGCTCTTTGCCACGTATGAGGGTATCCGACGTGTCTATTCCAACTAAACCTACGTGTAACCCCGTTATCCTATCCACGTGGCATCTCGACAAATATTGAATTTATTCATATAATTTAATTTTTTTTACCGGGTTGACTTTTTGTGACAGCCTGGTAGACATGTGTGTTCTGTTCTATTCGTTTAATTCGCACAAAAAATCCGCACAAACCAACCGCACAGGGGTCTGTTCTTTGTTCTGTTCGTTTGATGTGCGAAAATAAGAACGCACAATTCGCACAATTGTGCGAATTGTGACAGAGTACTTTTGAAGAAGAGAGACCGTGAGAGGGGGAGACATGGATATGGAGAGGGAGAGGGGCAGGAAGAATGATTGAGAGACAGTGAGGGGCAGAGAATTGGAGGTGAATATACACCGTGACATTGGCAAGGGAGAGGGAGAGGCCTAGAGGGGAGAGTAAGAGGGAATGTGGGAGATCGAAAAATGGAGAAGAATAGGGGCAGTGAGAGCGTGAGGAAGAGTCAGTGAACGAGAGAGGAATAAGGAGAGGGAGAGGGAGAGGGAGAGGGGGAGTGATTGAGAGAGGGGGAGAGAGAATCGGAGAAGAAGAGGGAGAGGGAGAGAGTGGGTGAGTTCTTACCTCGCAGAGGGTGATCCGATAGCAAGGAGGGCGAAGAGCGACGGCAAGGCGGGCGGACCGAGGGTTGACGAAGCCCTAGAGGAGGGCGGACTAATGGCAAGGAGGGCGGCAAGGAGGAGGACGGAGGGAGTGGGGAGGGAGAGGACAGAGGGTGGCAAGGAGGAGGGCATAAAACACTCATTTCTTTCTTTTTTCAAAAAATAAATCGCATAATTCGCACAAACGAACCGCACAGGGGTCTGTGCAAAGTGCGGTTAGTTTTAGAGTTTGTTCTGTTCGGAAATCCGAACAGAACGCACGGATTCACACAAAGCAAACAGCACAACCATGACTACAGCCTGGCACTGGCATGTCCCACCGAGCCCAACTATTAACTATTAAAATAAATCACTTATTTATGAGAAATATTTTTTATTTCCCAAAAAATTAATTCTCTGGCGAGATCTGGTAATATTTCCAAAACACCCACACAACTTTTCTTTTAACATTCTTCCCCCGCAGTCCGCACCCACTCGTATTTCCGCCGCTTACAACTTTAATGACAAGACTTACACCCAATCATCACTTGCCACGTGTCCATCTTACTACTGCTGATACTTACTGCATTTAAAACGCTTTTTTTTTCCTTTTTGTCCTCCTAAATCCGGACCTTCGCAAAAAAACAAAGACAAAATATTTGATTCCCTCTGGATCCATCGAAAAAACCAAAAAGTCCCAGGGGAATGTCAGTAGGTTAAGGCTGGACTCCCTGTCAGAACGCAAATTTAAATTCCAGGAGGTGGAATTGCAAGCAAGAGTATAAACCGGGGTCGCATTGAGATTTGCGACAATATATAAACAAAACTACCAGAAGAGAATTAAATCTCGATTTGCGCGCGTGTTCTTTCTTCTTCTGCTCCAAGATTTGGAGCCCTAGAATGAGGAAGCTCGAAGATCAGCGGCAGATCGGCAATGACGGATCATCGATCGACACCGATCTCCTCATCGTCGCCGGTATCGTCGTTCTTATAATCGTGATCTGCGCTTCGATCCATGTTTTACTCCGTTTTTTCTCCCGGAAATCGTCCTCCTCGCCTGGATTCAACGCTGCCGCTGCTTCTTCTCCTCCCTTGCCTTCCACGATCAGAGAAAACGATAAGATCGAAGACGACGAGGACAAGGATCTGATCGATTCGCTTCCGCTGTTCACGCTCGCCTCGGCGCTGTCTTCGGCGCCTAAATCCTCGCCGGATTGCGCGGTCTGCTTGTCCGAATTCAAACTCCACGATCAGCTCCGCCTTCTGCCGTCCTGTCGCCACGCCTTCCACGCGTCTTGCGTCGACACGTGGCTCCGATCTAGCCGCTCGTGCCCTCTCTGCCGCGCCTCCATCGTGGAAGAATCTCCGCCGTCGGTTCCGGCGGAGTCCGAACGATCGAGGAGTTTCCGAGTCGAGATCGGGTCCGTTAGCCGCCGGCGGGAGGCACAGGACGATCCGCTGGTCTCGCAGCCCTTATCCTACTCCATCGGGTCGTCGTTCCAGTACGTTGTGGAGGATGAGGTCGAGGCGGTGATCTCCTCGGTTTCAGGGAACAGTCAGGAGCAGCGTCGAAGCAGGGGATGGATCATGGAGTACATGGATCGTCTCGTGTTATCAGCGTCTTCTTCCTTCTCTTCTCTCAGATTTGCTGGCTGCGGGAGGTTTGATTTTGTCTCTTCCTTCTGATCTTCTCTCAGATCATGGAGTAATGGATCATCTCTGATTTGAAATTAGGATTTTAACTCGTTTTTTTTGTTGAATTGTGTGATTAAAGCCGGCGAATCGACGTCGCGGAGACCTCTCGATCATGGCGGTGGGATCAGAGACAGGAAAACGAGGACGACCCGGGTAGCTCCTTCGTCAGATGGCTCGTAGGATCGTGATCATCGAAGTTTCTGGATGATGATCGACGACGGCGAGCCCCGATTCGCCCTAATATCTCGGGTTTTATCGATCGAGATCACGGACAGGTTTGTCGAGAACTGATGACCGCGCGGTGATTTCTTACAGATTTCCGAAATCCCCTGATCTCCGGCCGAGAACAGTTCGAAGAATTTCTTCGTTCGAGGGAGGTTAGAGTTGAAGAAGTCAGATTTGTCTGCCGTCTCATTCAGGTGCCCCGATTACGTTTTTCATTTTCGTGTACAAATAACGCTCTCAATCTCAAGGACATGTGAAATGAAAAAAAAGGATGAACATAAAAGGATGATAGAATGTAATAATATTCGGTTTTCGAAGATTTTTCTATTTTATTAATCCGTCCACCACACCTCTGTGATTTGTGAGATGGAGTGATTAAAGCTCGTGTAGTCATACAGTTCGTTGTATTGTACCGCTTGAATTTTATTAAAACACTTTACATTGCAGTAGACCATATATTGACTGAATTAGTGGTGTAAGCCCTAGTGGGGGAGATCTCAACTTGAAGATCTATTCTTTAGTGGTTCATTGTTTAAAAATGTTATCTCCAGCACAGAAGAATAGATTTTTTATTTAAATGGCTATGGTCTCGAAAAATGAATAGAACGGTAGCCTAGAAAGTTCAGCAAGATAGAGGATGAGATGGGCACAAGTCAATGCTGAAGAGAAGTCTTAAACAAGGTTAGAGACTAAATTAATTTCCGTGTCAATCGCTTAACTTTAAAACCAATTTTTATTGATAGCATATGACGATGACGTAATGTATGATTGACTTGATGCTACGTGATATTTGTTAATTTATTGATTTTAATCTTTTTTTCATGAGTATCTGTATTTATGTAGTTACTTTTTAGTAAATAACTGTTTTTACTGTGTACCTAGTACCAATGAGGTGACATAAAACTCAACTTGGATTCATTGTCTTTCTCTTTTTTCCTGTTTCTAGTCATCATCAATGAACTTGAAATCAACTTAATTGATAATGACCCGTTTACTGGTAATACTTTTTCCTAAAATGGGACTTCTTTCATTTTGACTGTCAGATTGTCTGATTGATTAATCTTCATGATATGAATATCCATTATAATATAGAACCATTTTAAAATAAAACATGTCAACCTTAGCCAAAACAGTTGTAAAATAGTTTACGCAGACGGGTGTATAGTTCTTAAATATTGTTCTATATGAGTGAATGGGTCCAACCTCACAAATGAATGCAAATGTTCGATAAGATCTGTGAGTTCTTGGAGAAAGATTATGAGACCGTTTTGAATCATTTTTTTTATGGAACTATTATCTTTTGAACGTGCCAAATAATAAAGATATTATATGTTCTATAGAATGCATCCAGTCGGTTTTTCAGTTTTTCAATCATAACCAGCACATTCAATTTTGTGGTTCAGTTTTTCATCTCTATTTTTGCTATTTTAAAGCTGGCGTAATAAATCTGAAAAAATATAACTTGAACTCATATATGTGCTGGTTATGATTGAGAAAAATAAGTGTGAGTGATATAGATTTATATATATATCTATATATATATATATTCTGGTGCAGTTAATTACCAATTTGGGGACACTAAACTTTATTTATTTTAGTGAAATGGGCTATTATTTTTTTAGGTTATCTTACCGAAGTGTTTATCTTACGTAAAGTTAAACACAAAGGGTATTATAATAAAATATTGAGGATTAAGTGCCTATTAGAAATAAGCAAGAAAGGGCATCTTCAAAAATCAATCAAACTGAATAGTTATTTAAAAGTTATTGTCATCTAATTTTAAGATAAAACGTCCAAGGAAATTCTTGGAAATCTATGAGACGCTTATGATATGCAGATAAAGAAATGAAAATATAACTTTAAAGGAATTGCAATAAATCATTGAAGAGCTTGAAACTGATTATATTAAATCGAGGGAAAAATATAAAATTTTAGGTGAGACATAACTCGAGATAGTTTTCGATAATGTGGTGGGTTCATATTCTCAGGCGGCTGACTCGTAAATAATTAAATGGTGAAAATATATGCATATAAAATGAAGGCATTATAAGTACAATAAAAGTGATATCTGAGGGCCAGCTGATAAGATGAACTCCACTTGACTTGAATAATTTCAGGTGCCTTCAGTAAATATCATTCACATGGATGATTATCTGGGTAATTTAGAAAGAAACCAAAGTGTTTACCACTTATTTAAACCTTGACTGTAGAGTAAAGGGTTAAAAGTTGAGAGATGCTGCCCTATCATTCAGGCTTTGATGGCGTGAATGATGGCATGGGGAAAACATATTTGCCCAAATATTTATAGGTGAAAGTTCTAAAACAATATTCTTTTTCTTCGTCTATCCTTATTCCATAATTTACATGCAGATAAATGATCATTATTAACTATCTTTCAAGCCATTCCATACCTAATATACTTAGGAGAGACTATACAAGAAAATATATAGTTTCTAAAAAATGGAATAGTAAGTGTTAACCATTAATTGAAAAAATTACTAGAATTGTAAAAAAAATTGGGAGACTAGTAATTACACAAAAAGGGGGTTGTATTAGGTACTGTATTCAAAATTAATTTTGTTTTTATTGGGTTTTGGTGAATTAAACCTGAGTCTTCATATCCAGTGAGTGGGTAGAAGATAAGTAACCGAGACATTATTTTTATCCAATTTTGATGAGTCACTTCCATGCATCCTGACCCAGTACTCTACTTCTCAGATCCTCACTCACCAACTATCAGTATAATGTTGAACACCAACACCCCAAAATATAGATATATAAACATGGAGAAAAAAAATCTTACTGAGTAGATATTTTGGCCAAACTCTTCGAAACTCCGAAACACGCTGCAGTTCACTGTTCTCTCACAATATATTGCAGTGAGGAACTGAAAATACTGATTTCTCACTTGAACAGCTGTACTTCATTCTTACTTGTTGTGGCTAAAAACTTCTATTAAACGAACAGTTTATACTAATTTTATTTCAATTATGGAAATATCTTTAACTGAAGACAAAGCAAAGTTATGGCTTAAACACAAACAAATGAATAATTTTCACCAATGGTAGAAGTTTTCATCCAAAATACTCATATATAAAATCCACTATCGTGGAATACTCAGTAGCAGCAAATTTCCCACTATCAACTCACAGTGAACAACTGAAAATACAGATTTCTCACTTGATTTCATAAATAGTTTTCACTAGGTTGACAAGTAACTTCTACTAATCAATCAATTTATACTTTTTCTTTGTCAAATATGGGAATATCTTTAACCAAAGTCTATCTTTATCGAACAGATGGTCTTCTTGATAAAATCCGCTCACTTGATTCCATATATACTTCTCTAGAGATTGGCAAGCAACTTCTACTTAGCCATCCATTTATAGTAAAATCATATTTCAAGTATGTTAATATCTTTGACCAAAGGCATATACAATTTTATCAGACGGATGAAGCATTTTCGCCAAAGGATAGTATTTTTTTCAGGAGAAGTACATCACGATAAAATCCAATTTTGTGGAATACCCATCACCAGAAAATTGAAGTGAGGAACTGAAAATACTGATTTCTTGCTTGAAAAAATGAACTACTTATACTAATCCAGGAACTTCTACTGATCCAACTATGTACATGTAATTTTTCTCTCGAGAATTTCATCAGACAATATGAAGTATTTTCACAAAGGATAGTATTTTTCAGGAAAACTATATCTTAATAAAATTCAGTCTTGTGGACTACCAATCACAAGAAAAGTGAAGCGAGGAACTGAAAATACTGATTTATCACTTGAACAATTGAAGGAGTTATGCCTCACTAGGCGTAGCTAGCAACTTATATTAATTCAACTATGTATATTTAAATTTTCTTTCAAGAATGGAGATTATCCTCAACCAAATGCATATAATATTTTTTCAGACAAGATGAAGCATTTTCACCAAGGATAATATTTTTCAAGAAAAGTATAAATTGATAAAATCCACTGTTGTCGAATACCCATCACCAGCAGATTTCCAACCTGCAAATTGGAGAGAAGAGCTGAAAACATCTACTTCTCATTATAAAAATTGAAGTAATTACGTCTCACTAGGTGCGGCTAGCTACTTATACCAATCCAACTATGTATATTTTTCTCTCAATAATGGAGATTATCTTAAACAAAATTCATCCAAATTTTATCAGTCCAATAAATCTTTTTCACCAAAGATAGTATTTTTCAGGAAAAATAAATATCGATAAAGTCCACTATACCGGAATACCCATCACCAGCAAATTTCCCTCCAGAAATTCAAGTGAAGAACTGATATGTTCGCGTGTTGTGGACAACTCGAGTTCAAAATTTAACTTCAATTCCAATAAAGAAACAGTTTGAATAGTTCCAATCGAGGTGCAACATTAAGCAATAAGGGGAGAGGGGGGCAAAGGTAGAAGAGGTTCTGAGGTAGGGAGGAAGAGAAACAGGAATGATGAGGAGAAATGCCGAGGGTTCATCGGAGAGCTGTCATGGGCTTGGCAGGGAGTGACGATGTCGACCTGTGAGCCAAGAGAGGGAGGAGTCACAAATAAGGGAGAGAGGGAGAGGAGGGAGAGAGGAGAGAGAGAGTGAGAGGAGAGAGAGAGAGAGAGAGGAGAGGAGAGAGAGAGTGAGGAGAGAGAGAGAGAGGATAGGAGAGAGGGAGGAGAGAGGAGAGAGAGAGAGAGGAGAGGAGAGGAGAGGAGAGAGTAGGGAACGGCATGTCCAAAACGTGACGGCCCAGACGTGATGGAACAGAGGACGGAACGTGACGGACGTTGACGTGATGAAAGTTTCGTCACATCACCGTCATGTCATGCATCCTAGCAAATACAAAAAACCGTCACGTTCCGTCACGCGTCCCTCTATTGGGCGTCCCGTCACCTCCACGTCACCGTGACGATGTCACCATCACCGGTGACGGGAAAAACCCTTTTTATGAATTTCTTAACACCGTTTTGAATTTCTTGAAGTCGCGCTTGTTCTTTTTTTTAAGAAGGTTCTTTGGGGAAAACTAGATCGGTCTCTGGTGTGGCTTCATTTTATGATAGAGGGATAGCGTGGTAGATTGACATATAGACAAATGATGGACAGACTGCACACTATTCGGCGTATCGACCAATATATGTACAGATAGATTTTTAGGTATCAATATAAATATATTTCGATATATAGGGAGATATAGAGAGATAAATCTAAGGGACATTTCCGGCGATTGGCTGCATTTACCAATGTTTAAAAATATTGTTTTTAACTGTATTTAGAAATAATGGAACGGCCGTCATCTGTGACGGCCGTTCCGTCACGTCATGCATCCTGAGCACCCCGTCACCATCACGTCACCGTCACGCCGCCATCGCCATCCGTCACAGTCACCATCACATACCCCTAAAACCGTCACCGTCACCGTCATGTCATCCGTCACATTTCTGTCATGGTGACGTGTGACGTGACGGATGACGCTTGCCGTTCCCTAGGAGAGAGGAGAGGAGAGAGGAGAGAGAGATAGAGAGAGGAGAGAGGAGAGAGAGATAGAGAGAGGAGTGGAGAGAGAGATAGAGAGAGGAGAGAGGGGTGAGAGAGATAGAGAGAGAGCGAGTGAGAGAGAGGGAGAGAGAGGAGAGAGAGATAGAGAGAGAGCAAGTGAGAGAGAGAGGGAGAGAGAGACAGAGAGAGAGCAAGTGAGAGAGAGAGAGGGAGAGAGAGGAGAGAGAGATAGAGAGAGAGCAAGTGTGTGTGAGAGAGAGAGAAAGAGAGAGCGAGAGAGCAAGTGTGTGTGTGAGAGAGAAAGGGAGAGAGGGAGAGGAAGCTTATAGTATGATTTCCTGCCTCAAGCTCCCTCTAGTGGCCTGTGCTTGCGGATTGGGCCCCTGTACATATACCCATTGGTGTATCATATCATGAACAAAAAATACTGATTTCTCACTTGAACAATAGAAGTACTTTTTTTTGTTTTCTTTTTCTTCTTTTTTTTTTGAACAATTGAAGTACTTATGCATCAGTAACAACTTCAACTAGTCCAACTATGCATATTCAAATTTTCTTTAAAGAATGGAGACTATCTTAAACCAAATACATACAAAATATTATCAGAGAAGATGAACCATTTCCACAAGGGATAGTATTTTCAAGAAAAGTTCATCTTGATAAAATCCAATCTCGTGGAATACCCATCACTGGCAATTTTTCCACCAGCAAATTGAAGTGAGTAACTGAAAATACTGATTTCTCACTCGAACAATGAAGTACATACACTAATCCAATTATGTCTCACTTGGCGCGACTAACAACTATAGTGCACGGATGCAGACAGGACGGTTTTTTCGTCCTAGGGCAAAAAGTTGTCCTGCCCGCGAGGTTGGATGAAAACCGGGACAGAAATTTGTCCCGAGACGAACGGATAGGACGATTTTCGTCCACTCGGACGAAAAAACTGTCCCGTTCAGAGGTCTCAGATGAAAAAACCGTCCTGTCTGCGTCCTTGGACTGATTCCGGACCTTGGACAGGACGATCTTCATCCCGTCCCCTCCATCATCCAAGTCCCGGACAATCCGGAACTATTCTAACAACTTCAACTAATCCAACTATGTATATTCAATTTGTCTTTACAGACGGGAGACCATCTTAAACCAAATACATATAAAAATATTATCAGAGAAGATGAAAGATTTCCACAAGGGATAGTATCTTTCAAGAAAAATCCATCCTCATAAAATCCACTCTTGTGGAAAACCCATCACAAGCAAACTTCCCACTCTTCTTCAACCTCACATTTCACTTCCATCCGTGGCGGCCCCCACCACAACCCACCACCACCACGAGCAACCACATCGCCACACCGCAAGATCAATCGACCTCTACCCATTTTCTCTACCCTCTTGCTTCGTCAGAAAAGAGCAATCTTTGCAGAAGATAAGGCAAGAACTTCCTCAGTTCCTCTCCTCCTCCACCATCTTCTTCCTTGTTCTTCCATGGCGGCTTCAGCTGGCTCAGCCCATCTTCTCTTCCTCCATCTCCAGCGCCGCCCGCGCGCGGCGGTGGCCGGGCCGCTGGCGGCGGCGCCGCTGCGAGGGCGATTGCGGTGCGCTGCCATGGGCGCGGACTTGCTGGGGGATTTTGGGGCGAGAGACCCGTTTCCAGAGGAGATTGAGAGTAATTTTGGGGAGAAGGTTGTTGGGTTTTCGAGCACGGAGCACAAGATACTCATCCCCATCGTCTCCGCTCTCTCCCTCGCCGAGCGCAGCTGCGAACCTGTACCGTCTTCTCAGGCCCCTTTCTCTTTCTCCGACGCCGAGAAGCTCCTCAGAAAGGTAACTATAGTTTGATATCGTCATCCAAAAGCCGTCATCATCGTTTCTGCGCCAGTGGGGATGAGTAATTTCAACATCATCATCTTCATCGCCATCCAAAACCCATCATCATCATCATTGTCTCTTTAGTGGGGATGAGTAATTTCAACTACATAATCTTCATGGTCATCCAAAACCCATCATCATCATCATGTTTCTTTAGTGGGGATGAGTTGTTTCAACTACATAATCTTCATGGTCATCCAAAACCCATCATCATCATCATGTTTCTTTAGTGGGGATGAGTTGTTTCAACTACACAATCTTCATGGTCATCCAAAACTCATCATCATCATCATTGTTTCTTTAATGGGGATGAGTAGTTTCAACTACAGAATCTTCATGGTCATCCAAAACCCATCATCATCATCATGTTTCTTTAGTGGGGATGAGTTGTTTCAACTACACAATCTTCATGGTCATCCAAAACCCATCATCATCATCATGTTTCTTTAGTGGGGATGAGTTGTTTCAACTACACAATCTTCATGGTCATCCAAAACCCATCATCATCATCATTGTTTCTTTAATGGGGATGAGTAATTTCAACTACATAATCTTCATGGTCATCCAAAACCCATCATCATCATCATGTTTCTTTAGTGGGGATGAGTTGTTTCAACTACACAATCTTCATGGTCATCCAAAACCCATCATCATCATCATGTTTCTTTAGTGGGGATGAGTAGTTTCAACTCCACAATCTTCATGGTCATCCAAAACCCATCATCATCATCATTGTTTCTTTAATGGGGATGAGTAGTTTCAACTCCACAATCTTCATGGTCATCCAAAACCCATCATCATCATCATTGTTTCTTTAGTGGGGATGAATAGTTTCAACTACATAATCTTCATCGTCATCCAAAACTCATCATCATCAGTTTTTCTTTAGTGAGAATGAGTAATTTCAACTTCATCATCTTCATCGTCATCAAAAACCCATGATCGTCATCATAGTTGCTTTAGTGGGAACAAGTAATTTCAACTTCATCATCTTTATCGTCATCCAAAACCTATCATCACCATTACTGCTTGAGTGGGAATGATGATTCCGACATCTTCATCTTCATTGTCATCCAAATCCCATTGTCATCGTTACTGCTAGAGTGGGGATGATGATTTTGACATCGTCTTCTTCATTGTCGTCCGAGATCCATCATCGGCGTTGCTGCTCTAGTGGGGGATGAGTGTCATTTTCTTCATCATCATCCAAAACCCATCGTCACCTTTGCAGCTTGAGTGGATATGATGATTTTGTTGACATTATCGAGAACCCATCGCCACCATTGGAGCTTGAGTTGCTATGACGATTTTGGCAAGTTTGCTGACCATGATGAAAATCGTTGTATTGGCTGAGACAATTTTCGTCATCGTCACTCATCGTCTGAGAGAGGTCAATGAAGGGATAATGACAAGATAATGATGATTTTCTCTTCATTGTCATCCATATGCAGATAAAAGACTGACTATTTTGTGAGCCATCCTTGCAAGGCTGAATTTCTGGGAAAATAACAGTCCTTCATTCATTCAGTACCTTACTGTTATCAGTCATCTGTCTTGACCTCTGAATGGGAACAGAACAAAAGCGTTCATGACTCATGTTCAATTCCATCCCATTACGTCATCAGGGGCAGGTGATTTACACTAAGTTTACATCAGTCCTCCGTCTGCTCCGTCAGCCGTTCCTTCCAACTCCTTGGACGTAAACGAAGGATGACTTCAGACTCTGTGACAGATGACCGAATGAAACGCTGTTTCGCCCCGTTTCATCTGCCTTATTCTGTTGGCCCTCATTGGTCCAAGAGCCTTATTGACTTGGATGAGGTGCGATCATGATTTTATCATCATCGTCATTACTCACTCAACCCTAGAGCTTGGAGAGTTGTTGATCATGGATTTCATGAAAAATCCCAGATATCAGAAGACCCAATTTATGCATTTCTGTCGCCAGAGATGATTAGAGCTTCCATCATTTCTATCGCCAGAAACAGTTTTTAGAAATCTCGAGCCAGAATTTATAAGTTGATCTATTGTTAAACTTAGAGATACTTCGGCATTAAGTTGTGAGATCAAATGAGCCGGATCAGTGAGTAGTACCTCCCAAGCCATGGTTTTTCTATCTTTAAGTATTATATGCATCTAGGACAATGCATGTAGCAATTGTGGGGAGAGGATAGCATTGAGAGGATGAATGCATGAAAATGTAGCCCAACTTTTCAAAATTCTCGAGTCCTGTAACCTACTTTTTATTTTAAACATTCTTTATTTCGTGATGATTATGCAAACGACATGCGTCAAAATCATATAAACCATACCTTAAGCCTAAAGTCAACCCTAAAAAACCAAGGTTTCATCAAGGTTTCATATCCTTCTTTGCAATCAGATTGTAGGGTGGAAGCTGGTGGAGGAGGAGGGCCTGCTGAAGATCCAGGGAATATGGAAGCTGAGGGACAGGAGCTGTGGGGAGGAGCTCATCTCGAGGATCAACGCCGTCGTCGAGCCGCTTAGCCATCGTCCCACCATTCGTCTCGAAGAGCCCAACCAGGTCATAGCTGAGCTCTGGACTGACTCCATTGGTGAGTGATTATAAGATTTTTATTTTTAAAATCCCCTCTTTTTTTCTCTTTCTCATCATTGCTGATGGATTTCGTGGCAGGTGGCCTGAGCTTAAATGACTTCATTGTTGCTGCCAAAATAGATCAGATTGAGACCAAGGACCTCTTGCCCAGGAAGAGAGTGTGGGCCTAGGAAAGTCCCTGACTTCTCTCTTCCCTCTTGTAGTCAGAAATTTCTCACAAAATGGAGAACCCGAGATCTAGTTATTAAACTTTTTTGAGCCATCCTCAAGATCCTCGTGATAAAATTCTACCATGTTGAGTTCCCCTGCCCCTCCCTCTCTCTCTCTCCCTCTCACTTTCTCTCCCTCCCTCTCTCTCTCTCTCTCTCTCTCCCTCCCTCCCACTCTCTTTCTCTCCCCCCCCTCTCTCTCTCCCTCCCTCCCTCCCACTCTCTCTCTCTCTCCCTCCCTCCCTCTCTTCCTTAGCCTCTCTCCCCCCACTCTCTCTCCTCTCTTTCTCTCAGTTGGCCTCTCGCCCCCCCTCTCTCTCTCTCTTAGCCTCATTTATTCAGGAATATATTATTTTTATAAGTTGGAATTGTATTATATATGTTTATGACTTATATTTTATTTAAATTGAATTTATTTAATGTTTTATATTTTAAAATCCCCCCTTCGATCAGATAGAATGCCAACATATCACTATTTTTTGACAATGATTAGCACATCTAACCATTCCAAAAAGGTGCCATTATGGTATCGCAAATTACAGTGCCATAATGACCAATGATTAACTAATGCCTTTTTATTTTTTATCCATAAGGGTGATGTGAGCCAATAGAAACAATGAGTCAATTTAAATCACAACAAATGAGTGAGAGGAGATCGAGGAAAAATATTAAAATATTCCTTATTTTATTTAAGAAGATTCAAAAGTTTTGGTTGTGTCTGGGTAGAAATATATGTGGACGGCAAGCTAATTTCACATTCCAAATCTCGTTCCTCATACATTAATATTATTTAATCATCAAAGTGTGCATGTGATGCTTACAATAAAGTCTATGAATACATGATTCGACTTAATGAATTATGAAGAGATCATAATACATAGATATCTAGAGTTTAAGCAAGTGTTCTAAAAAACTACTATTTTAAGGATACTCTAAAAGGACATTGAATTATTTGGATATAATATCACTGTGTAGTATCACTGATATGATGAGTACATTTTGTCAAACAGTCAATAGTAAGACACTAATCATAGATAGGGGTTGTTCTTTTGCAGAAATAGTTCATTGAATTGATTGGTATGATTCCCTGAATGACATTATACCAAACTTTCAATCAAGTTGACTCACGTCACAGTTATGTGATTAGCCTAAACTAGGGGTTCAAGTTGATGATGAATATAGCACTCACTAGGTTGTTTGTAAGGCTAGGTTGTTTGAAGATTATGTAGTTGAAATTACTCATCCCCACTAAAGAAACATGATGATGATGATGGGTTTTGGATGACCATGAAGATTGTGTAGTTGAAACAACTCATCCCCACTAAAGAAACATGATGATGATGATGGGTTTTGGATGACCATGAAGATTATGTAGTTGAAATTACTCATCCCCACTAAAGAGACAATGATGATGATGATGGGTTTTGGATGGCGATGAAGATGATGATGTTGAAATTACTCATCCCCACTGGCGCAGAAACGATGATGACGGCTTTTGGATGACGATATCAAACTATAGTTACCTTTCTGAGGAGCTTCAAGGCCGGAGAAAGAGAAAGGGGCCTGAGAAGACGGTACAGGTTCGCAGCTGCGCTCGGCGAGGGAGAGAGCGGAGACGATGGGGATGAGTATCTTGTGCTCCGTGCTCGAAAACCCAACAACCTTCTCCCCAAAATTACTCTCAATCTCCTCTGGAAACGGGTCTCTCGCAAGCTAATTTCACATTCCAAATCTCGTTCCTCGTACATTAATATTATTTAATCATCAAAGTGTGCATGTGATGCTTACAATAAAGTCTATGAATACATGATTCGACTTAATGAATTATGAAGAGATCATAATACATAGATATCTAGAGTTTAAGCAAGTGTTCTAAAAAACTACTATTTTAAGGATACTCTAAAAGGACATTGAATTATTTGGATATAATATCACTGTGTAGTATCACTGATATGATGAGTACATTTTGTCAAACAGTCAATAGTAAGACACTAATCATAGATAGGGGTTGTTCTTTTGCAGAAATAGTTCATTGAATTGATTGGTATGATTCCCTGAATGACATTATACCAAACTTTCAATCAAGTTGACTCACGTCACAGTTGTGTGATTAGCCTAAACTAGGGGTTCAAGTTGATGATGAATATAGCACTCACTAGGTTGTTTGTAAGGTTAGTAAGGAACCAATCAATAATTTTATTACCTTACTAGTAC
The DNA here is from genome assembly GCF_029677425.1 of Wolffia australiana. NCBI lineage: Eukaryota > Viridiplantae > Streptophyta > Magnoliopsida > Alismatales > Araceae > Wolffia > Wolffia australiana. The sequence continues at coordinate 8,359,614 of NC_135848.1, read as the reverse complement.
TACTTAGTAAGGGTCGATCCCTCATGGAGCTAGGTAGCTAATTAGGATGAAATTCAATACGAATTTTAAGTTTCAGATTTTATAAGTCTCTTTGATAATGTTTTTATTTGTTAAGAAGGTTTATTTTCAACGGAAAAAAGTTCAACACTATTTTTACTAGATGTGGAAAATTTTCCCTAAAAAGCCTAGACAGAGAATGATTTTTGAGATTTTTTCAGAATTTTTTATCGTCTCTAGAGAGAGATAAAAAATTCTGAAGTTAATTGGATTGTAATTCCTTTATCCGGTTCAAAGTCGTTGACCCAGATGAGAGAGAGCTGTCCGAATAGTTACCGAATTGAGTTAACTCAGTTCGTGAATGATTCCCAAAAATTTGAGTGAAGAGAGAGAGAGAGAGAGGGCACAGTCGTGGGTGCTCCACCGCTGAATGTGCGGGCAGTAGTGCCACTTGTGTGCCGGGCTTCGGCGCTCCGCCATTGGTTCCGCAGGCAGAGGTGCTCTCACGTGCGGTGGATCAAAACGATGATATATGGAGTTCCAGAAATCATTTTGACACGTGTGAGTAGGCGTTGGAAAGCTTAAGACGTTGGTTATCTGCCCTACCAAGAAGCTTAGGAAAAGTCTAGGAGGTGGTAGAAAAAGAAGAAGAAAGGAACCTCTTTTGTCACACCCAAGGGGCCCAAGGTGGTTTCTTCAGCTCCCTACCAACTGGCTTCAAGATCCAGGACGCTTCCAGAAGACTCCTTTCACCTTCAGGATGAAGGTGGACCTAAGAAAAAGCTCAACAAATGAAGAAAGTGGAACAGAACAATACTCAATTCTTGGATGCCCTCAAGGAGTGTGAGGGGGGCCCTTTAATAGGGGTACACGTGTTTTTTTCAGCCAACTGTTGGTGGGTGGATCATGGATGATTCATCCAGGATTGAGTTCTTGAGGCCTCAATCCAGGTGATCAGACCCCAACCAATCAGATTCTTTCCCTCCAGGTTGAATTTGGAGGGAAAAGAACAAGTTGGTTAGAGTTAGTTACAAATCATCCCTAGCCCTTAGATTTGAGCTGGAATGAATGGATGGATAGGTTCCACCTCATGAATCCTAGACTGGATCTCGACCCTGGGCTCTCCTCCAAGCAATAACTGCCAGATGGAGTCCTCCTAAGATGTCTTGATCATCCTCCAAGCCTCCAAGGACCTTCTAGAAGGTTTTCTTCAAGCTCCTTCACAACAAGCCTATCGGTTGAGTCAGCTCCACTGATTAGCATGCATCTTTTTCTTCATAGCTCTTTTAGATCTGAAACTTTGTCCCAAGACTCAAGACTCATGTATTGACTTCCTCAAAAATTTTCATAATTTTATGACCACCAAAAGTCAACCTTTGACCTGAAAAGTCAACATACTAGGGAAATCGTTAGATTCATACACCACTTGACTTATTAAGTCTAGTTGGGGTTTAGAAATATCCATGAAAGCCTCTTAAATATAAATCCAAAAATATGTAAATGGGTAAAATACATGTAAGAGCATTGATGGAAACCTTAATTGAGTAGAAAAATTTAGCCTTTTAATCATTGGAAAAAATGGAAGGCATGATCTTATTATTATGTAAACTAATAGTCTTTTGGTAGTGTTGAACTAAATTTTGAGGGCAGTTAGGATGAAGAATGGATGCAAATGACTACCCTTATTAGGGATTTATCTTTTCGCCATCTTTCCAACTTAATTTAAATAGATGTTCCATGATATATCCAACTTCAACGCTTGATATTTAACAATCCTGAAGGTCGATTGAACTGAAAATTTGAGGTAGCTTCGTCTTTCTCCCATGCTCTCCAAGTTATAAATTGAGACATGGAAGTTTATAAAAATAATTCTTAAATTCAATTCCTACATTTGTGGGATTTTAAAATAGTGGAAGTTTCAGAAATCCCATCTATCAAACTCATTATTGGCATATTGGGTGTTTGGGTAGAGGCATATGAGAAGAAGGGGAACTTACCTACATTCACAAATTGCCAGCATCTTGGCAGAATGTAAGGATAGAGGGAAATTGTCATTGCCTTATATTATTTATTTCCATCATTGTTGTAAGGTTGACACAAACATCTTATTGTCATATCACATTTTTCACTTTCCACCATGTCTTCCATCTTTCACATCATTGTGTATTCATCATCTTAACACCAATCCACTTACATAAATCTGTATTTCTTATATCATTATCGTCGATTCATCCTCTTTCTCACTTGCTCTTTCTCGCTCACTGTCTCTTATCCACTATAACTTATATTAATCATCTCAATATTATTTCTTATTATCACTTCCTCATCTTGCATTTTTTTAATATCAGTATATTATATTTTATTTGTATATCCATCCCCTCATTTTTTTAGTCACTATTTAAAGCCTATTAAATACAACTCCTTGTGGAGATGATCCATACTCATCACTAGCTATATTTATTTATGTGAGTACACATATAATTTTCTATTGATCATACTAAGCTCAAAATTTTCATTAATAAAATATTTTTGAGATTATTTCAAAATCAAGAAATTTATTTTTGATCATTTCAAGCTCAAGCCAAAGTCTAATGGCAAAAGGTGGGATCATAATTTTTGAATAAAAATAAAGGGATGAGTGCATCAGTAAACTTTGGTGATTGATGACACACATATTTCATATATTTTTTGCATTAAAAATATAATAAATGCATGTTATCAAGCCTAAAATAATGATTTTTTTCTAGAATGAAATTATGAATTCAAAGATTTTGGTATTTTAAGAAATTTCTGACATCATAATGTAAAAGGAAATACTTTTATGAGCCAGAATGTCATTTTCATTAATTTTATGACATTAAATTCAAAAAGATCATATTTTTACAAGTCAAAAACTTATATTTCTGTATTTTTCTAACCTATACTATGAATTTATAAAGCGATTTGGGTCTTAAATTTTGTTGGATGGCCACCAATTTGTGAATTTATGATTTTTTTAGACATCATATTCATGAAGAAAATAATTTTCCAACTTGAAATTGATATTTTTTAGATATCTTGAGGTTATATTTGAAGAGGCATTTTTCAAAAAATAAAATATATTTTTTATTTTTAGGAATTAAACTTTGTTTTTTTTGAAAATTCACTGCATTTTAAGTTTTCCTGATTTTGTAATTTTTTGTACCACACTAGAAATGTGAAGAGGGAAAATCAGAGGTGATAGAAATTTTGAGGGCTGAGAATTACTGAATTTCAAATCGTGATAACTAAAGACCCAGCAGGAGTTTTAGCCTAGGTTCATCTTTCTCTCCTCTTTCCATTCATATAGTTGGATCCATAAATAGACCCCTTATTCATGTAAAAATAATCATCGAATTGCTCCTACTCTAGTTGGCCAAATAAAAAACTTGTTTAATTGTATAACATGTTTTGTAGGTGTTGTTCATCGACTGAAGTTAGAAAGCAAAAGAGAAATAGTGAGGCTATCCTGCTATTACAAAACTGCCTTTTCTTGGTAGAATATAAGTATCTATGGTGAGTCTTCTATATTTTACTTCATTGTCTTCTTCTCAACATCATCCACATCCATAATTTTGTATCAAGTGTTAATGAATGTTATTGTGTTCTCGATTAGCTTGAAATCAATATCTTGGTCTATGACTAAAATAAAGGACAGGAAGTGTGTTGAATTGAATTCTAAATAAGTGCCCATAGTTAAAAATTAGTGCGGGTCACCTTCAATATAAAATTAAGATCCATATTTTTTATACAATGGAATACTGTATCCGAGATATAACTTAATCTATATTAATTCTTCATCAATTCAGTTAATATAAAATATTTCTCTCTCAAATGAGTATCTGTTTCTACGTAAAAAATAAAATCAAATTATTTCTTATCTCAAATAATTATCCTAAAATTATTTTCAAATCAGAAATCTTTAAAACTCAATTTCTCAAAACTTTCATGGAACTGATTTATCTCATATAACATAACTTGATTCATTCTGAAAAAAATCTCATCTGCATAAAATGAATATAGATATTTCATAAAATTAATAAAAACCTTAATTACTTGTACCTCAAATGCTCTATCATTACTTTTTCATTAAAACTTTCAATGACTTCATACAACCCAAGTTATTTATTCGAGATATACTAAATATTAAAAAAAAATATCAACTCATTCCACCCAAAATTTCAAAAGGTGACTTTATCATTTCAATTTTATCCAATATCACTTAATCATATCTCAATACAATTCTATATGTCTTGCTCTGTCTCATTGTCATATTGTATAACAAATAATTCAAATTTCTTAACAAATGATTTCATGATGTCAGTCTAGATTTCATAATTTTGATAAAGATGATTTTTTATGATTGAATATGAATTTAAAATCCTACAAAAAAATTCATTGTCGTGAATCCCATCTGAAATTTTTTCATCCTACTCTAGTATTGACAGTCAGTCAGATCAAAGGTGGACCAAAATCAGTCTCCCTTACCATAGGACTATTCTAGATGCCACATATGGCTTGAATCTAGTTAGGATATGATTCTAATTGTTCGTTTATTGATTAATAAGTTCCTTGAAAAGGGGGTTGAATTAGGTGATTTAATTTGTTGAAATATTTTTATCTCTTTTAATTTGTAGATAATGCATCCTAATTTTGATCTACTGATAAGGAAATGCCACACTCTATATCTCCACAATCTGGGAGTAATTCATTTCCACATGTCATCACCAAGTATTCTACTTCCTAGATCGTCATTATGCAACTACCAGTCTACTAGTGTACTACAATGACCTCATGTTGGAGCACGCCAGCTTGCTCCCTCGGAGACGTCTCCAGCGCCGTCATCCTCATCATCAACGACCCTCGGGTTAGCGTTCCGTCCGACCGGCACACCAAGGCACCACTACGCTCGTATCTTTTATCACGTTTGGTTTCTTTCGCCCTCTTCGTTTAGTCGTGTTTATGTTTTCGGTCTCGTCTAGTCGCCTTCGTCATGTCGTGTTCGTCATTTCATTCGTCATTTGTGTGTGTGTTTGATTTTACTTTATAATGGGTTCCATAATTATTTTGGGTCCCTCCCTACCCCTTTTATGTTTTTATTTGGTTGTAATGGGGTCCCATTATATAAGTGCCCCCCCCCCTTAATGGAGTACCCCCCCTAGGGTCCTCCTTTAGGGCCCATCTAAATTTCCCTATTTAAGGGAAGGGATGGCGCCCTAAGGACTCAGACCGGGTAGAAATCGTGAATATAGTTGTTTCTATTCTCGGTCTCATTGTGAGAGAAAGAAAGGAGAGAAGAGGAAACGGAAGGAGAAGAAGGAAAATCGAGAGAGGAGGAGAATCGGACCTAGAAACAAGGGAAAATTGTGCATCGGTTGTGTTCTTACCGTCAGGTTCCCCCTAATTCGTTTGGTTTGATCAACCAATCACGGGGCCCCGGTTGACTTGCTTTCCTCACCTATCTACGAACGTCGACCTTGCACCAGCACCGCCAGGAGAAGTTGCTGGAGAGAGTGTCGTACACCCTCGGTGGCGGGAGAAATCCGTGAGGGGCAGGCCGAAGCGGATCTTCATTGAGCGCCCTCCAATCAGGCATCCAAATCCGTCAAGTTCGTCGGCGACTCCGCTGATCATTTGGCTTCCCGCAAGCCATCGACTACACCGCGTTTACCAGCGCGCAGTTACGTGGACGTCCGACCCCGCCGCCCTTGTCTTCTGTTTGTGGCAGCATTTCGGTCCACCTGGATCCCTCTCCCTCAACGACCCTATTGAAGCCCAGTCACTACTGTGGCCCATGCATTAAGTTCAGTTGTTTCCAGGCCGAGCATTGCTGGTCAGACGCCATGTCGGGTGCCTGCGCCGCCGCTAGTTCCCCTGCACCGCCTGTACTCCTGCATCACAAGACCGCTGCGCCATTGCCATACTCAGTTGGCGCCCCAATTCACCAACTTGGCTGCGACCCGGTGAGTTGTTTCCTTGAGTGCTCCACCCTGTCGGCACCCCTTCCCTTTTTGGCCTGACCTCTCCGCTCCTCCGGTCTCTGTCAACCGCTCCTGTGTCCTACTTCCAGTCAAGCCGTCGACCCTCTATGGCTCCTCTCCACCCGCCACCCGCGCCAGCCACTGCAACGTCGAAGAATTTGCACCACGAGCTGATTGCCGACGAGGTACGTTGTTCTCCCACTTGCTCTTTATATTACCTTTTGCAGTATACCTTCGATTGTCTCCACCGCACTCAAACTAAATAGGTGAGAGAGGATTGTGAGTAAGCTACGAGAATTTGAGCGTCTTATCGGTATGGGTCGAGCCCATTCGTTACGTGCGAGCCCCTACGGATTGACTCCATTCGACGCCGTAGATGCCATCGTCCCTTTGACGAGGCTCGAGAGGCCGCCGTCATCATCACCTAGTGACCCCATTCATAGCTTGGAGGTCAGCACACTTCATCCAGTCTGGGCATGCAAGTACGACCAAGTAGGATGCATCATCTCATTGCAGTTACATACCGTTAGGGTTTATCTGTCAGACGACGTCATTGACGATGCATCAACTCGGTACCAAACGGATGACGTCCGGCATCGCCTCGACCTTGTTTAGGGACCTTGTTCATCCCTAGGTGAATTAAGGGAATGATCTCTTTGGAATATGGGAGCTAGTGTGAATATAAAACAAAAAAAATCATTCAGAATAGTTTTATGCTTGGGGAATGTTCCCATTATTTTAGGTAGACGTTTCTTAGCTACAGCTCAAAATATCACTCTGTTAAAGAAATAGTTCAAATTTCTAAACTGGGAAAGGAGAAGTTATAAATTTAGATATCTAAGCTCTTTAATTGTCTTGATAATTCAGGTGAATATTCATCTCATTTTATTGATTAAGAAGACGTTGACATGCATGCATCACCTTTAGGTTGAACTAAAACTTATGAAGATGACAATGACGCAAATGATCTTCGACCATAAATTCCACTTGATTTGTACACTTATGAGTTAGACGTAAGACAATTTCCTAGCTCCCTCAAATATGCATTCTTTGGCCCACATAAAACGTATCATCTTATTATCGCATCTCATTTATCATCCTATCACGAAGCGGGTTGATTAAAAGTTATCAATTGACATAAATCAGCTACAGGTTGTTCCATATTCATAATGAAAATATATGTGGGTGACAAGACAAACAAACATTATATATATTATTCCATGTTAAAAAAATATATTCGTGACAACAAACTTGTAATGCTTAAAATGAAGTCCATGACTACATCATCCAATTTACTAAATTATGATGAGATGCTCAAAATATTTAAGCATAAGTGCAAAATATTTTTATTCAATGGATAGTTGAGAAGGACATATAAGTGTCAATATATAATATTTAAGTATCCACTCATACAATATGTATGTCCAATCCCGTCGCCATTAGTGTGGAGAAACTAAGGATATGCGGTGAGTGCTCTTTAGTAGAAAGAGTTCAGCAAATTGATTCGTATGAATACTTGAATGGTATATTACCAAGATATCTACCAAGTTTATTCATGGTGATGTAAGTGTTCCTCGAATTAAGGACATGAAAGAAGTATTATGGATGGACACTTATAATTTAAGTAAAACTTATAGTTTGTATCTATATAAGTTAAAAACTGTATTTGCTTGGTGCAGCAAGAATTTCAAGAAGATGATTGTGTGGTCTAGATGTTTGCAGGTAATTGATATTTTGGATGTCGGAGGCTTAGGGTTTTTTAAAAATATTTTGTGTAACAAATAGGGAAATTATTTGGATGAAATTTATCCCGGCCAGACCTCTTCAAGTGCCTCTCCTTCTCCCTTCTCCCCTTGGTTCAATGTGATTTAAAATATGTGACAACGATGGTGGATTAATAACTGGGAACCATCGACATGGAGAAGGAGATCAAACATGTTGGGGCCCCCAATGATACATCTAGAGGTTGGAAATAGGATCATATTAACCTGCCTCATTCAAGGAAGCAAAAAATCCAAGATCACTCATGGAAGTGATCATCAAGGTCTAATTGTCATTTCAATTACATTCCCAGTCTTTTCCTTGTGAGAGTCGTCAATATTTCACCTCAATCGCTGCCCTCGACCCCAACAGAATGGTTCCATTCCTGTATAAGTTTTTTTGCAAAGACCTAAACATAAGTTAAATTTCAGCTCAGTCTCAAATTGGACTTGTCCCATCACAGTGAGGTTTAGGTCAATTAGTCAATGTCAAAGTCCATATTAAAATGTCAAAATTAAAATTTTTGACAAGCAACTCCTAAAAAGTAATATACTAAAAAAATACAAATTCCATCTTTGATAAAATAATCTTTAAATGCGTTATATTGGATGAAGGTTCTAAGCTCATCTTGGCTCCATTTAGTCACTCACCACATCAAATAGAGCATTGCTTAGCTTTGAAACCAAGATATGTAGTGGGAAATACATAAATATCAAGCCATAAGTTTATTAGTAATTACTAAAGTCAGCACATATATAAAAAAAATAAATTTGAAAAAAATAAATCCCAAATGTTTTAAAGACCTTGAATGAAGTAATATTCATCATCAAAAGATCCTATGATGTAAAAAGTCAAGCCCCAACATATAAAATGAATATTCGTATCACAATTTTCATTGTGTTCTTTTGACAGAAATTTAAGATAATATTTGATGCAGCGCGCTCAAATGACATCAATGAAATGTCATCGAAGCTGTCATCATCGTCATAAGTACCACCGCCAGTCTGTGTCCAGCCCGACCGGCACACCAAAGCATCCGTGAAGATGCCCGGGTTTAAATACCCCAGGTAAAGCACGTCCGCGCACGTGTTCGCATTTTCATTATCTGTTTTCATTCGTTTGATTTTTATTTTGTGTTCGTCATGATGAGTGCACCCTACTCATCGTGACGCGTCCATATCATCGTGTTTTTTTATCCGTCTGTGTCGTTTTATTTTCACATAGTTTAATCTCCTAATTTCTTATTTATGTTGTAAATGGAGGGGTCTCTTATTAGACTCCCCCTTGTTGGACTCATTGTAAGGGGCCCATCATGGCCCTAAATAAGGCCATGATGGGACCACGTTCATGTTAGATCTAGTTTCAGTTTGTGGCAGTTATTTTCTGAAAGCCAGGTCTCATCGAGAGGTAAGGAGAAAGGAAGAAGAAGAAGAAGAGGAAGAAGAAGAGGAAAAGGAAGAACCATAGGACGTCATCATTTCCCTATAGCCTTGGTGCACCGTCACCTGCCTGGTGGATGCCGCACACGCCGTCCGTCGCTGGGTCGAGTGCCTAGATTTGACTCTGTTGGGTTTGGTGTCTTGGTTTAGCCATGGAAAACATGTTCCATGGATGTGGAAGCGTGTCGATCAATTCACAATCGATCTTTAAAATCAACATACTAAGTGTACCTTTTAGGGAACTCATTCCACCCTTGACTTTGCCGCTCTGAGATTGCTCTGAAGCTGTTCACGCGTCTGGCCTCTAGAAATATCCACACGATCACTCGGCACTTGGATCTCCACGTCTTCTTCAACTCTTCTTGAAAATTTTTGAAGATCTCCTCACCATGAAGACACTCTTCCTTGGATGAGTGGGGAAAAGAGTGGAGAAGGGGAGAGGATCTCAAATCAAGCTTGCATGGGTGCTTAAAATGAGACCCCTTTCCCTCTTTATATTTCACTTAAGGTTTTTCTCAAAAATCCTCCTAAGTAAAATATATCCACCAATGCTCTTATGACCTTTTGCGTGTGACCCTCTAGGCCCATGTATCGTTTTAGTTAATAACTTTAATGGCCCAATAATATTTATTGACCAACCTTATTAATTAACTATATCAACATATAGATTAATTAAATAAGGATCGATTTAACCCAATCGATAGGTTAAGTTTCCAGCTCGTGGGGTGCCAAGCTACACCACGTGCTCTAGAAGATAATGAGTAGTCTCGAACTCTCTCATGGAACCTTTACCGTCATCGGTTACCATATATATATAATCCATCATTCACGTGAGACTCTTGAACAACTTAGAGTATGGTTTATCGTCAAACCCTAATCCATCATTAGATTAGTACTAATGCGTTACAGGGATCATTGGAGAACGCCTTCTCCAATATCCTCACTACCCTGGCCAGGGATTTTTCTGCATTGTCTTCCTCGAGTCAATCTCCTCTTATACCGAGGACAGATGATCCCATCTTGACCACTCAATCATCTCCGTAAGCTTCTTACTACATCCGATCTATAACTTATTTGAATTCCATGATTAGAGGCTCGTAAGTCATAGTCAAAATGTAGTAGTTCACTCACAAGATGTCCTTGGTGTCGCAGATCAGTGGATCACTTAGACAACCGTGACTTGAAAAAACATGATTGATGTTTAGGTATAATACCATTAAGGGATTCATATGGATCAATTCAGTGAACTCTTTCTCCAAAGAGCACCCACTATATGTCCTTAGTGTCTGATAATCTCAATTTTAGGGTTAAAATTTGTCATTGGTGATTGAGATTATTCAATAAAAATATATTTAACCGTACTTAAAAATACTTAGTGATGAGTACGGATCGTCTCCACAGGGAACGATGATTAAGGATTTACTTTCTTATACTAGTGATGATGGACGAGAGGATCGACGAAAGCAAGATTTGAGGACGTGAGCTAGTGATATAGATAAAAGATACGTAATTATAAGCTAATTTAACTTAAATAGAGTAAGTGATTGTGATGGATATGTGATAAGCCGAAAAATCACGTAAAATTACGTGGTCGTTGCGCTTTTTAGACTTATGCAATAAATTTATAATTCCCTTAATTACTAAATAAGAATATAGAGCAAGCAAGGGGTCGATCCGCAAGGAGGCAACAATTCAGAATTTTCAAACAATTTTTATGAATCAAGTCAAGTAATTTTGAATTTTGCAATATTTAATTCAATTAATATTAAATAATATTCTTAAAATAATCAAAATTAAGTAAAACTTAATTTTGATTTCGGTCAGATAATTCCAGATAAGAATATTATTATTATTTTAAGCTCATAAAAATATAAATTATTAATTTCCCAATTTAATAAAATTTATAATAATTTTCAGAATTAAAATTGGGAAATTAATAATCAAGAAAGTGATTTTTGAATTGGAGTTCAAAATGGATGAATTTTCGGTTCAAATTTTATTTTTGGGTTTTTTATATATTAAATTAAATTCCTAAACAATAAAAACCGAAATCTAGAGAGAGAAACAAATCAAATTAACCTAGAGAGAGAAAGTGAAGAAATTGGGGAAAGCCCCGATTTCGACCCTAAATTAAAAATGTAATGAAGCAGAAATGTCCTAAAATGATTAAGAATTAATTATGAAAAGTCATATCTCGAATCCAAATCAAAAAGAAGTGCTGATGCATGCAAAACATGAATCTAGGGCATGTACATTTCGCCCATTCCAAGGCGTTTTCGAATCGTTCTAGAAGATGATCAAATACAATTCAAAAACTTACAAATTTGATAAAGAGATCCAGATCTGATGACTTCCAGAATGCCTCCTGTGTCCTTCCTGGCCAATTGCTTGGGGAGAGCCTCCAAAAGTGAATTTCGCCTTTTTTCTGACCTCTATTTAAAGATCCAACCGTCCAGATTGTAGAGGAGGAAAAGACGAACCTGCCCTCAAAATTTCAGCCCAATCGGAGTTGTAGATCTCAAGATATCGCAGTTTTAGTGAGATCAAATGTGGGCCGTTTGATCTCTTTTATTTTCTCTAAAAAAATCGGAATTTCCTATTGGCTGGGCTTGATTTTCTCGCTTTCCGTGTTTCGGGACACGTGCACCCTCGTTGTCCGCGTCGGCCGCACTTTCTGACTTTTCAAATCTCTCTCCTCCTATTAAATATCTTTTCTTCTCTCTCCTCTCTAGCCGCTCTACTCTCTCTCCTCTCTCTTCCGCTTTTCTCTCTCTCTTTTAATCACTCTATTTGACTTTTCCTATCTCTCTCCTCTCTTCTCTCCTATCTTATTTAATTAATATATCCCTTCATTCGCCCGAATTTCGGGCGAATGACGTGGATATTCATTTTAAATGCATTTAAAATGCAAAATAAATAATCAATATATTATTTAATTAAATAAAAATCATTTCTTGCCTAAGTAATGGTCAGAAAAATTCAGAAAAATTCATAAAAATATGGGAAAAATTCAGAAAAATCAGGAGATGATTTACTGACCTTAAAACAAGCAAATAAAATCATGTAAAAATATTTCTTCACTGAAACAATGTCAAATTCCATGTAAAAAATGATAAAAAATATGAAATAATAGAAAAACGACATGTTAACTGATTTCAATGTATTTTATCATGATAACATGCAAATATGACCATTAAAACACATAAATAGAATGTATAATTCAGTAATTAAGTATATTAATTTGCATGTTATCAATATGATGATGAACGACGGTATGAACGAGGATAGTGGTTCGATATGGAGTGGTACGATGGCAAGGATGGAGAGATGAGAGAATGGGGACGTAAGTAAGTGAAGTGATAATGAAACGTTGATGAAAACCTATAACTATGATAACGATGATGTTGGGAGAGAAACAACGTAAGGCGAAGATACTTACCTTAGATCCTTACGTTCCTCCAGTATCACGGCGATTTGTGAGTGCCGGTAAGCTCCCCCTCTTCTCTTTTGTCTCTTCCCACACACCCAAGACACCAAGACCGCTCTTGATGGATCTCAAAACTCACTCTCTTTCAATCAGCCTACAAAAGTGGGAAGAAAGTTCAAGATGATTTTTACAATGATCCAGGCCCCTATTTATAGATGAGAGGGTATGGATAGAAAGAGGAGGGGAAGATCAAAAGTTATGGCTTTTGGAAGTTAATAAGTCAAAGCACTTGGTATTCTGTGGCTTTTCATATTCCGTGGCTTTTTGTATTCCGTGGATTTTCATATGCCATGGCTTTTCGTATGCCGTGGCTTTTCGCATTCTGTGGCTTTTCGCATTCCATGCCACATGTACATGACAAAAGGACAAAAAACAAAGAAAAAATATCTTCCTCGATGCTGACGTGGCGGCGCATCGCCATGCCACGTCACCCTTTGCCATAAAAAAACCAGAATATTTAAAATTTCATATTAAATAAAATAAAAGCCCAAAAAAATACATATAAATATATTTTTTGACTCAGAAAAATCATATCTTTCCAAAATTGTTATCAAACAATTCCCGAAAAATCATATTCTATTTCAAAAGTTATATTCTTTTAGAATATATTGTTAGCGAAATCCTAAAAAATGCAGAAATTTCAAAAATTTGTTCTAAAAATAGATTTAATCATTTTAAGCTTGATAACATGCAAATATGAGTAATTTAATGCATAAAGACACATAAATGTAATAATATAAGGCACTAAAAATGCATGTTATCAGTGTCGCCACGCTAATAGCCACAAAATTAACTATACTTATCGTATAAGAAGGATCAGCTAGTGTTATTCTATTCGGATAATTTGATGTCCGTCTCGACAATCCATCGAATTGGAATATATAGAATACATGTTTAAAGACCTGTGATCATTGTATTATGATCTCATCATACTTCACTAAGTCATTGGACGTATTCATGGACTTCGTTATAAACATCACACGAAATAATAATGAACATAAATATTTTATTCAATGAACTTAAATAAACATGGTAGTGTGATTGGCTTGACGGCTGCATAATATCCATCAAACTCTTCACCCTTCTTGTCGTCCCGACTAAGAACCTGCCAACCATCGCGTGCAGAGTCCATCCCGTGCAATTTGATCTGCCTGAGTTATGCTAAGCGGGAGATCTACGGCAAGGTATCGATCGTGATTCAACAATGGTTCAGTTTCTTGGGTGGGGATTTGCACGGGTCCCTCCACTGGTTAATGTAGGTTGCATCTGCTTGAGTTCTGCTATGCAGGAGGTCGATGACTAGGCAACGGTCGTGGTTCGACGGTGATTCAATCTGTGGGCGGGAGATTTGCACGGGCCCCTCTTCTGGTCAACGCGGGTTGCATACATGCACATGCGGAAGATCTGCACGGGTTCCCTGCGCAGTGCGAGTCTTCTAAGGCCCTCATTGAGAAGACAACCTCATCTTTGGCACGCTCGAATGCACCACCATGCCAGACGATCATTCTCCGATTTGTCAGGTCCACTAGGGCCTTTGACTCGACGCGTCGTTGGATCATGTAATCGTCCGGGTACTGGCCTTCGCCAGTGTTGCCTCCACGCGACTGGCCAACACCGCTGAATACTATCCAAACCTATCACCTAAGTGGTTCTAAGGACACACCGTTCATCCTAATGCGCCTAATTCACGCTCCTGGTGCATCACGAGTTCATCTCCCCAGCTGAATTCTGATCATCTACGACTACCTCCGTATCTCTTGGGCCCATCCACGTCGCCACAGTTGTTGCGCTGCATCCGTGCCACACCTCACACCGGTCGCTCCGTGTTATACACACCGACCACGTTGCACCTCTCCAAACAATCGTCTCGGTCGCGCCTTCCAAGCCATAGTCATTCGCCCATACTGTTGTGCTACCTCTCTCTTCTGACTCCATCTTCATCCCGAATATCTCTGGCTATCGCTCTTGCGCCGCGACACTACCATCGGTCAAGCCAAGCCGTGCCCGTCAGTGGCACGCCTCAGCCTTTCTGCCCACATCAGCCCACACACCGACGAAGACACTGACGATGAACGCCGCCATCGACGAGGTACGTCATACCCCTTGCCCGTCAGTTATATTACATCTTCCAATATATTTTCAGCTGCACTCCACTACGCTAGGGTTAGATTAGGTGAGAGAAAAATTATCGATAAAACTACAATTTGAGAGAATTCCCAGGTACGGGTCGAGCCCGTCCGTTATGTGCGAGTCCAACGGAATTATTCCGTTCGACACAGTAGTCATCGTCATCGCTCCGACGAGGGTCAGAAGGTCACTGTCACTGTCATCGGCCGCTCACTCAAGAGCTCGAAACTCGGTGAATTCCCACATGTTGAACCTGCACATACATCAATGTAGGGTTCGCGTCATCACGTAGTTACATCTCTCTTAGTGAATTTATCTGTCGGATGACGTAGTTACCAAATTGTGGAAATCGATAGATATCATAAGGATAGATTACAGAACTTCATATCAGCTTCCACTTCTTGTATGATACTTATATTTATACAACCTAAAAGGCATCCTTAATACAGGTCATATTAAATACCTCTACGAGCTAAAATGAGAAAGGAAGAACAATCATGGTAGGGATTTGGCTTCCACAATGACAATGATGATGATAAGGGTAAGGAATCCGTGTCATCATACATTGGTTGATGAAAACTCATCATTGCCATTTTTGAAGACCCAACCCTGTAACCCCCATAAAACTTATCAATTTGTTAATAACTTAAGTGGCCCAATAAAATTTATTGGTTAACTTAATTAATTAACTAAATCAATCTTTGGATTAAGATAAATCAATATTTTAAGTTTCTAACATGAGGGGTGCCAAGCTACACCTTGTGCTCTAGAAGATATTGATTAGTGTTTGAACTATTTCATGGAGCCTTTGCCAAGCTACACCTTGTACTGCATATGTATAATCCTTCATTCACGCCGGATTCGATAATGATTTAGGGCATGGTTAGTCATGCAACCCTAATCTATCATTCAATACTAATGTGTAACAAGGATAATTTTAGGATGACTTCTCCAATATCCCTACTTCCCTGGCCATGTATTTGATGCATCTTCTTCCGTGAGTCAATCTCCTATTAGATTGAGGATATGTTTGAATCCTGTGGTTATAAACAAGATATGTATGTTGTCTCGTGTCAATGAACTACTAGTACAGCCATGACATGAATCAAACTAATTGACGTATAGTCATAATACCATTAAGGGATTCATAAGGATTACTTTGTCAACTCTCTCTGAGGAACACCCCGTCTGGCCCTTGTGTCTCCATATTAATGGCCACAAGAATAAGCATATTTATCATATTAGGAATGTATATTGTTATTCTATCTGGAGAACTAAATGATCATCTTGAGTATCCATCAAATAGGAATATTTATAACACTGATTGAAGATTAACAATCATTATATTATGATTTCATCGTAATTCACTAAGTCATTGCATATACTCGGAAAATTTATTTTAGTCACACAAAAATACAATGGAATAAATACTTATTTTAATGAACTTAAAGGAACCATGAAAATAATAGTGATTGGATTGACGGCTGCATAATCTATGTCGCTTTTGTTAACATAGTTCTGAATAAGTTCTTAGACTACAAACCCAATCAAGGAAAAATAATAGATATTCGAACGAATAAATCTACTAAAGAACCAAGAAAGATAGTGAATTCATCAGCCAATATATTTCCAAAAATTCAGAACTCCTATTTGAATTGGAGTTTGAAACCAAACTTATCCTCAGGAGGATAGATGGGTGATTGAGATGAGATCCAACGTAGATCTATTTACTGGTGGTTGCGATCCCGATGGTCCAAGGGGAACCAATAAAGCTCCTCTCTTCTCGTGAATCCATATGTATCTTATTAGTGTATGGATATCTCTCTCATGAAGAGGTTTAGGGTCGGCGTAAAAAGGGAAAATGGGGACCTAAGATCAATCTACTTGGCCCAAATGATGTGTAATATGAGCTAATTATGCTGCTTCTAAGATCCAACCAGCAATTGAATGTAGTAGGTTGAAGAGATGATAATCTATGTGATTGGGTAAGGAGTAATAGCTTCAAACTAGTATAATTTTTGTGTTGACTATCTCTTTCCTCCCTCTATACACATTATATTCCTCCATTTAACTTTTCACACTTACATTTATCTTTTTATCTATCTATCAAGCTAAAATTTACCCACGCATATGTCCAACAATCATCTATCATCCATACTTTTTAATCAAAATTTGAGATGTTGATGCATAAACAGTACACTTTTCTCCAAAATCCTTTAAAGAAAGTCTACGAGATTTGGCCAAGATGAATCTCTAATTTTGTTGCTTATGATCTGAGGAAACATTAAAATTTTAATGGAGAACACGTCTTTCTAATGATTATAAATACCTTAACTTATATTTTAATGCCACTGTTGGGATTTCACTGCACAAATTGACTCAATAAAGATCCATTACGGAGTGGAATTCCGAGTCAAAATCGAATCTGATGATTTCATCGGATCTGGAAACCAAAAAAGTGCCTTTGCACCGATCAAATCCGATGATTTTATCACGCATCAGTACTAACTATAATAACCGATTATGGTTGCAAAAACAGAGAGGTAAAGAGAGGAGAAAGAATTGTTAAATTTTGATAGAGGTGAACCTTCACAGTTTGTTACATCTGTCTAAAGTTTTATAATTGTCACTACTTTAGAGAAAACTCATATTTTAAGCAACATTAAAAAAGCAAACTGGTGGGGAGAGGGAGAAAGGTTACATTTTGGGGGGCGTCTACCAGATTCATCTGTCTTCTCTTCGCTCTGCGTCTGCTGCCATGGCGCGGCTCCCTCTCTAGCCATCGCTACAACTTCATGGGTATCAATAAATTCAATCTAGAACCCATCATCTCTTCTGGGTCAGCTTCAGTTTTCATGAACATGGCTTTTCATGAACATGGCGCTTCAGCTTCAATCTAGAACGCATAACCCATCTCCAGACTCTTCTCTCTCTATCGATTGCCTGAGATCTGGGGTTAAATCTTGAGGTGGGTCGAATTGATCTCTTCATTTCCGTTTAGAAGTTGCTGGTTTTGAGGAAGAAGCTACAGTGAAGGGGAAAGAAGACAATGTACAGAGATCAAGGAGGGTCCTCGAAGTCGCCAATCGGTCCCTTCGATCGGAAGCGGATTAACGATGCTTTGGACAGGCAGCTGGAGAAATCTGCGGCGGCGTATTGCAAAGGGGCGATCGGCAAAGAGAAGGAAAGATTCTTGGTGCCTTCTAGCTCGGCAGTGAATCAACCCGACGTGCGATTGCTGTCGAAGAACAAGCCGCTTGACGGTGAGTTGATGATTCTTGAGCGGTTTTTTTTTGGATTTTAATTTTCGTGGAAGAATTCAGCCTTTTATGAAAAATGACGGATTTGATTTGATGCAGAACTTTGTGAAAGCGTTCAATCGATTTTTTCATGTTAGTCTTCTATTGAGGCTGCGATGGTCCTGTGTTTCAACGGTTTCTGATTGCTCGGTTTTAAATTATTATATACATTCCCAGTGAACTCGTTTCTACCATAGATGATTGAAAATCATAATCCCCTCCCTATTGATTGCTCTGTTTGAAATTATTTACATTCCCAGAGAGAACTCGTTTCTGATTCTTCTGTTTTAAATTATTATCTTCTTTCCCAGTGAACTCGATTCTACCATAGATGGTTGAAGATCATAATCCCCTCCCTATTGGGCTGAAATGATAGAACTACCGGAAAAGGGGTTTGAAGATTCTGATATAAGGAGATAATTGAAGGAAATTTTTTTGAAATGATTTAATGAGTTTTTCAATCTATAAAAGAGTGTAAGACAAGGATATGAAAATTTGTTATTTTTCGTACCAATGTTATTTTGGTCATTCAATTTTTATGATAGTTTCTTTAGGATACAAAAATAGGAGATATTTTGACATTAATATTTGACTTCTGGTGAAATAATTCTATTTTATAGGATGAAATACTTCTGTTGTGCTATTCAATTTTCTTGGTTGCTCTCTTCCGGGTAGGGTTATGTATATTTAAAGGGGAAAATTCCAAGGATGATAAAATATCAAAATGCGCTTCTAGTGAGCCGAAATGATAGAATTATCCCTGACAAGATTGGGGATTGTGGCACTTGACCTCGTCAGCTCTTGGTCTGTCATTCTGAGTATTCAGAGAAATTTGCTTGATTGGTCAATCTGTATTAATTTTTCATTTTTAATTATGCATAACATTGGTGATTTGACTTCTTCATTTATTCTCTTGGATACATTTTTTTTTGAAGAGATTATTCTCTTGGATAGTAATAGGTCCTCTGGGGATTTTGTCATATGCTCTTATCAGTGATGTTCCTATTCTGAGAGAACTAGTATAACAACATTGTTATTTATTTATTTTCTGCAGAATCTGAAACAGATAGTGAAGAATCTGATGTTAGTGGGTCAGACGGTGACGACACTTCCTGGATCTCATGGTTTTGCAGTTTGCGAGGGAATGAGTTTTTCTGCGAGGTTGATGATGATTACATTCAAGATGATTTCAATCTCTGTGGATTAAGCGGCCAAGTCCCCTACTATGATTATGCCCTCGATCTGATTTTGGATGTTGAATCTTCACATGGTAAGATATTTTATCTTCCCCCATGCATTCATTAATTCTGTACTCATGTTGTGGGATCTGCATACTGTCTTAGGCAGTTTCTGATTTGTTTCGAATGGAATTCTATTTTACGTTAGATTGCTTGTTTAAATATTTTGGGATCCCGAAATGTAGTGCCAGGTGAATCACTGGTCATAGAACAGATTCTTGAGAGATTCTTCATTAATCTAGTGGCCACTGAATTATTGATTAAATAGAGAGTAGCCGCCATGTTTAATGGTTTTATTGGATCCCTCGGCTTGGTGGTGGAGAATCTTTTTTTAATAATCAGGTGACTTTAAAAGTCGCCTTCACTTTTGGATTGCTTCTTCTACCCACATATCTATGCGCCTGCAACACTTTCATATGAAGAAAAATGGGCCTATCATTTTCCATCAGTAACACCTAAACTGTGCCACTTTTGGCGGACCATGCTCCATCCCAGTGAACTCATGAGGTTCTGACATGCTTGCAGGCTGATACGTTCTTGGAACTTATCTATTGAATTTGCATTAAATCTTGGTGAATTGCCAGAATTGTAACTGTCCCCAAGATTTAATGCAAATCCGAAAACTCCACGGAACAATGTAGTGAGAGATCGAGATCAAGAGAGGGAGAGAGAGATAGATCTAACTCTGGAGCGGCCGATTGTATTTCTTTCCATGCAGATGCTTAGCGATCCCTTGGTTTTAAGAGTTGCTTTCTTGCTGGAGAAGACGAAACCGGCGAAGGCCATGAAGAAGAAAGGGTTAGGACGAAAGATAACAAGGAAGAGGGTTAGGAAGTTTAAGAACGGAAAAAGAGAGAGAAACTCACGATGTACTATCTTGTCCTCTCTTTGTCTTCCTTCCTCATATATATAAGGAAGGAGGGCCGTCGGTTTGGGCCTAATTGGGCCGATAGAAGGGCTTGGGTTCCATACCGGGCTGCCGTTTAGCATAACAGCGGCCTGGTATCATATCAGAGGCCAGAGACGAATCTGTTCACTGTCCGTAGGGTTTCTCACCAGACCCCTTCCTTCTGATCCAACTTTCTTGTAGATCCTTACTTGTCTCTGCTCCTAAAGTCATGCCTCTCCTCAAGCCTCAGAAAAACTAGCAGATTTGAATTGGTGTTCTAGGTGCTGCAAGTCGCGTAGTGAAGGTTCTGAGGGACGAGTTCACGAGTGGTAGAAGAAGTGATCCAATGGGGAAACTTGTGGAGCGAATTAATTATTGATGGTGTTAATTATACCAATTTAGAATTAAAAATCCATTTATATTTGAATTAAGGTTGAATTGCTTGTTTAAAAATCTTCCCCTGAACAATTATCAATGGGTTTTTATACAGTTCTTCCTCAAATCCAGTGGAAGAGTCCACAAAAATTCTCTGTTTTCTCTATGTTGTGTTCTTTCCTTTCAATCTCTATGGTATGCTATTTCCCTTCGATGTCTCTATGCTGTGTTATTTCCCTTCAATCTCTATGGTATGTTATTTCCCTTCAATGACTCTATGTTGTGCTATTTCCCATAAATATCTGGGAATATGATTTTTCCATTCAAATGTGGTTTGTCTAATGTCCAAAGTAGTTTTAGTTTTTTCCATAGAGAATTAAATTTTAGTTTCAATTGCTTGTGTAATGTCTGTCGAAATTGTGGAGTTTATACTTTTCTTTCTCCACCCCAATGTAAATAAGTCCAAAACAGGTCACTGTGACCTCGTTGTTGTGTAATTCCATTCAATATTTCTGTATGACATTTTTTATTTGAAATGTTTTTGGATGATGTCCCAAGTTGATTTTTATTCGCTCCATAGAGAATTAAAAATTAGGTTCATTTGAATTATCTAAATGAATGGAACGATTCAGGCGATATGTTTACCGAGGAACAGAATGAACTTGTGGAATCAGCTGCAGAGATGCTTTATGGTCTTATCCACGTTCGCTACATTCTGACAAGCAAAGGGATGGCTGCCATGGTGAATACTCTCTCTAACCCCTCTCTCTCTCTCTCTCTCTCTCTCTCTCTCTCTCTCTCTCTCCCCTCCCCCTTCTCTTTCTCTCCTCCCTCCTCACCCTCTCTCTCCTCCCCTTTCTTCCTCTCTCTGTTTCTCTTTATCTATCTCCCCCTCCACTTCTTTCTCTCTCTTTATCTATCTCCCCTCCTCTCTCTTTCCCCTCCCCTTTTTCTCTCTCTCTCCTCCCTCCTCTCCCTCTCTCTCCTCCCATTTCTCTCTCTCTCTCTCTCTCTCTCTCTCTCTCTGTTTCTCTCTATCTATCTATCTCCTTCCACCTCTTTCTCTCTCTTTATCTATCTCCCCCTCCACCTCTTTCTCTCTCTTTATCTATCTCCCCCTCCACCTCTTTCTCTCTCTTTATCTATCTCCCCCTCCACCTCTCTATACATCAATCTCTCTATCTACCCTTCCCCTGTCTCTCTCTCTCTACATATTTACATATTATCTGTCTCCCCCTTCACCCCTCTCTCTATCTCCTCCTTCACCTCTTTGTCTCTTTTTATCTATCTCCCCCTCCATCTCTCTCTCTATCTCTTCCTCCACTTCTCACTCTATCTCTCTATATATATCTCCCCGTCCACCTCACTCTCTCTCTCTCTTCCCGCCTTCTCTCCCTCTTTCCCTTTCCCACCTCCCCTCCATCTCTCTCCCTCTCTCTCTATCTCCCCTCCCCCTCCATCTCTCTCCCCTCCCCTTCTCTCTCTATCTTCCCTCCCCCTCCGTCTCTCTCTCTCTATCTCACCTACCCTTCATCTCTCTCTCCTTCCCTCTCTCTCTCTCCTCCCCTCCATCTTTCTCTCTCTTCTCTCCCCCTCTCTCTTCTTTTTTATTGATGGAGAGAGAAATCTGCAGCTTGAGAAGTTCAAAAGCTATGATTTTGGGAGATGCCCAAGAGTTTACTGCTGTGGGCAGCCCTGCCTGCCCGTTGGCCAATCCGATATCCCTCGTTCCAGCACGGTCAAGATCTACTGCCCTAAATGCGACGACGTTTATTACCCAAGATCAAAATATCAAGGCAGTATCCTTCATAATTTTCTTCTTTTCCTTCTGCTTTTACTCTTTCTTCATAAGTTCATCCGTTTTAAAATCTGCATTATAATATTATTTAGGGAAATCCATTCATATTTTATCCAAAAATGGATTGATTGTGACATGGGTCAAAACTTATGTCACTATTTTTGAGATTCTACAGACTGCTGAAATATTTATTTTCTGCAAGGATTCTCATCGGCGCAGATAATTTTTGTATTAGGCCAGATATAAAAATTATGTTTTCTCCACTCTTTCTTCATAAGTTCATCTGTTTTAACATCTGCATTATAATATTATTTAGGGAAATCCATTCATATTTTATCCAAAGAATGGATTGATTGTGACATGGGTCAAAACTTATGTCACTATTTTTGAGATTCTACAAAGACTGCTGAAATATTTATTTTCTGCAAGGATTTCTCATCGACCCAGATAATTTTTTTATAAGAACAGAAATAAAAATTAAATTCCTTGACTAATCTGATGAAGATTTGGATGGAGCTTACATTGGCACAACATTTCCTCACCTGTTCTTGATGACTTACGGCCATTTGAAGCCCCAAAAACCTCCCCAGCAGTACTTGCCCAGAGTCTTCGGCTTCAAGGTCCACAAGCGTTGACCAAAAATCAAGGTTTGACTTTTTACCGATTGTGGAAAGAGAAAGGAGCTGCATCAAGAAGAGCCCAGTAGCTAAGGATTTGATTCGTTGTTATTAATGAATTGGATAATTGTCTCTTGTCAGAACGAGAATCAAGCTCCGATTTCCACAATTAATCAGTCATTCTACTTTCCTTCCTCATCTGGGTTAATGTTTCCATGAATATCAGACTTTTGTCAATCTCTGTAATTTGGTAATTTAGTTTGCCTTAAATTATGTTGTTTTAATCAGAAAATGATAACCACATAAATGTGATTTATCAGAAAATTTGAAAAATTAACTCAAATTAGGTTTTAGAGATTTAAAAGACTTCAGTACCAAAAATTTAAAAGGATACTGAGTTTCTAGAAAAAATAAGTATTTAATTGCCAAACAATTTTTTGGAAAAATGATCCTTCTAAGGTTAAAACAGTAGTGTTCTTACAAATAAATCAAAGTTCTAGAACTTTAAAAGCAACAAAAATTTAGAAAAACCGCTTCCAGCACGCTTAGCCCTCCACTTGCTCCCTCAGTCTCCGGATTGTACTCCTGACTGTCACCGCACTCGCCGTGCTAAAAATATAAAAATATTTTCAGTTATAAGACGGCTATTCAATATTCAATATAAAAAAATATTCTGTCGATAAGAAGGTTCAGCAATATTTATAAAATAATTTCTGACTTCGTTTGCAAGGTAATTTCGTAACTTTATCCAAATTAAACGATTGAGAGAGAGAAAGAGACCCATATACGGATTTTCGTTTCATAAAAAGAAAGATCCAGGTATTTTAAGGCTGACCAGTAAATTTATTCCAACGGAAATCCGTACCCAAAAAATATATTGAGTAACATTGACACAAGTGTATTCTGTTTAGTTGATGTATTTACATCAATGATAGTGGAAAAATGAAGGCCCATAAACAGTAAAACCGAATCATGAAGTACAGAAAACCAGCATGATTTAAGATTTAAACTCCTAGTTCGACAACACTTCAACACCGTTCATAATAAACATCTTTAATGGCTATTCAATATTTATATCTCATAAATTGACGAAGGCAGATCTAATCGATACAAACTAAGATACAGTAACCGATACCAAAGCAACGTTCAAACGATTTATTTTTTGCCGCCTTGATTAGACATTTGTTTCACGTCTTCAACACGAACTAATTAAGCCAATTAACAATTAGTTATATGTAAGATAGATTTGCATTAAAGAACTTACTTAAGTGTGTAAGCCCCGCCAGCTTTAACCTTGCCGCAGTCCCTGCAGACCCAGATACCAGTCGCCTTCCTTTTCACCGAGTACTGCAGTTCAAAAATAACCCCCCAAGTTAAAAAACATAAAAGCAAAGAATCGCAAATTGAAAACGAAGGATATAATTTTTAAGTTAAACATCATGAGAAAGAATCATACTTTTCCACAAAATTCACAGAAATACTTGGCGTGCTGGCTCACTTCCATTTTCTTAATCTGCTTGCGCAGACTGGCACCGTAACGGGTACCTATAATAAAGCTTAGTCAAAAAACTGCAGTATTTGCGAGATTGTGACTGGAAAAGCTGCCTTGGATGAGCCAATTCTCACCATATTTCCCAACGATTCCAGCCTTCTTGGTTCTCTTGGTCTGATTTCGATGAAAAAAGAGTCGTTAACTTTAATAAATCGTTGACCAAAGGTGGAAATTCGAAAACCTTCGGGAAAACTTGATGCCAAATAGAGAGTTTAAATGTATGATCATTCATCAATAACTCGACCAATGGGGATTCTTCATCAGAATTTTTTTCTAGTCCTGTAGCGAAGAATGTAGAAATTTTCTACATTGTGGGTAACGAGGCGATCCGAAGAAGCATCCATTTCACCGATGTAAAAAAGGTTTATTTTCAATTTCGAAGGGAATCAACATACTTAGATTGAATTCGAGATCGCTACAATCAAAAGAAAATTAAAATAATTCCAGATCAAATTTTCCACCACAAAAAAATCAAACAAACTAGGGAACCCTGCCCGAATCAATGAATAAAAAAACCCAGCAATCAGAAACATCACTCTCCAAACTGTCACCCAACGTTTAAACAAATTCACATCTCCAAACTGTACTGGGCGATTGATAAACTTACCATCAGCATAGACCAAGTAAATTATCGACTACCTTTCAAGATCAACATCATTTAAACATCTCAAAAACAGTGAATATATGGCTCTTATATCTCCACCGCGTCCAATATCCAGCCGAAAAAGTTCATCAAAAATCGAAATAAAAGAACAGGATGAACAAATCAACGAACAGATGCATTTAATGATTCAACAGAAAACGAACCATGATTTCGACGAAGGTGAAGAGGCGGAGCCGCCTATGCCGACAGATTCAACGATGAACTCCAAAATCCAAGATATCGGAAACCCTAACCTGTGCTATTTATACCTCTTCTTAAGCCATTATCCTTATTGGGCCAGCCCAGTTTTGGGAGCTTTTTCTAAAAGATGTTTTTTTTTACACTAATCCAATACCATTAATTCATCAATGAAAATTATGGAATCTTATTAAAATATATACTTTCCAGACCATAGAAATATATAAACATGTTGGATGAACTCTAGAACGGATTTTGTGAAGTATTGGGTTGTTTATGCAGTCCAAATAAATGGGCAAGCTAGAGAAAATGGACATTATATTTGGGGAAAATAAATCGAGATGAATAATTCAACATTTGGAACATGCCCCCATTTCAGAATTTTAAATTCAAAAGAAGTAGTTTCTAATGGTGAATAAAAATTAGGTTTATTCAATCTGGTATTGACCATAAAATCTAATGGTGGGCAAATTATTAAGGAATACATCTGAAGTGTTTCTGCACCCATAAATATTTATGAGAATTAATCTTAAAAATAACTGAATTCACAAACTCAAAGACGCCTACTCTTAAACAATGGCACTGCTTGATAATCCAAGAAATTAAGGCCCATCTATGTCGACTGAGCCTTCTGATTAATATAATAATATTTATGATTTTCCTTGTGAATCTAGAGTAAGGTTGGAATCCACACATAAAATATTGAAAAAGTAAAGTTTAGATTATTATGAGGACCTTTTTACATTTTTATGTGAATTGAAATCAATTCATGTAAAAATAATTCAAAATATTTCTAAAACAATAATAAATTAATTTTCCTAGTTATCCTAATTTATTCATATTTCATAGTAAAATATTGGGACATTTAATGGAATTTCATGCTATAAAAATACTTATATACTCATAATAAATAACTTAACTGGCACTCTGGTAGAACTGGGTTACTATTGATGATGGTGGCATGAAAGAAGTGGAGCAAATGCAAAATATCTCAACTGATTGAGACAGAGATAATGGAGGATATGTGCCAACCAGTGGTAGCATACGTGATGGTAAAAGATCACAATAATCCGCAATTAGATCCCCATATCTTTAAAAAGGTCCCTTGGATTTTGTTATTATTTACAAGTATTAAATTATTTTTCTTATGCAAAAATATTTTTTGCCTTTGTTCTTGCATTTTGAGAGCAAATCATTTAAGGAAGGATATCTCAATCAAGTCACCCAAAAATCCAATCCGTTACATGACTCTTGTGTCTCACCCGCATGTCCCATCATCGGTACATATACCTGCAAAAAAGGTGCTACATGTTATGTCCCTTTTTGTCCTTAAATCATGTTGTGCCATGTGTCTATGTTCTTTAAAAATCTGCTAGCATATTTACTGTAAGAAAATATCTTATTTTCTATTAGGTGAGATTTTGGTTAGGTAAAAAGTGTAAGGCATAGAACAATGCACCATAATCATTGGCTATCACGCAGATGACCTGTGATCAGGAGAGAGAAATCATTGGATGTTAGCTTAGAGCCAATGATTGACCAACCCCACTGTAATTTGAACCAGTTAGATTGTGAGACCTGGAATATTGATTGACTAAAATTAATTTGGATATTAAAGTATAATCGATCATTAAATAAACAAATGTATATATATCTTTACTTTAAAATTATTTTCTTTATAAATTTACTATAAAAAATTACATAAAAATGCCAAAAGTTTAGCAAAATCATAATATCACTCTAAAAATAGTCATTCTCTAATTATATTTAAATAAATACAAGAATATTTTCCTGATTGAAGATTATTATTCTTTGTGAAATGAATATAAAAAATATGTTAAAATACCATAATTTCAAGAAAAGTCAGAACTTCATAGTAAAATCGTAATCGTTCATTTCCAAATTTGATCGCAGGCATTTGTGATAAGTTCGAAAAAAAATTGCATAATATATTAAATAATATATTTAAGAAGCCATGTTAATGATGATTATAAAAACATATAGACCCATAACAGTTGTATTGACAAATACTTACTACGTACATAATTTTTTTCTATCAAAATCATTAACTTCTAGCATGACCTTCAAAATGCCTAAAAATTAGAAACACAAATATTTTTTTTCCTTGTGATCAACATGGATTGATAATTGAAAATATGGAGAATTTTGACGAATAAAAATTAGAGAAACCTAGAGTATACTATGTAATGTTTTATTAAATCCAAAAAGGTAGTGAGATAAAAGAGTGGAGTTGAAGATGGCATCATTATACATAGGAAGTAACTTATAAATTGACTTTAAGATCCAGTACTTCCTTCTAACCCTCGATTGATTGAAGTACCGCATGAAGTTTAACGATGATTCAATAACTCCAAGCAAGTGAAATACCACAACAATTGTTAGCTCCTTTAAACCGTACAACAAATAAAAGGGATTGAATTAGCATCCTAATATAAATTTTATTTTATGTGGTAGTTATTATTTTAAGAAAAAATAATATCAACCTTTGGTTACAATGAAACTAAGGATGCATGTATGGTAATCGTTGTGAAGTATTCACAACTATGATTCCCAACCACGAGAAATCCAAGTTAATGTAATCTCAGTCCAAAATATGTCATCTTAAATGGGACTAGCTATCAACCCAACACTCTAATAGATAAGTTTATCTGGAAATATATTTTGTGTAACTATCACAAAAATATTCATCGAAGAAGGCGACAGAAATATATGTGGCCGACAAGCCATTTATACATTTCACATATTGTTCATTATTTATTACTACACCATAGCCATATAATGCACATGCCAGGCTCACAATAAAATCAATGAATACATTCTATGCCTATGTTAATTATGTGATGTCATAATAATTATTAAGATTCAAATGGTACTCAAGAAAGACATCCAAATATGAAAAACAAATGGATATTTTGATAGGTATTGAGCTCTATTTGGCAAAAAAGTTCACTCCATTGATATGCATGAATCCTTAACTGTTATTTCACTTGCTATCAATCAAGTTGATTCATGTCACAATTGTGTATGTGGTCCTTATACCTAAGAGACCAATACACTTTGTAAATGAATTGTCATAGTTTGACTATTGTAGATGATTCTATAGCCATGTGTCACGCAGTCAAATCCTGAGCTATGTCAATCGCTCGAATTTGGTGTGTGCCAGCTTCAATGCTTGGAGTAGAATATTGAGCAGCCTTGATCTCTTGCAGCGGAAGTCTTTGCAATTGCTTAAGATCGCATAGAAGGTGTTAGAGGAGAGTATGGAGATGCAATCCCATTGAGGAATAGGGTCATTGCATTAATATCGTAAGAGGTTACATCGTAGTCAAGATTGTTACATGTGGGAAGACCAGGGATGATACATAGTAATGAGATGAGGCGCATCACACTAGGGTAGTGTTGCCTCACTGCCTCGAGGCCCGTCACTCTGCGCGCGCGCCCGCCAGTCCTGTCGCTACACATGTGCCCCCAGCCCGGACGCCGCAGGCCCGCGGGCATGGCGATCACACACGCCACCCCTACCTTGATGATCACACACACCACCAACACCCGCGCTGACACCTATCGCGCGCAGACTGCGTGACGCCGTCGCATTCATCTCCTCAAGCCGAGCACTGCGCACCCGGCACCACCCGCGGGAATGCCACGCGCCCCCATGTCGCCTCGGCTCTCATTGTATGCCACTACCGTAGTCTCCTGGCGAGATGTTCCCTACCCCGCGCCCTGGACACACGATGCGTGCGCTCTCCACGTGCTGCACATGCGCGTCTTGGGCCTGCGTGCGGCACGTGCCGCTCCACTGCGACCCTTGGCGCTCGCGCGAAGCGTTGGCGCCTGCGCGTGGCGCTTGGCGTGGGTGCACAGCACTTGGTACCCACTCGCCCAGCACGCGCGGACTTCACCTGATCCATTTCGCCTAGTTTCGAACGGGCCCGCGCACCATCCGCAGTGTATCACCACACACTGGGGCGATGGCCTAAAAGATCAGGTTGGGCGTCACCACCCTTAGTGTGTCATAACACTAATTGGACTCAGTCGCTACAGATCGCGAGTCTCTTGCAAACACACTCTCCCAATAAGCACGCATGCCTCTGGGCAGGGAATGCCACCTAGTTAGGGGCCTAACACCATGACATACAAATAAGTCATTGCTTGTATGTAGCACAAAGTCCGTGGTGATTTTTTGGCCAATATAGGATGATTTCCCTTCATTATAAATTCAAATTGATTAAAGGAGGAAGATGTTGTTAAATTTATGACTAGGCACTGGAAAATCAAAGTCAATCTCCAAAGATTTTGTGACACATTAGTACTAAGTAGAATGATATATTGGAATTTCATAATTACCATACCCAACGTCATTTAGGATTCTCCCAAATATTAATGATTATACATGCATGTTAAGAATGATGGTAAACATTCTAGTAGATAATTGACATACCCCTTTTCAAAAGACATGTGTAGTTTGGTCCTCCCTTCACTTATGAGAACTCAGCCTATTATTATGATCAAATAGATCATTCATTATCAATATACCTGTGGTCTAGTTTAATAAATAATGTTTGCTAGTGAAATTTTTGTGGTCTATTAGAAATATTACCTAGAATTATTCATAAACGCAAATGGTCACACGATTTTGATTTTTGTGTTTCTGGATGTACTCTAAGTTCGGATACTTTTATGAATCTTTTTGGGGACAGCGGTTTTTTGAAAATACAGGGGGGAAACATTTTTTGGTTCCCTCCCTTCACTTATGTTGGTTTTCCAAAAAATGATTCTAATGACGTTCTATGGTAAATACATCATATTTATGATTACATAGTTCAAGCAAACTAATCCAAAGTAGTGAATGATTGCAAACATTGTGTTCTGTTTGATGATATGATCATTTATGTTTCCGATTTGAATATTCATTTTGATTTGGTACTTCATTGTGGACCGATCTGGGATTGAAGATCGAGCTGGTAATACAATGACAATGTGTTATATCATGCCACTATGATAATCACACTCATCATTGACAATTAGGCATAATCATTATCATTATCAATAATATGATATTTATTGACGATAGTCCATTCAAAAATCAATATTTATGGTAGTCAACAAAAACATCATCACCAAAGACAATCATACTCGTCACCAAAATCAGTCATTCTCATCATCAATAGTGCTTCCATCGATGATGGTCATCGTTCTCATAGCAAAAGTTGTCATTGATATATTTTTCTTAAAGTTATTATTGATGAGGGTCATATGCTTCCTTAATTATAGCCATTGTCCTCATGGATGATTTTTAAAACCATGTTTTTTGTCATCAACATAGTGACAATTGACGTCATCGACAAACAATCATCATTGTCAAAGTTGACGCTGTTTTCATTCACAGTAGATGTAGCTACCTCTGATGGCATATGTAGTCATTATTGATGGCATATTTAGTTGTTTGTGATGAAATTTCTCTTCTTCGGCAGTGATGCTTACATCAATAATGTTCATCATTTTCAACCAGCGCTCATCATCAACAATAGTCATAGTCATTGTCAACGATATTCACTGTCTTTGTCAACAACGCTTTTGTTGATGTCTTCCATTGGCCAACAACTGTCTTCGATAATAGCCATCACAACCCTTAAAAGAAAAAAAAATCATCATTGGAGGTGCTTATGTTGATGTTTTTTATCATCAAAACAACAACCATCATTGTTGATAATATACTCATTTTTTGCAATGACAACTATCATTATCGACAGTGCTTTCCCCGTTATCAATGGTCATCATCGTAGCAAACAATCATCGTCATGTGAAATAAGACATATTAAACATAGACTTTAGAAGTTTCAATTTCAGTACATTAATTAAAATTTACAAAATATGTTATAAATCATTCTTAATCTAATTTTAAAAAACTACACTTTTTTCTCCACCAGTCATCTATCATCTTTCGTTGTTCATCGTTCATTTTCCATCGTCAATCATCTGTTATGAAGTGAGAATGCGTGGTTTTAAGTGAATACTTATAAAGTTAAATAAAACTAAAAAAATAAATGAAGGACAGAGATTCCAGGATTCTGGCGTGATTCTTCATTGATTTTGGCAGCAGGCGGCTGGAGTTTTCAACATTGAAATCCAGTTTCTAAAAGTGATTTATTGCCATTCATTTTATAAAATAGATGAACATTATTTGTATATCCTTTTTTATTTGCTCATTTTTATTATTGATAGATTGTGATGTTTTAAAAATTTTCCATTAAGTATAAATATAAGAAGACCTTGAAGCTATCTCTCATTATCCTCACTTCCCCCCTTGTCTGCCCTCCCTTCCTAATAAGATTGGAAAAATGTAACAACCATGACAGGTCAATGATAGGAACATATGAGGATATTCAACATGTTATGGATCACGTGGATAGAGGCTGGACACAAGAACACCTCTGCATGTCTCACTCAAGAAACTGAGAAATCACAAACCTGATTTGTGTGCAAGTGATTTAATCATTAAATTTTCATTGCCATTATGAACCCATTCAAAATCTTCTGCTGCATGAACCTTCAATGTTTCATCTCAATCAAGGACCTAGAACCCAACACTATTATCTTTTTCCCTTCATTTTTTGTTTGCTCTTCCATCTTATTCTCTCATTATTTATCACTATTCTTGTCTTTTTTCAACTGCAAGTATGGTTTTTTGGGTTTTTTTCTTTTTCATTACTTTTCCTTCATTTCACTTAACTTTAAAATGCAAATATCTTAATTTTTATTCTGTCTCTCTTCTATGCTCATCTCATATTCTCTCCCGCTTCTCTTTTATTCTTCCATTCTTATTATCTAAATTTTTTTCGTCATATTATCTTCCTACTTTTTTATTCCTTCTTCACTCATTTTTTTTGTTCCTGCTAATTAGTTTCATTAAATGTGAATATATCAATTCCTGTTCCACCTATTTTCTCTTCTCCTATTCCATGTCTCCTCTCTTCTTGAATTCTCCCTCTTATGTTTTACTCTTTCACTCATCTGCCATTGATTTTTTTCTTGTCATTATATTCACAATTGTCAGCATAACTCATTTGATGACTTGAGTTTATCTTCCTTGGGTGATATCGTGCTCTGGTTCAGGGGAGATAGTCACTAAACTACATTTAAGACTCATTTTAATTCGCGAATTTCTTTGGGGTATTTCGTCGAACACCTAGTGTGTTCGATCAACATTATTCGATTTGTATCCCCTCAACCTTATAAAAACATCAAAAATATATTACGCCTTCTTTTGAGCATTCTGTCGAACACCTCGTGGGCGTTCGACAGAATCAACTCTCTTATCTTCTCTTTATCATTATTCGGAGTCTCTATTGGGCATTCTGTCGAACACCTCACGGGTGTTTGACAGAAACACCCTCTCTTCTTTATAAAAACTTTATAAAACATATAAAAAACGTACTATTACTTAAATACTATAATATATCTCTCTAATTCTCGATCCCCTTTCGGGCATTTAGTCGAACACCTCTTGGGTGTTCAACTAAGTCGACTTATTAACTGTAGAAATCGATTATATAAACTATATATAAGAGTGTAAATCATATAAATAAATAAATATATATATATATATACTAATGATAAGGAGTATTCTATCTTCTTATATTGCTATAAATACTTATTAATTTCTATTACTCCCTCTTTACTCCTTAATATCTCTATAAACTTAATACTTACTTAGTATACTATAATTAGATAATTACTAATTTTTTCTATCTAACTCCTTCATATTATTCTCTCTCTCTTATTAAACTAAGTAGTAATACTTATCTGTGTTTTCACTCACTAGGCTCTTATCCTTCTTAAATATAATATCAAATTCCTTACTTCCTTATTATCCTTAGTATCTCTACTACATATATATAAGATCTAGATATTTTATATTCTCTACTTATCTTATTAAACAATATTGTCTATACTTTCTTATTAATTTCGCTTTCTATCCCTCCTATCTTTAGTATCACTACTATATCTTAATAAATAATAACTCAATTATTGAATATATACCTAAAGGCCAGTCCCTGTGGAGACGACCTTACTCATACTATACACGAGTAAGTTTCTACATATTATAAATTTATTTGACTGTAGGCAAATTAAAAATTACAACGACCATTAAAATTAACACCGCAATTTGCCTCCGTCAGTCAACAGTGTGGAATTCCATTTACGCAATGCTGGAAGCCAATATCGCACATGTGAGAGAGACGTTACTGATGTATTGGTAGTGAACGTGCAAGAGAAGCCAGTCTTGGACGACACAAATTGGAAATGGATTGACTTTGGAATAATATTGTTATCCCTTGAGGTGCAACAGCAAATGAAGCCAAATTTATTGTTAAAAAAAATGACACAAAATTTGGAAATTTTCATGCAAGGTACAAAAGCTAAAATCATGTCTCAAGCCAATAGCATCATAAAGACATACCAACATGCATCCATCTACAATGTTTGTGATGCAATGAAGAAGAAGGTGAATAAGTATCCATGAATCCTCACTCATAACCAATCCTTCTCTATTGGTGCGCTCATTAATCCCTCCATGAAGCTACGGTTAGTTGAGCATGAGGTCATGTCATATGTGCATAATTTGTTAAC
The DNA here is from genome assembly GCF_029677425.1 of Wolffia australiana. NCBI lineage: Eukaryota > Viridiplantae > Streptophyta > Magnoliopsida > Alismatales > Araceae > Wolffia > Wolffia australiana. The sequence goes on along the minus strand of NC_135848.1, from coordinate 8,325,540 downwards.
TTGAGCGCGGGCTCTTCATGTATCAGATAATGGTTCTAGATTTTTTTTGTCCAACTTGGTCAGCCATAGCTTTTCTTATTGAAACACCGGACGGATTGTTACCTGACATCGAGCAAACACCCACCACTGATAAGGAGCATCAGATAGATGTTTACATCAGCTCACCTCGCATGAATGGGACAAAGACACTGCACTGGTAGAAGATAACATGTAAACACTCATATCCAGGGTTAGCAAAGGGTTGAGAAGGAATTTTTGACTGTCCTACGTTTGAGTATTTTACTTTTTTTATGCAGAAAAGTCGAATTAAAAAATCTATGGATGTTGCCAATTAATAATAAAATTGTTTTAATGAGTGTGCCCTTAGAAAGATTATTCTGTAACCTGTCATGATGTCATCAATTACAAGTGAACGAGATTGATCATAAAGTGCAACAAGCTATTCGTGACGTTGAATTTTTATGTTGAGAGGAGGACAACATAAACAAAGATACTAAGTAGGTCTAACGTAAACAAAAATACTCAAGGGATGATTAGGTTGAGCCCATTTTTTGTTGCAAACTGGCAAACTATTTACGCATTTTCTGAATTAATGGGAGACACGACGCATCTACACATCTTTATTTTCAAAAAAAAATAGAAATTAATGTCCATTGTAGATTGATAAAACTTTTGAATATTTGTCTTAAAGATATAATACAAATTTATGTTTACATGATATAACATGATTATGCAATATTTTTCATTACATTTTTTCGTTTGCATAATATAATTTTAATTATCGACATAGTGGTGGATGTCATAAATTATAAAGTTAATTTCGATTTTTGGTAAAGCTGTTATAAAATATCAGTTAATATTTTAGTCTGTATGAAATTAATTACCATCTACAACGCGGTGGACGTTAATAATTGCAAAAAATAAGTTCAAATGTATAAAGCTATTATAAAATAATTCATGCCAATGTAACATCTATTTTGGTTATACAATGTTTTAGTTTGTGTAGCATAGCAGTGGATGACAATAGTTATGAAGTTGATTTCAAGTTTATAAAACTCATTATACAATAATTATCCATTCATAGTGGCTTATGATTATAAATTATTTATTAGTATATTTTTTAGTTTGCATAATTTTAATAACACTTTCTATAAAAAAGAAGATGTCAATAATTATAAAGTCGATTTCAAGTTTGTTTAGTTTTTCTAGAATAATTCATGACTACCCAATAGCGTATGATTATAAATTATTTATAAGTACATTTTTTAGTTTGTACAATATAATATTTACTACCTACATTTGGGTAGATGTCAACAATGATAAAGTTCATTGCAAACATACAAATGATTTATTAAAAAAGTCAATGTGACATAGGATAATTATACAATATTTTATGATATTTTTATTCTGAAAATACATTTATGGTCATAAACTAAAATTTAATAGAAATTATATTTAATGAGAAATTTTCATTCATGTGCGTAAATTTCTGCACAAATTCTCACCCCACCTCGCTAAGGGGTTAAGTGGGACTGAATTCTTTGTACATGTGGCATAAAAATTTGCACTACACCTCGCACAGTGTTTGGTGGGACTTAATAATTTGTACGAAGTGGCACGAAAATGTGCATTGCACCGCATACCCTTCTCTACTTTCAACCTGTAGGGAGAAATATCATCCCTTCGCCAGCCCACATATATGCATACACATATACAGAGAGAGATATATAGAGAGAGAAAGAGACAAAGAGACATAAAGACAAAGAGACAGGGAGATGGAGAGAGACACAGACAGAGCGATAGATTGATAGAGAGATAAAGATATACAGATAGAGAGAGAGAGACGGAGACAGTGATAGACCAAATAAAGTAGGGGTGTTGGACTGATGATGGACTATCATCCATCTGTCGGAAAATGTCATCCATCATCGTCCGGAGCGACAGACGGATGACTGGAAGAAGTGTTTTCAGTCATCTGTCATTAGTCATTCATTATCTGTGATGTATTACTAATGATGGAAATGAGGAAACGGATGACGACGATGACTGATGACGTTATTGGGTGACTGAACAGTAAAGACATATTTATCTCCCTCGATCGCTTCCTCTCCCTCTCCCTCTCCCTCTCCCCCTCTTTCTCTCTCTATCTCTCCTCCCTATCTCTCTCTCCCTCTTCCCTCTCTCTCTCTAGATTGCGCCATCCTCACTCTCAGTCGATTTAGTCATCCCTCCACCCGTCATCGGTTTCCATTATATGTTATGGACAAACAACAAAATGGGACAAATGATGGGGGGATGGGACGATGATGAAATATATATGGATGACGAAACTGACGAACTGAAATGTTATGGACAGATGACTAAATAGTAGTCGGTTTAGTCCCGTTCTGTAAGTCCAAAAATAGTCCATCAAGCCCAAACCCTAAACCCTAAACCCTAAAAGGTAGAGCGAGAAGAAATATCACAACGTGGTCCAATACCCCTACTCAGCTAGAGAGAGAAAGACGGGACGCCGTGTTCTTCCCCTTGGACTATAAGCCAGAAGAGAGAGAGAGAGACATTCAGAGCTAGAGAGAGAAAGACAGGACGCTGCCTTCTTCAAGAAGGGGGGCAGCAGGAAGGAGAAGGAAAACAGTACCCCAGATGTAGAGAGAGAGATACCGAGCTAGAGAGAGATATACTCGTTCAGAGCTAGAGAGAGAAGTCAAGAATCAGTCTTCTTCAACTGGGACAAAGGTGGAGGGGTGGGGACGACACGGGAAAATAGTACTCAAGACAGACATTTAGAGAAAGAGAGAGAGAGATGCATGCAGAGTTAGAGAGAGAAAGTACTGTAGCCAGAGAAACAAATATGCTGATATTTAGAGAGAGAGATATACATATTCATCCAGAGCTAGGGAGAGAAAGTCCAGACACAGTCTTCTGCCACTAGGACAAGAAGACGGGCATTTGGAGAGAGAGATACTCTAGACGGACAAACATAAACAAGCATTTAAAGAGAGAGAGGGGAAGAGATAGATGCCTGCAGAGGTAGAGAGAGAAAGTACTCTAGACAGAGAAACAAATATACTGATATTTAGAGAGATATATACATACTCATCCAGAGCTAGAGAGAGAAAGTCAAGACGCGGTCTTCCTCCACTAGGACAAGAAGGCGGGGATTTGGAAGGACACGGAAAACAGTATTCCAGAAAGACATGTAGTATCGATTTTTAGAGAGAGAGATACCCATCCAGAGCTAGAGAGAGAAAGTCAAGACGCGGTCTTCCCCCACTAGGACAAGAAGGCGGGCATTTGGAAGGACACGGAAAACAGTATTCCAGAATGACTTGTAGGATCGATTTTTAGAGAGAGAGAGATACCCATCCAGAGCTAGAGAGAGAAAGTCAAGACGCGGTCTTCCTCCACTAGGACAAGAAGGCGGGCATTTGGAAGGACACGGAAAACAGTAATCCAGGAAGACATTTAGTATGGATGTTTAGAGAGAGAGATACTCGTCCAGAGCTAGAGAGATAAAGTCACGACGCGGCCTTCTTCCACTGGGACAAAAAGACAGATAGTATGGATGTTTAGAGAGAGAGATACTCGTCCAGAGCTAGAGAGATAAAGTCACGACGCGGCCTTCTTCCACTGGGACAAAAAGACATAGAGTATAGATGTTTAGAGAGAGAGATACTCGTCCAGAGCTAGAGAGATAAAGTTAAGACGCGGTCTTCTCCCACTGGGACAAAAAGACATAGAGTATAGATGTTTAGAGAAAGAGATACTCGTCCAGAGCTAGAGAGAGAAACTCACGACGCGGTTTTCTTCCACTAAGACAAAAAGGTGGGCATTTGGAACGACACGGAAAACTCTACTCCAGAGAGACAAAGTATATATATTTAGAGAGAGAGATACTAGTCCAGAACTAGAGAGAGAAAATCACCACGCGGTTTTCTTCCACAAGGACAAGAAGGCGAGCAATTGGGATGACACGGAAAACACTACTCAAGACGGACAGACTAATAGATTGATATATATATAGAGAGAGATAGAGAAAGTTGAGATAATTGAGATAGAGAGAGAAAGACAAAGTATATATATTTAGAGAGAGAGATACTAGTCAAGAGCTAGAGAGAGAAACTCACCACGCGGTCTTCTTCCACAAGAACAAGAAGGCGGGCATTTGGGATGACACGGAAAACACTACTCAAGACAGACAGACTAATAGATTGATATATATAGAGAGAGAGATAGAGAAAGTGGAGATAATAGAGATAGAGAGAGAGAGAAAGAGTTTGCATGAAATGAATTGCCTGAGATTCTTACCCAGAAGATCGAATGAAAGGCAAGAGAAACAGAGCACTGCAACTCCTCCTCAATCTGTTCATACCGCCGTTTCCTGCGAGATCAACAAGAAACCATCGTTTAGATCAATCGATGAACTCTGCGATGAGAAGATCGGACGGCTGCGGATCTTCCATCTCGCCGAGCTTCGAGGCGCCACGAACGGCTTCAGCCGTCGGATGATGATCGGGCTGGGCGGCTTCGGCCACGTCTACTACGGCTTCATCAAGCCGTCCGATCCGAAACAGAGGGACAAGATCAAAGTCGCCATCAAGAAACTCAACAGAGAAAGCCTCCAGGTTTTTCTTAAAACATCCTTCTCTTTGATCCTCCGTTGATTTGATCTGGGTTTGCGAAGAAGTAAAATTTTGGTACTGGGTTTTCATTCCGTTTTCAGAATTGATCATGCTGAGAAAATTACCATCAAATTATACAAGAATCAGGCTACAGAATTAGAGCCCATACAAAACAGTTAATATTGGATCTAGTTGTCAGCATCTCCGCCATTAAAAAACACTAGAATACAACGGAATAAAGTAAAGTTAAGAAACTCTTTTAATGCGATCATATTTTATTTTTTCCACGAGAGAGCATGAAGATCTATCGTGATTGATCCAATCGATAGATCTTGATCGATCGCCGACACCTACAATTTAGAGACTTGAGATTGGAAACCGGATATTAAAGTTATTATTTTTTAATTGGGAGAAGAGGAATATTTTTAGGTTTTATGTTTCATTCGATACTCTCTGGCAGCCAAAACTATCAAGAGAAAAAAATTATGTGAATGGAAATTCAAATTTAGTGCAAACAAAACAGTTAATATTGGATCTACTTGTCAGCATCTTCACCATTAAAAATACATTTGAATACAACGGAACAAACATCAAGTTTAGGAAGAAAGCTTGTCGTATTTTATTTTTTCCATGAGATAGAAAAAAGAGAGAACGTGATTGATCCAACCGATAGATCTTGATCTATCGCTGACAACTAAAATTTAGATACTAGTTATTAGAAACTGGATCTTAAAGTTATAATGCTTTTAATAGGAGAAGAGGAATGCTCTCGGACAGCCAAAAATATCAAGGAAATAAATAAATGTGAATCAAAATTCAAATTTATTGCACGCAAGTCTAAAATTATGTGATTATTCTGCACAAATAATGTACTGGCCTACTTTACAGTGGCCATATCTAAAAAACTAATGAGAGATTTACTCTGATTGAATATCGACTGTTTGATTTCAGGGAGACAAAGAATGGACGGCTGAGATTCAATTTCTGAGCATGGTGGACCACCCAAATGTTGTGAATTTATTGGGATATTGCGGTGAGGATAATGATGAAGGTAGCCAGAGATTATTGGTCTATGAGTTCATGGCCAACGGGTCCTTGGATGAGCATCTCTTCACAAGGGCATTTCCGTCTCTTTCTTGGAAATTAAGAACAAGGATAGCCCTAGGAGTAGCCCAAGGGTTGAGATATCTCCATGAAGAATTGCCAGTTCAGGTCCTCTATGGTGATCCTAAACTTTTTCTCTATTTGCTTTTATGTCCTCCTTTGATTTCATTATCATCCGTGTTTGGCTTGAATGGATGACGATGACAATGACCAATTCATCATCAATATGTTGATGATAATGGCCATTGTCCTCATCCACACGTCTTCGTCTTCATTGACGCTGAACTAGACATGGTTGTTCTGTTCTGTTCGTTTGAAACGAACAAAAAATTTGCACAAAAGAACCGCACAGGGCCTTGTTCTTTGTTCTGTTCTTTTTTTGTACAAAAAGGAACAAAATTCGCACATTCGAACAAAATTAGAACAAAATTTGCACAAAGCGAACAATAGAACCGCACGCTGATCTGTGCGATGATCTGTTTGAATTTGATATTGTTCTGTTTGGAAAACCGAACTGAACGAACAATTCGCACAAAAGGAACCAAACAACCATGTCTACGCCGAACTCTTTAGGATGCAAAGCAAAGAAAAACTACGAAAATGCATGCATGCAGCATTTGATTCAACAAGACGGAATTATTAGGCATTCTATTAAAGAAACAGAGAATGATAGTGAAAGGGTCAAATCACTATTATTCCGTGAACAGAATAACAGTGAAAGTTGTATACATTGAAAATCTAGAACTTTAATAGGAATCCAGAGGAAAACCTGAATCACTTCAATGATTTTCCAAATGAATCAGTACTTCGTAAGGTAGGTCAATTTAAAATAAGATCCTATAGACATCTATTTACCTTGGAAGATGATAAGATCCTATAGCCCCAAGGGTGTCTTCTGGACCTCAGCCTATTATGGAACATTTTGGACATTATCCATGAGGGCGATGCTGACTCGTCATTGTCCTCTCGTTGACGTCGTTGTTGACGTCAAACACTAAAAGCTATGAAGTTTATTTATTACTTGTTGAGAAAGGATATTGTATCTTGGGCAGGTTATCTATCGTGACTTCAAAGCATCAAATGTGCTCTTGGACGAGAACTTCACTCCAAAATTGGCAGACTTTGGCATGGCCAGGATGGGACCACAAGATGGGCGCACACATGTTACGACCACAGTAAGCAATTCTTTTGTTTTTCCCCCGCACAGATTGACTTTCCTCTGTGAAGCCAGATAAGAAACCAACACATATAAGAAAATATCAGAAGGTTTGAATAAATCATCATCCAAATAGGAATATGATCCCCAAAAAAGAAAAGCCATGAAAAAGTAAATGGAGATGAACTTCTACATTTGACGATGGTGAAACGCTCACAGAATCATCATAGTCTCACATGATTCTCTGATTCCAAATGGCATAAAACTGAAAATAGATGTTCCAACGACATTGATGTGAGGACATTTATGTTGACATTGCTTGACAGTGATGTTGACGATGAAGTTGGAATGGGAAAATTTTAGGGTGGTTGGCCAGTATGGTTTTTTTGGCCGTAGAATCTGTTGCACAAAGTAGGTCCTGTGGAATCATATTGAATATTCCATGAGTTGCTAAAATCCGATCCTTGTTTACCAACCACACATTGTCAAACCAAATCGAATTCTCTCTCGATATTTTTCTCGGAGCATCTGATCTGTGCCAATTCTTCCCCCAACTAACGAATATATCTTAGCGGAATTACCCCATATGAAATTGAGCACAATGTTGCAAAGAAATATCCCACTTGTTTCTCAAGAAGAGGAAGATAGGAGAAATATGCTGAAAATCATTTGATTGAATAGTTGCTAGACTGGTAAACATTGATGACAATTTTGATTGTCTGTAATACCCCATAATTGTAAATATCAATCATCATAATCAATGTCAAAATTCACTGACAACCACCCAAAGAAACACCGTTGTCATCGGCAACATTGTAAGAGACAAAGACGTTGACGGTCACATTGATAGGGATGTTGATGACCATATTGACATTGATGGGTGCAGAACTCTTGTGTTTCCACTAAATTTTGGTCCTGATAATGCAAAAAGTAATGTGTGGAACTTTGGGGCTTTTTCCATTCAGGTTGTGGGCACAGAAGGGTATGTGGCTCCTGAATACCTCAAGACTGGGCATCTCACGAGCAAGAGTGATGTGTGGAGCTTTGGAGTAGTTTTATTTGAGATGCTCACTGGCAGACAATGCTATGAACCGGCCCGCCCAAAATCAGACCGCAAACTTCTGGACTGGTTGAAGACCTTTCCTTTGCAGGGCAGAAGATTGAGGACGATCATGGATCCCAGATTGGAGAATCAGTATTCTGTTTCTGCTGCAAGATCAATCGCCACTCTAGCCCATAATTGTCTCTCCTCAAATCCCAACTCTCGACCCACCATGAGCCAGATCGTTGAATGTCTCAAAGCCTGCAATCGGTGATTAAGGCCAAAAAATCTTGGAAATCAATGTCTTCTCTTGTTTAAAACTTGAAAATTCTTAACGTAATATTCTATCAACCACTTCATTCTTGAGTGATCCTCTACTTTGGTATAATTCATCGACTACCATATATTGTCGAGTTATGGTTTCTTATGTAGATAATAATATGTTTTATTGTAAATGCAAGCTATCATTTAATTCCCTAATTAAAATGATCCATCGTGGTAATTTTGGGATTAGTATATTTCATTAAGTGTGAGAATTAATTATGTGTAAAGGCTAGGTCAATGTTAAATAATGATGGGGTAATTTCAAGAGAGACTAAGGATGATAATGATGCTCCTCTGGTCTAAAAATAGAGGCCAGTCCTTGAGTCCCATGCTATGATCTTATTTGAGATATCCCATCATTCTCGAGATTAAGTATAGCACCTGTTGACTCAAAAGACTACCTCTCAAGATTAAGAACTACATGGAATCAGATATGTTCTATCTTAACTTAGCTTATGTCATCAACAATACGTTAAGTTTACTATATTGACTGCATCTCAAGATCAAGATCTCGATGGAATCAAATACGGTCTCTTTTAACATCACATACATGTCATCAACAATATGTTTGGTCTGCTATCTTTGATTCTTCAAGAGATGTATCCCTAAGAAAACAAAGCGAGAGATCATTCTTTCATACCTCGTATTATCTTTATATGAAGTTATTTGGTGAAAATTTGAAAGACACGATCTCAATTCACATTTCCAAATGAATAAAGCAGAACTACAATGATCAATAATGAATATTCATACCTCGTATTATCTTTATATGAAGTTATTTGGTGAAAATTTGAAAGACACGATCTCAATTCACATTTCCAAATGAATAAAGCAGAACTACAATGATCAATAATGAATATTCTTGCATACATCGAATTACGATTGATAGAGTCGTTTGGTAACCAACATAACCGGTTATAGCTCAGTGAACATGGCATCGAAGGTGATCTCAAAGAACATTTCCAAATTACTAAAGCAGAACTACGATGATCAATAATTAGCTCTTGCATACATCGAATTTCGATTGATAAATTCGTTTGCTGAACAACATAAATCATTTATAGCCGAGTGAACATGGCATCGAAGGTAATCTCAAAGAACGTTTCCGAATAACTACAGCAGAACCGCAATATCGAAAAAACATAATCTCAAATGACAATTTCCGAATGTTGGGTCAATTACCTCCTCGAAATTCCGGGGCTCTATGCATATAGGTAAGATTTAAGGGAGAATCTTCCACGAAGGCCTTCGATCATTACTGGTCCTTCACATCACCGCGAAATGTTCTTCCATACGAGAGATCTTTTCATCTCCGATTCACGAAGACTTCCAATTAGCAAGATTTGCATCCTCCATCTGGTTTCTGATAAATTGATCAGACGATAAATGAGAGGGATTTTTCTCCTAATTCTCTCTCAAGAAGACAAGCGCAATGACTATATATATATATATATAACATATGTATATAAATAAACATAACTTCAATATTAACTTCATGAGAGTGATTATAAAAATGATTATCGGCTATAATAATAATCAGAAATTAATTATATTTTCTCAAATTGCTCAAAGAGAGCAAAAAAAATACCATTAGATGCAGCAAATAGAACATTAGGAATTTCGTTGGAATATCAGGTATTTCACATAAAATATAGTTAACTTAATGATAAAATTATCCAAATAGAACATTATGAATTCCACTATTAGTTCTGTTTCGTATAGAAACAATAATTTTAACTCAGGGTTTAAATGATGCAAATAGAACAAGAAAATCCCATTAAAATCTCAAAAAATAATAACTTACTTTTATACTGATTCAAATAAAAGAAAATGAAGCTCTTTGATACTTTACATGGTCCAAAAAAAATCATCAATTAAAATTTTAAGGGACTGCAACTTCAAAAACAAAACGAAGCGCATTTGAAAGTCAACACATCTGACATATTATTATATTTCTTATAAAAAAGGCCAAACAAAATAATAATCTGAATGCCATTAGAAAGTCAATATATGTCACTGGAATTGATGATTATGGTATTATTAAAAGGATTTGACTATATAAATATGAGTTCCATGGGAAACTCAAAATGCTGCAAACATTGCAATATAATTACATTATGAACTAAGTTATCTAACTTGCCTTTAAATTGCTCTAAAAGGCTTCTAATAAACCAAAACGAATATCAATTAGAAATTCAAGACATTTTACTTCAACAATTATTTAGTTATTTCTAAAAGGCTGCAAACAGGACAATAATACATAATATTTGTCATAAAAATATTATTGATTTATTGTCAGAAGTGAAAACAAACCAAAACAAGGAATATAAAAAACAAAACATTATTATACAAGCGTCTGCTCAGAGAAAAATCATAATTCCATGTGAATAACAGAAATCCTCCAAAAATGGTATTATTAAATAATGCATAAATTAAGAGCATTTACACGGTATTTATTTTCTTGAAACATAATAACCAACTACCATTATAACCTAATTAAATATAATTCTTTATTTTGATGAATGAACGCTGAGAGAGCAGCATAGAGTTCATCATTAACTGAATAAATCTTATTTAAAGTATCCTAAATATAAGTTAAATTTTAAAGTAAAAATATCACAAGCCATAATTATATTTTCACTGAACTCAAAAGATTAAACCAACTAGACCAAGTTTACTAATATTTTGTTAAAAAACTGCAAAAAATAAAAAAAACATTAAAAGTATAAAAATATTCAGGTGTGTTTAAAAACGAGAATTCTTCACAAGTGTTCTATCTGCGCGGTGAAGATTCCTGTTTGACCGACGATCGCCGCCGGTAAGAACGCGTAAGATCTTCTCACGATCTTGAAAAATTTGCCAATAAATAGTTTTTTCTCTATATTTATCGTCTTTCTTGCTGTTATTTCGTGCATCGCAACCGTGAAATTTTATTCATGGATGAGCAATGGCGACCCTAATCGAAACGGATGAAGGCCCATCCTGGATCTTCGGTTATCACTAAAAATGCATCCAACCAGACCTAGTTTCACACTCGAGCTTTGAATCTTCCTCTATTTACTGATGACACTATACGATATGGCCAGTAACTCCTAAGTTATTGGTGTTTTGGGTAGCAACCTATGAGTTTAATTGCACGTTTGAATGTTACTAAGGCTTGTTTGAAAGTATTTTCCTTTATATGTAATGGTATTTAATTTTCTGTCGGTTGACGCGTCTGCCTCATGCACAATCATATGTTGATTCTCAAAATTAGCAAATGCTATTTTGATAGTCCTAGGTCTTCGACCGCCTTAACCTATGTTTATTTACCTCATTTTGGTATCATTGAACTCCGTTATTTTTCTACTTTTCTTTATTAGTTTGGATTTTTTTTGAAGAATTCTTTACTAGTTTAGATAATTTTGTTTTTTGTGTAATCGTCTTTTCCACGTACATGATATTGGTCTGTACCGAAAGCCTTCTGGAGGGGGTTAACATAAACATTGTTACGACTCATTTCCTTCTCTAGCTTGTAGGCATGAGTATAATTGCTCATTTCCTTCTTTGCTTCGTTTTTACTTCATCTCTTTTAAAACTGACAAGTTCCGCAAAATCCAATGTACTATTTATTCAGTTCGGTTTGATTTAAATTGTTATCATGTAACACTCTTCTCTGCATAAAGCCACAAATATTTTACTTTCAATCATCACATCTTTACTTAAAAATGATGCTGTTTTTCATTTTTTTTGTTTGGGTATAAATGTTTTTCTAACTTTACACCCATAAATAGTTTTTGTTCGGGTAACAGCATCAAGCCACAATGTATAAATTTCATTCTCAAAATTCATAAAAAGATAATTCGGGTTGTAAGAGAGGAAGGGAGGGAGGAAGGAATCTGCCTTATTACGAGACTTCCCCTTTTTCCATTCTTTAAAACTTCTACTTACCGACTCCTCTTTAATTTCAAATGACCTTATTACTCAGAGTGGAATATTTTGCAATTTGAATGCTGTTGCGATCCTGGTCGAGAACAGAGATCGAACTAGAAATTCAGACGAGGATCTTTTCAAGAACTTTTTAAAAGTAGTAATATCTGGCGCAGTATAATCCGCAGTATTGGTCTAGAAAGAGTGAAGGAAAATTAAGAAAGAAAGACAATAAAAGGCAGAACTCTAGGATTGAGTCTGGTCATCTCTTTCCCCGCCGGAATCTAGAGAATCTCTATCCTCCAGCCAAGAAGCTGCAACTCTTTTATCCTAACATTTAACCAGTAGGTTGACCCACACCCCTCCGATTTATTTCCAGGCTTCTTTTTGCCATCATTTTGTGTATTTAAATTAGCACTTGTCCGGTCAGTCGCACATGCTGAGTGGCGCCTTCTACGTTTCTTGTCATGTTAAGTTCGAGTGAGAACCTTATAGATGCTGAATCCGTAAGTTTGATATTGTGCCTGGTGGAAACGATAGTTTACTGGGTATCCCTTCGACAGTCAATCTAAAAGGACGTCTTGTCTCTCTGGAGGAATTTCTACAAGCATCCGGAAGTGATTTTTCATTATTGTTTGAATGTTCTAGAAGAAGGGTAAACTTTACCTGAACACTTTCATCTACTTTTGACGACTTTGGTATTCTGTACGAGGAGTTTAATATGAACTTTTGCGAATTTAACAATGTGAAGCTAAAGGTATAAAGTTTTTGGTCAGATGGTTCTTTTTAGGACGATCGTGCTGTGAGAAGTTTACTTTTATTCGGTTTTATATCATTATTGTTCATATGGTCGCGTAATCATCCTAATTTAATGTAAACCTGTTCGGGTCCAAGTCAGTTATTTCATCCATGATCCAACATTGTTCTGGGGTTCACTGTCACAGCAGATAACATCCCTCGCAGATGATGAACTGCTCATCGTTGGCAAAGCTTACCGAGTACATTGATATGCATGTTATTCTTCCTGATCTCAAAATGTAGTGTTGAGGTTTTTGCTTATTTTGTTTCTCTTTTTTTGGGTATCTTTCCTGGCTGTAGAAACAGCTAAAAGTTGCTACGGAGGTTCTTTCCCAGATCTTTATGAAAGTTGGGCTTGGATTTTTCCCATCTGACGATATGTCAAGGCCTAATATAGACGTTACTTCTCTTCATTGAGCATCAGTAATTGTATGTTACCGATATCAGTCAGAGATTTTGATGCTTCTTTTAACCCTACAGGTGTCCATGGCAACACTTCGGGATTTGAAAATTAAGAGCAGTACTTGCAAACGGATCCTCAAAGAGTTCCATTATTACGAGAAAGAGGTGGAGGGAGAGGCTGCAAAGACAGCCAGCATGAAAGAAAAAGGAGCTGACCCATACGATCTCAAGCAACAGGTTATTAATCACCCCCAGATGAATTATCTTGTCTTCATTATTTCTCTGAAAGTTTTATTTCTGATGGATCGGATTAATCTTGGGCCAGCAATGGCTTAAGACCCTGCATTTTTTGTGATTAGCGTGACATTTAATTTTGATCTCATTTTTAGAACTGTGTGCCTTTTTTATGAGAAATCATAGGGTTCATTTATAGATGACGGGAACGAAATCCAGAACTCAGGTTCATGCTTCCCTATTATGTCGTTGTATTCTGTTTTTGTCATGAGACGAATGATAATTCCAGTTGATGAGAAGGTTATGAGACAATGGTGAATTCATCATCGGATGATTCGAATGTGTGATGAGATAAATCGTTGTTCCAATAGGTGTCTTTAATATCTCATACTGGATGTTTGTCACCTGTTAGACTAATAAAAACTTGGATAGTATTTCTCCATTTATTTATCCGATTAAAACTCATGTTTTTACGAGCTTTCGTTTGTTATTAAAAATCAATTGTGGGACTCATTAAAAATACCTTGAAGTTGCTTATTTAACTCTTAATCATCTCAAGCTAACTCGATTGGATGATTGCATTACTCAGGAGAATGTCTTAGGCGAGTCAAGAATGATGATCCCCGACTGCCGCAAACGCCTGGAGGCATCACTTGGAGATTTAAAGGGAATACTGGTACAAAACAATGGAATGAATATAGTTGAACTCAAAGATCCATAGATCTTGATTTTTTCTTGAAAATGTTTGATTTTTCTGTCTAGGCCGAGGTCAAAGATTCAGATCTGCAGGGCCCCGAAATCGTATATGCTGAAACCATGGTCGCCGAAGTGGAATCTTTTTTCCAAAATACTGAAGCATGATCTAATTCACTCGCAGGTTCTTTTAAAGGAGTGATTTTTCAACCTGGATTAACAAGTTAGCTTTTAACTGGAAATATTGATTTACAACTTAGTTTAGTTCTCCGTACAATTGTTCTGTGATGGGACTAATAGAAAGCTCTCTTCCTGTGGGTTCCAGATAAAGATGCCCACTGTTAGTGGTTCAACAATCTTAAATAGACCTATTGGGGACTTCTCCTTTCATAAATTTTCTTCATTAACTTGATTTGACCATGATCAGATCAGACAAAAAGGGTACATTGTCAGTGTTTTTTTACACAAACTAATTTCGCTTATTTTTGTGATATTTCAACTCCTACTTTTTTGTATCATGGGTGTTGAGAGTCTATTGCATGTTGGCTGATGTTGTTTCTAAATCTAAGTATGATTCAAGTATTTCCTCCCAATCATATGTATTTTATTTGTACTTTTTTCCACGCGTTGAATCCAAATAATAGGTATCAAGATATCATGCATCTTAACGATTTCTTACACCAATTCTAGATGGATTTGTTTCATTACTCGACCAAAAACTTCTGAGATAACGTTGGGCAGTCTTCAAAAATGAATCAATACAGAGCTTCTGAAGTAAAAATATTGAAGAGAATTAAGATGTTTAAGGATTATGATATACAACTCCATACTGAAGATGTTTTTCTAGAGGGGTGGGTCATGGTATATCATGATGCACAGTTCCATTTAGGTCAACTCATTAGAACTCTTAACATTTAGCTTTGGATGCTCATTCCTTAAAGAACAATTTTTTAAAATTAACTCGCCCTCATATACCAAACATTGTATGTATTGTGAATACTGTAGAAAGTCTAGTATTGTCCATAAGCAGATGAATACTCTGGAGAGGCCTTGAAGATTCCAGATTATTTAGAGTGGTAGAATACTTGGAAGTTTAATCTTCACATTGCAAATTAGGAAACACAATGAGAGTGAGGTGAGTTGGTATAAACAAAGGTAAAGAGGGCTGAAGAAGAGGGGGAGAAAGCTATGCGAGCCCAAGGCATTACTGGCGCGCACGGAGGCATGATGGACAACACTGATTGCACGAGGGACTACTGTTCCACATAGACATGGTCGTTCTGTTCATTTGGTGTGAATTTGTGCGAATTGTTCGTTCTGTTCGGTTTTCCGAACAGAACAAAAGCGAACTCGAACAGAACATTGAACAGACCCGTGTTTTGTTCTTTTGTTCGCTTTGTGCGAATTTTAGTCTAATTTTGAGCGAATGTGCGAATTTTGTTCATTTTCGGAAAAGAAAAAGAACAGAACAAAGAACAAGGGCCTGTGCGGTTCTTTTGTGCAAGTTTTGTGTTCGTTTCAAACGAATAGAACAGAACAACCATGTCTAGTACTTCCACACATGCAGGGATGGGCGTCTGCAAGAGAAAACAGTAAGGGATGGCGAGAGACAATGGGTGCAAGGGAGACTCTCACAATGCGTCAAAAGCCATCCTCTTCTCTGAGTTGATGTTCCTTTTCGACACTATCTTTGACTATATTACTCTTCTTATCTAGTGTTCTTTGGGTTTTCTGTATTTTATTTATCAGCTGTAACATGAAAGTTCATCAAACTCCAATGCTGGTATATTATTGCACTAGACTGGCCCTCAACAAATTTCATTGATATTTTATTTAAATGAATAATGAAACTTAAATCTTGAATGGCATAATAATAGAAAACCCATTTTTTTAAACATAATGGTCCGACGATTAAATATGACCACAATCATTATTGCGCAGATATTTCAAAAGGATGATACATCAAAGTAACTAACAGTAAAACAATATTTGAACTATAAAGCCAACAAAGTGCTGATAACATGCATTTTTAGTACCTTAACCTGTCCATATTTTCTTGTTTATTTGCACTAAAATAATTATATATGCATGTTATCAAGACTAAAGTGATTAAATCTATTTTAGAATGGTATTTTCAATTTTCTGTAATTTTTATGTATTTTTTGAGTTTTTTCTAACAGCAGATTCTGAAAGAATATAATTTTTTGAGTCATAATATGATTTTATGGAAATTTTCGACATTAAAGTCGTAAAAATATGACATTTGTAAGTCAAACTATATATTCATTTGTATTGTTGGGCTTTTATTTTATTTAATACAAAAGTAAATCTTTCTAGTTTGTGATGTCATGTGTCGTCGTTCGATTTGTTGAACGGCGATGAATCATAACTAAAGATAATGATTGATGAAAACCAATCATTTGACTTCATCGATTATGGCATCGGGAAAAGCGATGTCATAATGGCATTTTAAAAAAATAAATCACTTTTCACTTTTCAAGCACACTGATGACGTGGAAGAATAAAAAAGGAGATATTTTTTTGCAATAAATGCTTACCTGGTCCTAGGCAGAAAAGGACAAAAATAACTTTTCTGCTCTTTCTCTTTGGAATGGTCAAAGTGGTGGACGGGTGACGCGGTAGCACGATATGGAGCCACATGTACACGTGGTGCACACATTCCAATGTTTAATTGGATGAAAAAAGGGCACGTGTTGATGCACCACCACGTCAACTGCAAAAATGATAAAGTAAAATCCATTTATATAATAGAATAAATTATTATATTTTGTCTTTTTCCGTTGCAGGTACATGTGGCGACTCCAAAAAGCATGAGCGTGGAAGACGAGAAGACAAGGAAA
This sequence comes from Wolffia australiana, assembly GCF_029677425.1. Taxonomy (NCBI): domain Eukaryota; kingdom Viridiplantae; phylum Streptophyta; class Magnoliopsida; order Alismatales; family Araceae; genus Wolffia; species Wolffia australiana. The sequence continues at coordinate 8,308,395 of NC_135848.1, read as the reverse complement.
CTCAATGATTTGACAGTTCAAACGAAAACAGAAAAATGAGGAAGCATCAGAGCCGAAGATGAAGAGAGAGAAAAAATCAAAGGCTAGGATTGCTCCAAGTTCAACCAGCGATATCTGACGATCCACAAGTCCAATTGAGCTGGAATTTTCACATTGCTTTGTTTCCCTTCCCTCTTTCCATCCATACCATATGATATATAAATAGAGGCCTGGATCACTTAAATTCATCTTGAACATGCTTCCTAATTGTGCGGGCTGATTGAGAGACAGTGAGTTTTGAGATCCATCAAGTTTGTTCTTGGTGTCTTGAGTGTTTGGAAAGAATCATTATAGAAGAGGGGGAGCTTACCGGCGCTGGTTGTCTGTTCCAGATACAAACATCACCAAAATGTGCACCTGGTTGTTTGTTCCATGCACAACTTATTCCTTTTCAATGAAACCAATATCACCACGTGCATCATAATTTATCATGATTTTAATAACAAACTTTCCCTATTTTCTACTATTCCCATTTTCTTGTCAGATTTATTGAAAATTTAATATCTGAATTTTCTAGCACTGGCATGTGCTCCTACGCACCAAAAAGTTAATCTTGATTGGTATACTATGGCATCAAGAATCTCAATGCCGTAATGGAACCTTTTCCAATGATTTGGGCATCCATTAATCAGTCAAACCCATAGTTTGGCCACAAGCAATGATTTGACACAATCTAAAAAAAATAGATTGTTCAAGACAGTGTGAATGTGTCACATCACAACAAACCACATTTAAACTCTATGGCCATTTAAATAAAATCCTAAATATATATATTCTGACATAAAAAATATTTTCTTTGCAAACATGATGTTGGAAAATTCCATAAAAATATCCCAGAAATCTTAATAAATGGGGTAACATTCTAAAGATAAATTTAGCCATTTTAATGTTAAAAACACACGAGTATGATTATTTTAATGTAAATAGATATGCAAAACTATGATATTGCACAGCTAGATAAAAATAGTGAAAAAACCTAACACAAACAATATAAAAGCTACAACCAAACCAAGCTGCAATCAAACCAAGCTCATTCCTCTTTGTTTATTGACACAGAAAACCCAGAGTAAAAAAGAAAGAACAAAAAAACCACTAAAAAATAAAAAATACCAGCATTTTAAAATACTGACAACACCCATCAAAGCCCAACCCATGATAGTCCCAAAAATCTTATTTTTTTCAGCATAAAAGAGCCAATGCCTTATCAGCCACGTAAGCAGGGACCTCAATGAGGACCAATAAGATTTAATTTGAGATTAGCCAGTAAGAAATGAACACGTACCCCTTATACTCGTTATGAAATTAGACGGCTAGGATCAAATATAGGATTACATGTAGATAGGATAAAATACAGACGGTCGGGACTACACATATAGGAATGAATCTAACGGTAGGATTTCATCTTTATATAGTTGTTAGGTTTGTTAAAACTAACTACTATATAATGAGATAAATACAACCACACATGTGTTGGTTCGATTAAGGGAGAATACAACTATCTTAATTCTCTCTCTCCCTCTCCTTTTCCTCTTTCACGTCGTTATTGTTCTTGGTGCTCCACTTGTTCTCCCTGAGCATAATTCTTTGTGTTTCGAAGGACAGATGCTTCGCCTCTTTGCCCCCATCAAACCAAGCTCACTCCTCTCTCCGTCGAGACATAGACATCCCAGAAAGTAAAAAAGAAAGAAAGAACGAACAAAAGAACCACTAACAAACAAAAAGACCCTCAAAACTAGTGAGTTTTTTGTTATTTCTTTCTTTTCTTCTTCTTGGTTGTTTATGTCTCAACGAACAAAAAGACTGGCACTTGAAAATACTTAAAACACCCAAGACAGCCAAAAACCAAAACTTTTTCATCACAAAAGAGCCAATTCCCCCCCCACCCGTGTTTGTTTCCAAAGGACAGATGCTACGCCTCCTCCAGAACCCATCTCCCCTCCTTCACCATCTCTCCACAAGCGCACTCCAAGTAGGGAACACCAGACGCCCCGGACGTGACAGAATGGATGACGAAACGTGACGGATGGTGATGTGAAAAAACTTTCATCACATCATTGTCCCTTCACGCATCCCAGCATATGCAAAAAAACCGTCACGTTCCCGTCATCGTCCGTCCATAGAGCGCCCCATCATGTCCCCGTCACCGTGATGACGTTACCGTCACCGGTGATGTGAATAAAACCCTACTTGAACGGAGGGGTAAATCTCCAATTATTTCTAGGAGGCGTTGGTTGGTGCGCAAAAAAAAGGGATTTCTGTGCAAAATGCCGGGAAATCGAAATGGCCACTTCACGTGGCGAAATCTCAGCGCTCTGGAAAGATTAGAAATAATTATTTTATATTTATTTTCTATCCTTTTTAACTTATTAGAAATTCCGTCATGGCCGTGATTTGTGATGGCCGTTCCGTCATGTCATGTGTCCAGGGCACCCATCACCGTCACGTCCCCGTCACGACTACTTCATCATCAGTCGCCTTCACCGTCACGACCACTTCATCATCAGTCACTGTCACGGACACCTACAACCGTCACCATCACATCATCCGACGCATGTCCGGTGACACGTGACGTGACAGATGACGCGTGCCGATCCCTAGTTTGTCTCCAAGACCCAACCCAGGACAGTCCCAAAAATCCCAACTTTCTCATCACAAAACAGCCAATTCCTCCCCCACCAGCGCTTCCAAGGACAGATGCTACGTCTCCTCCAAAACCCATCTCCCCTTCTTCGCCATCTCTCCACAAGCGCACTGCAAGACATTCTCTGGGGCAAAAACAAACCGCAGAGAAGAAGAAGAAGACTCCCCCCTTCAACCCACCTCTCAGACCATCTCCTCAACACCCTCAAAGCCGCGGTAGAAACCCATCGTCTAGACGAGGCCTGGACTGCTCTAGACCGTCTTCACTCCTCGACCCTTCTCCCCCCTTCCCCCCTTCTCTGCGCTCTCATCTCCTCCGCTTGCTACCACTCCAACGACCGCCATCACCTCTACAGAGCTGCCCAAATCGCCCACCGCTGGCCTCTCCTCCTCCACCACCATACCCTCTCCTCCCTCGCCATCTCTCTATCTCGTTCCCACCTTCCTGGGCTCTCTGGCGATGTCCTCAGACTCATGTTACAATCCAACAAGCTCCCCAATTCTCCTCTCTGGCCCCTCGCCTTCACCCATCTCGTCAGAAGCCCGGCAGGCTGCCATGTCGCTACCCATGTCTTGCTTCATCTCTGTGAGCTCTTTCTTTCCTCTACTGCTCTCTCCAAGAGATGGGATTTGCTCAAGCCTGATGTCTCTCTCTTCAATCTTGTTCTTCTGGGGTGCGCCAAGTTTGGGGATTCTCTTGTTGCCCACCAGGTGTTTGAGGTAATGCTGAAGATTGGTTTGACTGCGGATTTAACCTCTTTGGCTGCTATTGCTAAGATCTGTGAGATGAATGGGCTGAGGGAAGATCTGAGGAAGTTGAGTTCTTTTGTAGATTCTGCTGCTAGCTTGAGTTTGAACCATCACTGCTGCAGGTCTTTCTATGAGTCCTTGTTGAGCTTGCATTTTAAATTCAATGACTTGGATGCTGCTTCTGGACTGATTGTGGGCTTGTACCGGCGATCTGGGGCGGCTTTGCCGCGTGCCCAGATTCCAGAATCTGCTGTTCTTCAGGTTGGATCTGGGAATTTGAAGGCAGGGTCCAAGCTCTTGATAAAGCTCTCACCTTTGGAAAGGGGTCTGTTTATAGAGCCGGAGAGGCGGTCTGATTTGATTGTTTTGGAGGGTGGTAACGTCTTACCCAGCAAAAGGGCTGTTGCAAAGCTGGTTCTTGGGTATATCAGACAGAAGAAGACTGGAGATCTTGCAAAGGTGCTGGTTGAAATCCAGAAGGCTGTGGGATTGTCTTCGTTGCTGAACTTTAGTTTAGGCTTTGAAGTTGTTGTTTCCAGTGTTGAATTGGGCTGGCTTGAGGCGGCTCATGACGTTCTTGACGACATGGAGTCTGCAGGATTCTTGTCTCCGGAGGCGGTTTACGTGCTGCTTTTAAAGGCCTACTTTGACAAATCCATGGTCCGTGAAGCCAGAGCTCTTCTTAAACAAATGAGGGAAAGAAAATTGATCAAATTTCCAGATGAAGATGAAGATGAAGAAGAAGTCATAAACTCGTACCTTGCGCAACACGAAAAGCGCGCTTCGCCGGTTGCCAGCTCATCCCTGACTAAGCTCCTGGAAAAACAGTCCAAGGAAGGAGGAGATTCTCAAAGTCATTTGACTCATGAGTTTAATTTCTCAATTTTCTTCTTTTGCAAAGCAGGGATGATGGAGGATGCCATAAAGACTTACAGGAAAATGCAAGAAAAGAGGGTCCTGCCTAGCATTCAAACCTTCAGTCACCTCGTCAACGGGTACTCGTCTAAAGAGATGTACAGGGAAATAACCATAGTCTGGGGAGAGATGAGGAGGAGATTGGAAGAAGGGGTTTTATCTGCTGATAGGGATCTATTGGGGTCCTTTTTGTGGAATTTTATCAGAGGTGGGTACTTTGAGAGAGCTATGGACATTGCTACTTATTTGGAAGACTCAGGCATATACATTGATAAGTGGAGGTTCAGGGAAGAGTTTCTGAGGCTGCATAGGAATCTATACAGGAGTTTGAATATGTGTGATGCAAGGACCGAGGTTCAAAGTAAAAGGCTTGAGCATGTCAGAGCTTTTAGGAAATGGGTAGGCATTGATGGGGAAAAGAGGACCCGAGCTCGTGGTTAGTTTGACAATTTGTTCATAAATCACCCTTCTCTGCCTTGAAAAATGGTTGTAAATAGAAATTTGCTTTTCTCTGGAGGGGTTATACTTCGCAGCTTCAAGGCCTGGAATTTGTTTAAAAATCAAATCAATGGGAATAACAGTAATTTCTCTTGATGGTCTTCCCTTTTGTTTCTTTATTTATGGTCCATCTTTGTAAATTTTAAAACAAATTTTTAGAATAAAAATACAAAATTGAAAGGAGCCAATAGTTGACTGTAGATCTTCACCCCATTGATATTTAGATACCAGTCATTCTCATCTGAGAATTAAATTCACATCTATTCGTGAATCATGACTCTCTGTCTGTCTCTCTTTCAACCTCTCCCTTTCTGGATGTGTGTTTTTATGTCTCTCTCCCCCTCCCTTGCTATCTCTCTCTCTCTTTCTCCCACTATCCTCTATCCAATTTGTTAGTGAGACATGTCCTCTATGGGCTAATGGGCCCTGTTCTATAAGCCCATTAGCCCTATTCTCTATTCTATCTCTTAAGGGTATATATACCCCTCTTGTAGCTCTCATTCATTATGTCATTACATTCTATTCTCCTTCAACCTCTCTTCTCCCCCAGACCCTCTAGGGTTTACATGGTATCAGAGCTCAAGCTCTTGATCCTAGTGGAGGACTTGACATCATCCTCCGGGTACACGACTCTAGTCGTGTTCGCCATCCAGCCTGTGTGCAGCCCTAGCCGCACACAGACTGCCGCCCGCAGGTAGCAGTCCGCGCAGCCCTAGCCGCGTGTGCAGCCCTAGCCGCGCGCGCCGCGTCGCCGCGCCGCTTGTCGCCGCGCAGCTGCTGTTGGCCGCGCCCTTGCCGCCCGCGCCCGCAGACAGCAGTCCGCGCGCAGCTTCCGCGGACGTCCGCCTGCAGTCGTCGCCCGCCCAGCCGTCCCGCCCGCAGACAGCAGTTCGCACGGCCAGCCGTTCGCGACGTCGTCCGCCCGCAGGCAGCCGTCCGCGCAACCGTCCGCCCGCAGCCAGCAGTCCGCGCGGCCAGCCGTCCGACCTCTGCTGTGCACCCATCTGCTGTGCATTACGCCCGCAGGCCGCCGTTTGCCCAGCTAGCAGCCCGCCGATCGCCGCGCGCGCGCAGCGCACAACTACTCAACACTGCGATTTTTCGTCTAGATTTCGTGGCGCGGCTTCCGATTTCGTCGAGAATTCTCTGACGTCGACTTCCTCGAAAACCGCTTTCCCATAAAGTGGTTAATCCTCAGCATCCACCCGACGCGGGCGTCTTCCGGGCCCAATGTTCTGAAATGGAGCCGCTTGTCGAAGTCTCACGCGAGAGCTCGACAACTCTTCAAGCATTGCACGGCTCCAGCTCTTTCGACCTCCCACCCTCACTATGCTGCCTGGGATGCGGAGGAGCACTTTATCTTAAATTGGCTTCGCCTTCACACCCTTACTCCGGAGTTTGCGGGCACATTTCCTCAGCAGGCCACGGTCAAGGGTTTTTGGGATCAAGCAAACCTCTTTTGCGGCAAAGATGGGGACAATTGGCGTCTCCTTGACTTAGTGGACCAGGCATATTCCCTCCGCCAGGGATCCATGTCCATTATGGAGTATGCCCTGGCCCACAAACGCATCTAGGATGAGGTTGATCACTAACTCCCTCCGGACACCTCCAGCCTAATGTATCAACATACGCTACGTCTTCGCTTGCTGGGCTTCATCAGGGGGCTGAATCGAGAATATGAGCACATCCGACGCACTGCCATGTACCGCACGGAGGGTCTGCCCACCATTTCCGAGCTGGTGAAAGAGCTTCAAGAAGAGGAGAGTCATATCCTGAAGTTTGGCCGTCAAGCTTCCGAGGATCCACGGGACTCGACGACCCTCCTCTCTCGGCCCTCCTCCACCCCTGCATCGACCCAGGAAGGCGCTGCCCCGGTCTGTTCCTACTGCAGCAAGATTGGTCATGTGGAATCCCGCTGTCGGAAGAAGTACTTCGCTGAACAGAAGAAGAAGAAGAAGAAGAAAGAGTCGGCTTTGTTTGCTCAGTCTACTTCCGGCGCTTCTCAGCATGTTACGGCAGAACAGTTTGACCGTGTGCAGGTCGAGCTTGCTCGGCTCACGTCCCAGCTCTCTGCTCTTCAGACATCCACCTCGGTGCCCTCCTCGTCTTTCTTTGGTGCGTGCTCTACCCTACCCACTACGGAGTGGTACTGTGGTCATACCGCCTTTACGGCTCCCCTGGTTGCGGATACGACTTGGGTAATTGACTCGGGGGCAACGGAACATATGACCCCCTTCAACCACCGGTTTGTCTCGTACGAGCGACATGGTGGGGGCCGCACTGTTCTTACTGCGGGTGGTGGACGTCTTCCCGTGGCGGGTATTGGGGCAGTCTACATCGATGGTCTGGGAGTGGTTCAAGGGGTTCTGCATGTTCCGTTGCTGCGAGCCATTTTGATGTCCCCTCAGCGTCTTGTTGATTCTGTGTCTTGTTCTTTTCACCGACACACACGGAATGTCTCTGTCTAACAAGGTGGGGAGAACTACACCGATTAGACGCGAGCACGGGTTGCTGCTGCCGGACGATGGGGACCTCGCAGTGCTTCCGGTGCAGCCCAGTCTTCGCCGGCCGATGAGCAGCGGAGGGGTCGACTACATCTGACCCATCAGCGCCTCGGGCATCCGTCATTTGCTATTTTAAAGCGTTTGTTTCCGACTTTGTTTGTGGGTTTGGACCCGAAGACTATTGTGTGTGAGGCTTGTCAGTTGGCTAACCACCGCCGGTCGTCTTTTCCCTCATCTCAGTCTCATACCTCGACGCCACTCCTCCGCATTCACAGCGATGTCTGGGGACCGGCCCCCAAACCGAGCCTGCAGGGTAATCGGTACTTTCTGATTTTTGTTGACGAGGCCACCCGTGCACGTGGACGATCTACTTCGGGCCAAGTCCGATGTGTCGTGGTCTGTTCGACATTTTTGTGCCATGATCCAGACCCAGTTTGGCCGTGGCATTCAGCGCTCCGGTCGGACAATGCCCGTGACTTCTTCAATGCTGACCTCGGCGTTCTTTGCGGAAAGAGGATCTTGCATGAGTCCTCATGTGTTGCTACACCGAGCACAACGGTATGGCAGAAAGGCGGATCGGCTATGTGACCTCGACCGCTCGGACACTCTTGGAGAATTATACGGTTCCGTGGACATATTGGGGTGAGGCGATTTTGACGAGCACCCATCTCATCAATCGCCTCCCATCCCAATCCTCGACTTTGCTACGCCTCTTGACCGTCTCGGTGCGGCGTTCCCGGGTTCCATTGAAGACCGGCCTTCTTCCACGGGTATTCAGATGCACGGCGTCGCCCACGATACTTCACCGACCTTGTGACGGCTGGATGCTAAAGCTCTACAGTGTGTGTTGTGGTACTCGACTCTCCAAAAAGGGTACCGGTGCTATCATCCGCCTTCCAGGCGGTTCTTCGCTTCGCGAATGTTACCTTTGCCGAGCACGAGCCCTACTTTGGAGATTATTCTTCCTCACCCCGCCTTCCGTTGGATGAGGATCCTTCGGTTCCTCACTTGGAACCGGTTCCGTCCGCGGAGCCCACTGCTCCGACCGTGTCATCGTCTCATGATCTATCTTCCTTTGACCCTCCAGTCCCCTCTTCGTCATCTCTTGAGGTTCTTCCAGCACCTCCTATTCCCGACTTCGATGTCGCTCCCTCTTGGTCTCCTCCTGAGGCCTCTTCCTCTCCGATGGTTGACACTTCCTCTCCTCTCGGCGAGTCATTGCTGACTCCCGACGAGGATTCTTTTCATGACTGTTCTCCTGATTTTCCTCCTACTCAGGCTTCCGCTCCCTCTTCTTCCCGCGATGGACCTCCTTCCTCCGATGGCAACGATGATCATCTTGGCTGGCCCATCGCCCTTCGCAAAGGGGTTCGCAAGTGCACCCGCACTCCCCTTTATCCCATGTCTCATTATGTATCTCTCGCACGGCTGAGTACCCCCTACCGGCTGTTTCTTTCCCGCATGGAATCGGATCCCATCCCTCGCCGCATCACCGATGCTATCGCTTCTCCTCATTGGAAAGCGGCGATGGACGAGGAGATGCAGTCCTTGCTCAAGAACCACACATGGGATGTCGTCCCCCTCCCTCCGGGCAAGAAGGCGGTGGGTTGCAAGTGGGTCCACGCCAAGAAGCACCACGCAGACGGGACCCTCGAGCGCCGCAAATCTCGACTTGTGGCCCGGGGGTTCACCCAAGCTTACGGCATCGACTACTTCGAGACCTTTTCTCCGGTGGCGAAGATGGAGACTATCCGTCTTCTCTTGGCATTGGCGGCTCACTTCCAGTGGGTAATTCGACAGTTCGATGTGAAGAACGCCTTCCTGCACGGGGATCTGACTGAGGAGGTCTACATGCAGCAGCCTCCGGGCTATCCTCTCGGCCCGCCGGGCACCGTCTGTCGATGCGTAGTCTATCTATGGACTGAAACAGTCCCCACGGATGTGGTTCTTGCCGCCTCTGTCATGAAGGCTGAGGATACACCAGAGTAATGGGGATGCCACCATGTTTTTCCGGCATTCGTCCGGTGGTGTCTCCATTCTTGCTGTCTATGTGGATGATATGCTGCTGACGGGGTCTAATATGGTCGAAACTACACGTCTTGCTGCCGCTTTGGCTAAGGAGTTCGAGATCAAGGCCTTGGGCCAACTTCGGTACTTCCTTGGCCTTGAAGTTGCTTACTCCCCTCGGGGTATCTTCGTCTCCCAGCAGAAGTACTGCATGGACTTGTTGACTTTGACCGGCATGACGGAGTGTGCGCCAGCCAGCACTCCTCGACCCTAACGTAAAATTGGGGAAGGGGAGGACTCGCCTCGATGGATCACTATGAGTACCAGCAGATTGTGGGAAAATTGATCTACTTGACGCACACTCGGCCCGACATCAGCTTCGCCACAACCTCCCGAGCCAGTTCATGCATGATCCACACGCCATTCATCGCCAGCGGTCACTCGGGTACTTGCGTATCTGAAGGGCTGTCCAGGAAGGGTGTACTCTTTCCTTGCAGCTCGGACCGACGGTGAAGGTCTACACCGATGCAGACTTCGGGGTCCCTTGTTGATTATCGCTCCACGACCGGGTACTGCACCTTCGCTTCGACAGCCTGGTTAGTTGGAAAGCAGCGCAGGACAAAGTGTCCCGCTCTAGTGCCGGCAGTACCGAGCGCTTGCTGATGGGGCCTCGGAGGCTCGGTGGATCTATGGGATACTCCATGACCTACGGGTTGAGTATGCCGCCCGATTCACTTCTTCCGTGACAACAAGTCGGCAATTGCACCGCCAAGAATCCGCCAGCAGGGAAAGATCAAGCACATGGAACGTGACCGCTACTTCTTCAAGGAGCGGGTTGACGAGGGCATCTTTGACCTTGATTTTGTTGCTTCCTCTGATCAAGCTGCTGATGTGCTTACCAAGGGCCTATCCAGGCCTCTCTTGCAGCGTGCAGTATCCAAGCTCGGTATGGACGATATCCACACTTCGCTTGCGGGGGGCTGTTAGTGAGACATGTCCTCTATGGGCTAATGGGCCCTGTTCTATAAGCCCATTAGCCCTATTCTCTATTCTATCTCTTAAGGGTATATATACCCCTCTTGTAACTCTCATTCATTATGTCATTACATTCTATTCTCCTTCAACCTCTCTTCTCCCCCAGACCCTCTAGGGTTTACACAATTTTCTCTCCCCCCCTCTTCCTTTCTCCCTCTCAGAATTTTTCTCCAGAGCTCTCTGAATCGACTGCCCATCTGTAGGGTTTCTCATCATCAATGTTAATGTTATAAATATCATGGATATTGAAAATTAAATTGCCACATTTTAAGGTGTTTGATGTCATCTATGATGTTTAGGCGGTTACGTTTGATCGTTGATGTTGACTACTTTACCATTAACAGTTTATGTTTATGAGGTTACTGTTGAACAGATAACACACATGATTGACTCCATCCATCTATATCGGCCATCAACTGAGTGAAATTTTAGATAAAAGGGTGACCCCCTAGTAGACGTAAATGGTGATGTTTACAGATATTTGCTACCAGTATGGATGGTTGGAGGTGAAAATGATGTTGATGCATGTTGATGCTGATGATGTCATTGGCAAACCCTCATCTAATATTAAATTCAATGCCATACTTCGGCGTCATCAGAACATGCTGAACCTTATTTCGGCAATAGAAAGTCTGTCTATTCGAAAATTTTAATAACTTAAAACTTGAAATTATGGGAGAGATAGGTAAGACATATATAGAAACTTCTATAGCATTGGATGAGATATGTGGAGCTACACGCATAGCTTATAGAGTGTAATAAGTATATTATAGAGAACTTGGAGAGACGTAACTATGAAATACTTAAATCCAGATTTTTTAAAAAGATATATAATTTTTTCATGATTTAAGCTGTTTTGAGACACAAGATATACTCCAAATTCACTAATGCCATCGACTCTTCATTCCAAATCATCTTGCCATCATCATTCAGTTCAAGATTGGGATGATGATGATGTACCCATCATCATCTCCCCCCACTTGTCATCGTGCCCATCCACTCATCAGCCTTTGATTATCAATACAATGAAAACTGGGTGGACATTGAAGATAATAAAATCGTCATTGTTTGTAAGCATTGGTTATGAATTAGAGAAAACGACCAGAGTGCTATAGATGTTAGATGTTAACTAGCAGAGATGTGGTTGGAGGATATAGTCTATACAAAAATGGCCGAAGAGGGGAAATTCATCATGTACAAAAGATTTGAAATTTTTTATTTTTGATGCCAATCTCAGAATCATGCCATGAGATCAGAGAGACTATGATTTTTTTCTTTTGAAAAAATGGACTTAATATAAATAAAAATAGGAACATTGTATTGAGTGATAGCATTTTGAATATCAGTATCTGAAATGACTCTACATTGTACAATTTGATATATAGAGAATTCATACTCATTATAACAGTATTCTTACATAATGTACGAATGATCATTTAAAAATTTAGAAAAATGTAGTTTGACTAGATTCTCAATTTCTTTTGACATATAAAGACACCAGAATAAATCTCTGACTTCATTCTATCTCTTAATTTTGTCTTCCACATGGTTTGAATCTGGCTTAAGGACGCATTATTATTCACACTAGTTAATTTTTTGAAATTATAGTTATGTTATCTTCTGACTTCAAAATAAAAATTAAGGTAGTGTCATGTAATTTTTTTAAAGACGCATGAAAGGAATTCTTTGCAGTAAAAAATAATAGGTAGGTTATAATATCACTTTGCTTGCACCAATAAATCATTTAATTTCCCTATTAATCATGATATAACTATCAAAGTCCTAGTGACACTAAGCAAAAGTCGAAAACTCTTGGATACCCATTTGAATGAAGTGATTATATTAAAATCCAAGCCACTGAGAATGTTATGTACCTTTAAGTATATGACAAGTGGTCATTTAATATTTAGACAATTAGTAAAAATTAATCGCACACATTGTTAACATGCATAAAAAATACAATATTTTCTAATAAAGTTTATGTTTTCGATGTTAACCATTTACATATTTATACTATTTCAAATCATGTAAAGGTGACATTTATGTTGCCTCACGTTGAAAAAAAAATAGAATCATAATAAATTCACACAGATTTTTATGGTTAAAATTGATTTTTTCTCCATTGCCCTTGTTAGTCTAAAAATATTTTCATTACAGAGATGAAATCTGAGTGAATCGTAAGAAGTAATTATATTTCCCATTTACTAAAATAGACCTCTTATTCTAGCTATCAAAACCTTAATGACGCCTAGGGTACCCTTTTTTAACACAAATATGTGAACCAAATTATCAAGATAGAGTGTCATCTATTAAGCACTTAATACGTTCTTCAAATGTGATCAACATTCCTGACACGTTTAGGTTAAATTTAGCCCTCATGATTTATTCATTCAAAACATAATATAATCTAGGGCCCATGCTATGCCTTATTTTTATCATAATACATATTTGATGTGCTTTAAAGCCTTTAAAATATGAATATATTATGTTCTTAACACAAATTGTCGAAGATTCTTTCAGATATTACATTTATCATTATTTTCAAAGTATTATATTTACAACTAGCCCTGTTTGATGGACTTCATAGAAGTCAAACAGTCTAATTAGCGATGAATATCTTACGTGGATGATTACATGACTTAAATGGGAGAATTATCTATGGGGTGAAACACTATGTTGGAGTTTTCAAGGCACTGCCAATTAGAAGTCAACACTAAAATGATCACATTTATGAAGAAAAATATTCTTAGAGCCATATTGTTTAAATTAACATCTCAAAATGTTACCATGTTCAATCATATTGACTTGCATATTTTGACTACCTCATGGTTAATGAATGAAAATATTAATCACCCATATATTGATGAATATTATGTGGTCAAGACAATCAGACCACTATGTTTTATTTGAGTTAGTTAAAAGAAATGTTTATTCATTATTAATCCCGTGTGATGTTTATAATGAAGTCCATGAATATGTGAAATGACCTAGTGAATTATGATGAGATCATAATATAGTGATCACTAATCATTAAACATATATTATGAATATTCATATTCGATGAATAGAGATGTACATCAAGTTATCTGGATAGAATAAAACTACCTAATCCTACTTATAATGTACGTATGCCTGACCCTATGGCCGTTAGTTGTAGATCCTCTTTGGAGAAAAAGTAAATTGAACTGATCGATTTGAATACCTGAATTTTATTATACCTAAATGTAAATAACATTGATTCATTCAACAATTTGATAATTGATCCATTTACCTAAGATACCAAGGACATCTCGTGGATGGACGACTATGTTTTGGCTACGGCTTGTGAGTCTCTAACCATGGGATTCAAACAAGTCTTGCTGAAATATAGTAAGAAATGCATAGAGGTGATTGAGTGGCCAAGACATGACCGTCCACCCTTGATATAGAAGGATATTGACTCAAGAAGGAAGATGAAGTTAAATACTTTGACATGGTAGTGAGGATATTGGAGGTGGTGTCATCTAGTGATTTGGGTTGCACATCAATACTAACTGAATGACAGATTAGGGTTTGATCATTAACCATACCATGAGTCATTCAAGAGTCTCATCAAAGGATTATTCATGAACAGTAATTAATGATGATAAATGTAGAATGAGAGAGTTCATGTGATATCATGTATCTTCTAGCACAGGAGTGTAGCTTGGCACCCCACATGCTAGAAGCTTACCATATTGATTGTGTTAAATTGATCCTTAGTTAATCAATCTGTATATTGATATAGTTAATTAATAAGGTTTATCAATAATTTTTATTGGTCCACTAAAGTTATTGATTAGAAAAGATATATGGGCCTCGTGGGACACATGCAGAAGATTATAGAGGTATTAACGAATATACTTTTACTTGAGGAATTTTGTGAAAAAAAAATAGGGGCGGGGCACCCATCATCGCCAATACCCCCCTTACTATTACTTCTTCTTTTCCCCATAGCCAAAAAGAATATATTGTTGGTGCGAAGATCAACAAGGTCCTGAATAAGAGTCAGAGAAGAGGAAGTGGGGATCCAAGAGCACCTTGATCACACGAAAACTTTTAGAGGACGAACATGTGCACGGCTTCAGAAAAATCTCCAAGGAAGGCAAGACAAGGGTACATAACATTCGATTTGTTTAAGAGACCAATGTGGAATTATGTTAACGTATGCTGCACCGAAAATAGTTTTCTAGCCTTCTTTCTTATTTATCCAACTACTCCCTATATTCTCTCTCTATCCATACACCTATCTCGCCATCACTCCTCACTCTATATCTTTGTTACTCTCACTGTCTTCTCTCTCTATCCTTGTAACTATATCCCTCTCTTCACTCTATACCTCTATTACTCTCTCTATCCCTATAACTATACTCCCAATCTTCACTATATCCCTATAACTATCCCTCTGTTACTATATCTATCTTCTCTCTCCATCCTTGTAAATATATCTCCCTCACTCTTTACTCTATAGCTATGTTACTCTCTCTATCTTCTTTCCCTATCCCGTTGACCATATCTCTCACTCTTCACTCCAAATTACTATTGCTCTCCATATCTAGTCTCTCTCTCTATCTTTGTTTATCTCTCTCTCTCTTCTCTATATCTCTGGCACTCTCTCTCTCTTCCCTCTATATCTCTGGCACTCTCTTCACCATCTTTCTCTATTACTCTCTCTCTCTATATTCCCTCTACATCTCTGGCACTCTCTTCGCCATCTATCTCTGTTACTCTCTCTCTCTTCCCTCTACATCTCTGTCACTCTCTCTTCACCATCTATCTCTGTAACTATCTCTCTCTCTCTCTTCCCTCTATATTTCTGGCACTCTCTCTCTTCACCATCTATCTTTGTTACTCTCTCTCTCTCTTCCCTCTACATCTCTGACATTCTCCCTCTTCGCCATATATCTCTATTAGTCTCTCTCCCTCTTCCCTCTATATATCTGGCAATCTCTCTCCACCATCTATCTCTGTTACTCTCTCTATCTCTTCCCTCTATATCTCTGGCACACTTCTCTTCACCATATATCTCTATTATTCTCTCCCTCTTCCCTCTACATCTCTGGCACTCTCTCTTCACCATCTATCTATGTTACTCTCTCTCTTCCTTATATATCTCTTGCACTCTCTTTGCCATCTATCTCTGTTACTCTCTCTCTCTCTCTCTTCCCTCTACATCTCTGGCACTCTCTCTTCACCATCTATCTCTGTTACTCTCTCTCTTCCCTCTATATTTCTGGTACTCTCTCTCTTCGACATCTATCTTTGTTACTCTATCTCTCTTCCCTTTATATCTCTGACTAGGGATTGTCCGTCCGATATCCGTCTGATATCCGGTATCAGACATTCGATATCCGATAGATGATATCGGATGATATCCGTCCAATAGGTGAAGACGCAAATCGGAGACAGATATTGAATGGGTAAGGACGAGATGGATATCGGATTTCGATATCTGGATATCGAAACCAGTATCCGGATATCGATATCCAGTATCAACAGAAAAAATCAAAAATTTCATCATTTTAGATAATTTATGCTAGCAACGCCATGTGTTTTTAACATGTATTGTATCTCGTTTATTATATAGAGCTTAAACTTTTGATTTTTTACCATATGGGATAACAAGATTCGGAGTTTAACATTAACTCCGAATCCTATTGTCCCATATTGCTCTCCATATCTAATCTATCTCTATCTTTGTTACTCTCTCTCTCTCTTCCCTCAATATCTCTGTTACTCTCTCTCTCTCCATCATCTATCTCTGTTACTCTCTCTCTTCCCTCTATATCTCTGGAATTATCTTTCTTCTCCATCTATCTCTGTTACTCTCTCTCTTCCCTCTATATCTATATTACTCTCTCTCTCATGTCATCATCTATCTCTGTTTCTCTCTTCCCTCTATATCTCTGGCATTCTCTCTCCACCATCTCTCTCTCTCTCTTCCCTCTATATCTCTGTTACTCTCTCTCTCCATCATCTATCTCTGTTACTCTCTCTCTTCCCTCTATATCTCTGGAATTATCCCTCTTCGCCATCTATCTCTGTTACTCTCTCTCTTCCCTCTATATCTCTGGAATTATCCCTCTTCGCCATCTATCTCTGTTACTCTCTCTCTTCCCTCTATATCTCTGAAATTATCTCTCTTCGCCATCTATCTCTGTTACTCTCTCTCTTCCCTCTATATCTCTATTACTCTCTCTCTCTCTCTCTTCGTCATCTATCTCTGTTTCTCTCTTCCCTCTATATCTTTGGCATTCTCTCTCCACCATCTCTCTCTCTCTCTTCCCTCTATATCTCTGACACATCTCTCTCTTCCCTCTATATCTCTGGCATTCTCTCTCCACCATCTATCTCTGTTACTCTCTCTCTTTCCATATTCACTCTATCTTTCTGTCACTCTCTCTCTATCCGTATTAGCTCTCTCTCTTTCTTCACTCTATCTCCCTGTCACTGTCTCTCTCTCTCTATCCATATTCACTCTCTCTCTTTCTTCACTCTATCTCTCTGTCACTGTCTCTCTCTCTCTACCCATATCCACTCTCTCTCTTTCTTCACTTTATCTCTCTGTCACTGTCTCTCTCTCTCTATCCATATTCTCTTTCTCTCTCTCTCTCTCTTCAAGTCCATGCTTTTGTTACTCTCTCTCTATATACATCTTCACACTCTCTCTCTTCAACTCTATGCTTCTGTTTCTCTCTCTCTCTATAAATTTCTCTCTTATAAATTCAGAACCTTTGCTTATAAACTGAACTTGGTTCTCCCCAGAGAATCTCTCGCAGCCTGCACCCACCATTCCAGCGAGAGACAACCATCGCAGGGAATGTTCATCCTGCAACGCCGATTCTCACGTCCTCTCCAACCCCTTCTCTTCCCCTTCAATCTCCGATCATCAATCTCGATCAGAACCATCAAATCACAGACATCCTACGATCCAATCTCTACCCACCACCCTCTCCTCACAGCTCTGCCCAATTCCAGTTCTTTAGCTCAGATTCAACGCCTCCATTCAAAATTCATCGTTTCCGGCTTGACCCACCACCCCTTCGTCGCCAGCAAGCTCATCCAAGCTCTCGTCTCCCTCTCTTGCCAGGATTACGCGGACTTCATCCTCTCCACTACTCCCCATCCTACGCTTTTCACTTACAATATTCTCATCCGGGCACACTCGATTTCTCCTACCCATGTTCTCAATTCGTCGTTTTTGCTCTTCCGCAGACTCTTGGAAGACCATTCTCGAGTTACGCCCAATCAGTATACTCTGGCGTTTGTTCTGAATTCCTGCTGCTATCGTCAAGGGATGGTTGCAGATGAAGAACTGAGATCGATTGCTGTGTTTGAGGCGGATCAGATCAGGGGACAGGGCGTTCGTTTGGGTCTGGATTCGAATTTGTTCGTATGTAATGTGGCGATCAGAGTGTACGGCAGCTGGGCGATGATGGAGGAGGCAGAGAGAGTCTTTAAGGATTGTTCTTCCAGGGACTTGTTCTCCTGGAATTCGATGATTGGTGGGTATGTTAATGTGGGTGACATGAAGCATGCTATGATGCTGTTCGAGGAAATGCCGAACAGAGATGTGGTTTCTTGGAGTACTGTTATTTCAGGATTTGTGCAGGTGAATTTTTCTTGGAAGATTTAACTTGGTTTTCTATGCTCTTTAATTCAACTATGGGTATAAAGTTGAAGGAATAGTCTGGCTTGCGCAGGTTGAGATGTTTTTCTACACTGTTGGGTGTTTTTACATCTTTGTAATTAGTGAGCAGAATCATAAAATCCAAGTTAAATGAGTTTTGGTAGTCATTCGTTGGTGGTAGTGGTTGCAGACAATGGAAAAAAAATCTTCATTGTCTTCCAAAACCCATCATCGTTATCATCATCTTCATTGAATACCTGTCATCATTATCGTCATCTTCATCGTTTGCAGCATGGGTGATGGTGATGATTTTGCAATCATCATCATAATTTTCATCTTACCTGCAGACGAGAGAGGATGATGATATTGTCATCATATTGTCATCCTGGCCAGGACAAATGATGAGGATGATGACGTATACTTGTCATCATCGCATCACTGAGAGAGTAGAAAGAGGGAGAGAGATAGAGTGAGTCACATTTAGAGTAAAAATTGTATAAATTGAACTAGTTTTCACATTGTCGTCGTCCACATCATCGTCATCTTGGACACCAAAAGCTTTCTTGTCTACACTTCTCTTTGTCTCCCAGTTTCCCCGAGCTTTCTTTAAAATTTTATCATGAGTGCATTCTTTGAGAGCTAAAATTATTTATTGTAATGCTTGCTTTTAACTATTTGAAGTTAGTCTATCCTTCCTGCACTTTCCAATATGATATTTTAATTACATTTTCTTTTGATGTAAACTTACCCTTTGTAGAACTCTTGACGCTGAGGGTGGAATGCTTTTTTTTTTAATGTTTTGAATATCAGGAGGGTTCATTCATGGAGGCAATGGAGTTATTTCATCAAATGCAAAGGTCTGGTGTTACACCGAATGAGGTTACTTTTACTTGCATACTTACTGCGTCTGCCAACCTAGTGGCTCTGGACCAGGGAAGGTGGATTCATTCTTACATCAAAAAAGCAAAAATCGGTGTGAATGAGAGACTACTCTCTAGTCTTATCGATATGTACGCAAAATGTGGTGAGATAGTGGCTGCATTGAAAACCTTCAATGATGGATTTCTGAAAATGACAGTTTATCCATGGAATGCCATGCTTAACGGCTTCGCCATCCATGGAATGGCTGAAGATGCGATTGATCTCTTTGAGAAAATGAGGTCTGAAGGCATTGCCCCCAATAAGGTCACATTCATATCGCTGCTCAGTGCTTGCAGCCATGGCAACTTTCTGGATGAAGCCAATGCTTACTTTGAGTCGATGAGTGCAGTTTATTGGGTTCACCCTGAAATTGAGCATTATGGGTGCATGGTGGACTTGTTCGGTCGAGCCGGGCTTCTGAACAAAGCCGAAAAGTTCATATCTCTTATGCCCATGCCGCCTGATTTCATTATATGGAGTTCATTGTTGAATGCTTGTCGAATACACCGAGACGTTGCGAGGGCGGAACGAGTAGGAAGAATCATTAAAGAGTTGAACCCTGAACAGGCTGGATGTCAAGTCCTACTGGCAAACATTTACTCAAGGTCTGGTAAATGGGCTGGTGCCAGAAAGGTGAGAAATGAGGTGGAAGTCTTTCGGCCAAGGAAGATACCTGGCTGGAGCAGCATTGAACTGGGTGGAATCTTTCATCAATTTCTTGTAGGAGACAAGTCACATCCTCAAACAAAAGAAATCTACTTGTTCTTGGATGAGCTCAGCATCAAGTTGAAGAGGGCTGGTTATGAGCCAGAGCTTGAGGAGGTTCTTGTGGATGTAGATGAAGAAGACAAGGAGACTGCCCTCGGCATGCACAGTGAGAAGTTAGCCATTGCATTTGGGTTGATGAACACTGCACCTGGGACAGTTATTCGGGTTGTGAAGAATTTGAGGGTCTGTATTGATTGCCATCAGGCGACGAAGCTCATCTCTAAGTTGTACAGTCGAGATATTATTGTAAGGGATAGGGTTAGGTTCCATTATTTTAAAGATGGTTCCTGTTCTTGTAAAGATTACTGGTGATATGGGGCGTATTCTGGGCGACATTGAACCACAGATCTACATTAATCCATTGAAAGGTACTCATATGAATAGGACAGGTAAAAAGTAGGGTGATATTCTCTTAGGTTTTGATATGTTTTTAAATTTGAAGAATAACATACAGTTTCATATCTAAACTACACAAGCATTGTCTCTGTTTTGTGTCTTCTGAATTAATATTAATGTACTGTTTTATTCTTTTGAATACTAATGGATGTAAATAATTTATTGGAAAAAGAAATGGATGTGGAGAAGTCGGATCCTGCATAATTCGTTTGAGTGAAAAAAAATTCTGATAAATATCCCATGGAGATCTACCAAGGATCATGAAAAAATAGAAGAAGACGAAGAGGAACAAATGGGAGGCGAAAACAGCCTAAGCCTCAAGAGTTTTCAAATAGAGAACCTCTTATCCTAAAAATTGCTAAACAACTCAATAGTGACAAGAAGAACCTCAATGATCTTTCATCTGATGCATGTTGGATGTCTTTACACAGTGTATTTATAACCCTATGATTACTCAATAATCTGTTATTTTTCCTGCCTAAAGCTCAGTCGCTGATTGAGCTTACCAATGATTTATCTTCTGTGTAAGGTCTTAAGAAGTACTGTATCAGTTTCTAAGGCAGAAGTTCAATAATTAAACATGATCCGTTATTCTCTCCCTCTCTCACTTTTCGTCATCATCTACCTTCTTGTGCATTAATTTCACCAAAAGATAGTGGAAATTGATAAACTCAAAATTAGGTGTAAATTATGTCGATGTTGGATTTGAGTTTGTTAAATAAAATTTATATACCAATACTCAAGTAAATGTACTATATTGTGGGTGTGTAGGCCATCTCCACAAGGAATGGATCTTATGGAAATAACTTTCTCGATATGGTGATTTTAAGAGGACAAGAATGAATATGTATAAGGTAAGAGGCAGTGGTAAGGTGAAGATGGTGAGATGAGCAGGGGATAAAAAATATTTAATTATAATAAGATTGATATTACCGAAATTGGTAATAGTGGAACTTGAATGCAACGAGTGAAAACGAGAGAGGGGGATGAAGGAAGGCATGAAGAGATGATGATGAGAAAATGTGATGAATGAGGGGGAATGATAAGAAATATCTAAATTATGGTTTAATGTTTAAAGTAGGATTTGTTGGAAGACAATACATGATGAAGATGGCAGAAATAGGAGCAGGGATGAAGGTGGTGGAGGTAAGGAATGAGAGAGGAATGAGATGAAGGTAGTGTTTTAGGGTTTGTTAGGTAAATAGAGCGGGAAACACATGATGAGATGATACATGAGGTAAGTGGTGGATGATGATGGAAGGTAATGGATGGTGGTGAATAGAGATGATGGAATGAATATGCTCTACCTAAATGAATGTGTTGATGAATGATCAATGTTAGGCAATAGACTAACCTTAGATCTCTATCTTCCTAATGCAGATCGGCCTCCCCATTTCTCTGTTGACCTTCTCCAAACACTCAAGACACCAAGAACTCCCTCAATAGACCTTCAAAACCTCCCTTTCAATCTACCCCTATAAGAGGAAGTGATTTAATGATTTTTTTACAAAGATCGAGGGCTCAATTTGTAGATCCAACCATACAGATTGATCAGACTTCTGGACTGTCAGATATCAAGCACTAAAGTTGGATAGTTCCTACCCATAGATTTAATCCAAAGATTTCTCCCTCGTCGTCCTCGTCATCTTTGTCATGTTATTTTTAGGGTTTTTTCTTCATCATGGAATTAAATGCAATCATTCCCTGTATCATCCTCGATCAATGGCTCTTGTCAAGCTATGTGTCTTGAAAGAAAAGACGAATATTTAAATTAAAGTATAATATTATTTTATTAATATATTAAAGGAACATGCAGGTGACATGGCAGCGCATGAGCACACAGCCACGTCAATGCTTTTCTTTTAAAGCCTAATGAAAGAGGGACATGTGTGTGCCATATGTCGTGCAATGTATTATCATCACACAATATTTGACCAATCAAATGATTAAGAAAATGTTTATTTGAAAATTTCCACCCTCAACCTACGCACACAATTATTGTGAAAAGGGCATCTTTTTCTGATTGGGCCACACCACCTTGAAAATATTGAATTAAGAAAGATTAATTGTTAGCAGTAAATACCATTATGGCATTGCTATTCGGGATGCCATAGCGGTTTCACTTTTAATGATTCGCCGACACCAATCATTAACAAGGTTTAATGATTGTAGTCTCCAATCATTAATAGTAATCATTGGTTGGTAATTGATTGATGAGTCAAATGGCAACACATGGCATGGGAAAAACCAATAGAATATCATATAATTCATGTTAAATTAAATATAAATCAAGAAAATATGCATAAATTTATATTTTTTGACTTAGAAACATATATCTTTATGTATATCCTGTAGAAAAAATTGGAAATTTTTATTTTCTGACTCAAAAATTTATTTTCTTTGAGAATATAAGGTCTGAAAAATCCTTAAAAATACTTCAAATTTCACAAATTCAAAACATCATTCATAAAATGGTTTTAATTATTTTCGGCTTGATAACACACAGATCTAATCAATTTAATGCAGATAAATATGTAAATATCATCTTATAATATGTTAGTATTATATGTTGTAGGATATGGAGCAAACAACACACAGAGGGTGATTTTCATAATATAGTTGTTTTTTCTTCAGGTCTACACCCTTTTGGTACCAGAGTTCTATGTGTTTCAAACTTATGAACCCCTTGCATTTGTGATTTCCTTTCCGTATATTTTATCTCGCATGATCTTCATTCATTTTTTCCATTTAGACGTGCTTATATGCAATTGTTATACTTAGTTTTTTACTTTGAGAAGAAATGAGCTGATGATACTTTCTGTTTACTGCCTATGTTTCTTAGATTGGTGGAACTCTCTTAAAATTCTCTACAACTTCTGAATATCCTGCAGCCATTCTTTAATCTCATCAGTTTTATATTGAAACCTATCACCTTTTCTTTTATTTATTATGGGGCTATAGTAAGCAACCCTCTAACAATATGATACCAAAGCCATTTGATGAAGCTTGTTTTATGCTTTCTTCAAAGATTGTTATCGTCATGGATAGGCATTTTTATTTTTTCTCATGTTTTATCCAGATAATAAATGATAAAGCTTAAGAATTGATTGAATATTTTATTCATCTAAGATATTTGTGTACTTAAACCTTTTGCTCCACAGATGGGCACATGCATAGAACATGTCGAAAGTGGAGATTTATGTTGTTGGGCTCTAACAAATTCATACATATCATCTACCTTGCAGGACCATCGCATGAAAAACCTTTGAAGAAATTTAGAAAAGCTACTGACCCTTGCACATTTGCTTGCTTTGAAAGGTGCCACATAGGCAGCCCATATACTAGGTACCCAAATAAGATGGATGCTAAATGGGGCCATCTAGGATCATGAAATTTTGGGAAGATTCTTGTAAAAAGGTCCTCAGACCCAACACCTTATAAGCCCTATGCTTAAGTAGTCAATATACCTAGAAATGATGGAGTAGAATTTATGGACCATTATTAAGCTGGGCCAAACAAATATACCTTAAAGGCCATAAGTATATAACTCGACCAGGTTTCCAAGAGGGACCCATCAAGTGTACAAAGCCAACCAGGGTTGTATACTCGTCATGGGTCCCACTGGGTTATAATCTTAACATGATTTTGATGTACCTAAATAAAGAAATGTAAGTTTTTAAAATGGGGAATTCAAACCACTAGGTGGATCCATTAACTATGTTTTAAATCCTCCAAAGCTTACTTTACACTAAGTTGAAGGGACCCTTAGGATATTGTTATGCGCTATTTGTCAAAATACTCTGTGCATATTAATGTTCAACTCATGAATATCTTCCTAGTTTTTATTGGGTTGAATGTCCCTGAGTGTGATAAAACCAAATCAATACATTCAATGGAAAACAAATAATATAATAATAACAACACTTACAAAATGATGATGACATTACTTGTCCACTGATTAGACATGTGATTTATAAGTTTCTCAAATGAGATGTGTTGAGCTGCTTAAGTCTAAAACCTCTAAATGTATCCATACAAATCCTAGCACATTGAATATCCTCCCCAGTATTGAGAAGCTTGTACTATCTCCACCATCATCAGTATGCCGTTTCCAATTCATACTGTGGATTTGTGCAAAGGGGATGGAGAGGAACAAAGGGGAGAAGGGAGAAGAAGGCTAGAGCCTTATTCTCCTATTAATGATCAATTCTGCATGGGGTAAATTTTTTTAAGGTTGTCCCACATTTAAAATTTAGGATTTTTCATAAAAAACCCTAAATTTTAAACATATCTTCCAATGTCTAATAGTCCATTTGTGCGTGACCCCCTCGGTCGATGTAATTATCTAGTGAACGACTCAAATGGCCCAATAACTTTTATTAGCATTTCAAATTAATTATCAACATCACCGTACATATTAATTAATGTTGAATTATTTATTCCACTTGAGGTTGAATCACCAGCATGTGAGGTGCTAAGCTACACCTCGTGCTCTAGAAGATACAGAAGAGTGCATTGACTTGCACGTAGATAGTTTCTGTCATCAATTATCACATACATATGGTTCCACATTTGCTTGATGCTCCTAGGATGAAATAGGATATGGTAAATGATCGAACCCTAATCACTTACAAAAGTTTGTATAGATGTGTTAAAAAATCGTTGGAGAACTCTTCTCCAGTATTTCACTACACTAGTGAATACTTCATCACATTTTCTTCCTTGAGCTATCTCCTTTGAGCTACAGGATGAAGGGTGACCTATTTGATAACCCTATCATCTTTGTAAACTTCTTGCTTCACCTAAATACAAACGATTTAGAATTATATGATTAGGAACTTGTAGGTCATAGTCAAAGTACGATCTTTTGTGCAAGATGTCTATGGTGTCTCAGTTTTAAGGACTACGTTGACAACGATGATGTGTATCAACCCATTGGATAGTCTAGTAGAATACTATTGGGGGATTCTTTCCACTAAAAAAGCACCCAATATCTATCCTAAGTGTCTCCACACTAATGGTTATGGGATCAACCATACTTATTATATAAGTGGGACTAGATAATATTATTTTGTCAAGATACTTTGATGTCCTTCTCGAGTTTCATTTGAATATGAATATTTAGAGTACACTCTTAAAGACTAATGATCTCTCTATTATGATTTCATCATAATTCATTAAGTCAGATCATATATTAATTGACTCCATTTAGAAGCATCACACATGCACTATAATGAATACGCTCTATTAATGACTAATGAACACAATATTCACTTGCCAACCATTTATACTTCCTTTAGTTTCTACTACCCACACATATTGATTTTGTACCACCTAATATTTATTTCTTTAATAGAGAGACGATTACGAGATAACATTCTTTTTTCAAAAAGTTTGGATTACCCCACAAGCACTTTAATTTAGGGGATATTTCTTTTGTTAGTGTCTCTAAAATGCTCCACCAAATATTTGCCTAAGTAGGCCACTCCATAAGTCACACAAACTTACTTTTGGACATAAACTGCCAAACAAGTTCTTCCATGGCACATGTTATTCACCATTTCCCTTGATATTAACACGATCCACAGAAAAAAATACAAATTAAATATCTCGAAGGTCTGACCATATCAACAGAATAAACCAATTGTCAGAATACTAGGCACATCTCAACTATATGCAAGTACCCTTCTCAATATATCACACATAGCTCCCATATATGTTTTCCTAATTTCCACTTTCCCCACACACATAAAACTTAGTATCTCCTAAGTAATCTATATATTCAAAAGAGGGATGAGTAAAATTTGACACACTTATTTTTCAACTTTGGGTTACTCTTCTTTTGCTAGTGCCACTTCATAAGCATACTTTTTCAACACAAGTCACCATTCAATTTTTTTCCATGGCTCATCTGCTTCACCCATTTGCCTAGCAATTTGCTATGATTCACATGATCTACAACAAATCTACCAGTTTATACAGTGCAGGGACGCAGACGGGACGGTTTTTTCTTCCCAGGATGAAAAAATCATCCCGTCCGTGAGATTGGACGAAAACCGGGATGGAAATTCGTCCCGGGATGAACGAACGGGACGGTTTTCCTATTATCGGATGAAAAAACTTTCCCGTCCGAATGTCTCGGAGGATGGACGGCGAGGGATGGACTAAGATCCGTCGGATTAGCTTCCGACGGTTGAGATCTTGCGACGTGGCATCACTTAATTAATTCATTGACATTTTGCATCAAAGTCTCGGGACAAGAACTTGATCTAAGCTCCACAACCAAACCTCGCTCGCTCTTCGGGCGGTATTTATAGTCCTCATCCGATGCGCATCACCACCGTCCGATTCACACTTTTCTGCTCTGTTCGACGGCTGAGATTTGTCCACGTGGCAGGACTCGCGCTTTTGGGCTTTACGGTAGGCCCAATAAGACAAGATCCCTGCTTTTTTTGCACGCGCAAACTGACGTCGCCGAAAAGTAATTGAACATATGTCCCTCCGTTTTCTCTCTCCTCTATATTTCCCTAAAAAACTAAGAAAAATATATTAAAATTTTAAAACAAGATTTTTTTCCATCCGGGACGAGGGACGGGACGGTTTTTCTCCGGACGGGACGAAACTGGCAAAGTCAGGACCCGGATGATTTTTTTCTTCGACGGAAAAATCCCTGGACGAAGTTGGACAAAGTTGAAATATCAGGACGTCAGACGGGACGATCTTCATCCCGTCCCGTCCATGATCCACGTCCTGGATGATCCGGAACTATACTAGTATATTCGCGACAGAAATATCTCACAACTTTGAAGATTTCAAAGAAATAAAGCGCCATATTTTATCCTTAATAAATTAAATTTATCCCACGTGCGACTCTCTCTATCCACACGCCTGACCTAACTATCTTATCGGGTACAAAGAGATAACGACGGATCTTGTCTTATTGGGCCTACATAAAGCCCAAAAGCGCGATCCCCGTCACGTGGACAAATCTCAGCCGTCGAACAGAACACAAAACCGCGAATCGGACGGTGGAGATTCGCGCCTGATGAGGACTATAAATACCGTTCGAAGAGCCAGCGAGGGTTGGTTGTGGAGCTTCGATCGAGTTCTTCGCGGGGAGGAAGAAGAAGAGGAAGAGAGGCGTAGAAATCATCAAAGATGGCGTCTTTGCTCGGCGCGGGGAGCATTGCGGCGTCGGCGCCATCGTTTGGAGCTCGCCAATCCGGAAATCCGCGAAAATTCGCGGTTTCGGCGTCTGGATCGTCGTCCGTGGCGTCGGGATCGGCTTCAGCTTCTTCGTCGTGGAGCACGGAGAGTTGGAAGTCGAAGAGGGCTTTTCAGCTGCCGACTTACCCCGATCAGGATGCCCTAGAATCGGTTCTGAGATCGTTGGAGAGTTATCCGCCTTTGGTTTTTGCTGGGGAGGCGAGGAGATTGGAGGAGAGGCTGGCGGATGCTGCATTGGGGAAGGCGTTCTTGCTTCAGGGCGGGGACTGCGCGGAGAGCTTCAAGGAGTTCAATGGGAACAATATTAGGGATACGTTCAGGGTTTTGCTGCAGATGGCCGTGGTTCTCACCTTTGGAGGGCAGATGCCTATTATTAAGGTCGGGTTTTCATCCGTCTGTTCTGCTGATTTTGATCGATTTTTTGGTTTTTCTTTTGTCATTTCTTTTATTGGAATGAATTTAGTTGGAATGTCTTAGTTTTAATTTTTTTTTTTGTGTGTTATTGTTGATTCTTTGATGGGTCATCACTGCTATTGGAAGATCGTGTTAAGCACGAGCTTTCTTCTTTGGTCTCCTTTTTGTAGACTTATTGTTTCATTTAAACCAGGCAATAACCTTCGATTTGTGTCTACCCCTCAGCTAAAGTTCTTTAATATCGTCCTTCTTAATTTCATTAATGCCCAGAAAATGCAGCTGAAATTTCTAGAACTTTTTTTCTTTCTGTACCATGTAGGTTATTGACAGATCTTATTTCTTTAATGTTTATCGGTTAATAACGGATCATAATTACTGACAGAGGATCCGCTAGATGATACTAAACATCGGTCAATTGTAGGAAGAGTTTTCTCTCTGTTTTTTTTTTAAATATCCGTTGATGTTGTTTTCTCCTGGAATATGATTAAAACGAATATCATCAACCCGCATAGAATTGTCAGCGTAGAATGATCTTTTTTACATGCTCTCCATCTCGATAGAATTGTCAGGCATGATGCGATGTCCATTATGTTCTTGAAAGGTACTCAGTCGGTCGACATTTTCCAAACCATTTTCCTATATTGGTAGGGAAAACTATTATGTTTTGTCCTATTTTCTTATGCATGCTTTCCTAAGATTGACTACTTCTCTGGTAATCCCTATAGAATATGAATGTGCCATCCGTGCTTTCAACTAGCCATGTCCTAGAAAATTTAAAGATTCCCAACACCTCTCTGGGGTATTTTCGTTTTTTGTTCTTCTAGATGTTCCCTTTAAACGCATGTAGCCCTCCCCTTAGGAATTAGTTGCATCGGTTGAGGATTCTATGATCTATCTGGCCCTGTAAGCGTTGCTTTTTTTTCTATTCTATCATTCTCTTTTTTCTTCAGAGGTGGAAACCTATTCGAAGATATCTATCAA
Source organism: Wolffia australiana (assembly GCF_029677425.1). Taxonomy (NCBI): domain Eukaryota; kingdom Viridiplantae; phylum Streptophyta; class Magnoliopsida; order Alismatales; family Araceae; genus Wolffia; species Wolffia australiana. The sequence goes on along the minus strand of NC_135848.1, from coordinate 8,279,652 downwards.
ATCTCTGTATACATCTCTACCTCTCTTTAATTTTCTCTTTACCACTGTCTATATCTCTCTCTGCCTCTCTATCTCTATGTATATCAGTCTACCTCTCTATCTCTATCGATTTATCTCACTGTACCTCTCTATCTCTGTGCATCTTTCTTGATCTATATCATTCAGATTAACCTTTTAAAATTTATAAAAGAGTCATTTTCTGGTAACAGTAGTACTTGGCCATGCTGTTGGAGTAAAATGTTTAAAATTTGCCAAACATTAAATCTAAGTCGCTCCTAATTTATATGTCAAAGTTCAGTGAAACAAATTACGTCTTCGGATTGGCCATGTATCTCACTTCAGTGATTTCTTAGAAGGTTTATTTAATTTTTGATAACATTTATATATCCTTGAATTTTTTGTAAGAAATATATCCCATTTGTTTTAGATGAAAACTTTAAAAAATTTCCTATCTCTCTGTATCTTTTTCTTTCTCGACCTCTACCAATATCTCAATATCTATCTTTATGACTATCTCTATCTCCATCGCTATCTCTATTTTTGTGCTAATTTTTAAAGTCTCTATCAGGTTGGGAGAATGGCTGGCCAATTTGCAAAGCCTAGATCTGATAATTCGGAGATCAGAGATGGAGTAGAGCTGCCTGCCTACCGTGGTGACAACATCAATGGTGATGCTTTCAATGAAAAATCGCGCATTCCAGACCCACAGCGACTTCTAAAAGCCTACAGTCAGTCTGCTGGAACCCTAAATCTACTTCGTGCCTTTGCCACGGGTGGCTATGCCTCGATCCAACGAGTCACCCAGTGGAACCTCGACTTTCTCCAGCACAGCGAGCAGGGAGACCGGTAAGTGCCTGCATTCAGTTTATGCCCTTCTCTGATTGGTAATAAAACTTAGAAATGAACCCTAAACTCATATCTGTGATTCTTCATGGAATGGTATAATCGAATTAGTATTCTGATACGTCTGACTCGTATCAAGGAATACTGTGAAAGTTTGATTTTGACAAAGATTACCGATTATGGACAGTTGACTTCGAGTCCACGGATTGGTCTCAACGCATCTTACACATGCAAACCTAGACAAGGAAGATGTAGTGAGAGTCTCCTGCAAGACTCCTCCCTCCCTGAGGCAGCGGCCCCTGCTACTGCTCTGGTCTCTTGGTTGCTCCTGATCAATTGAAAAAGGATTCACGATCACGATTTTCACACCAGCTTGTTTTTTTTAAGAAAATATGGAAGGCCACCCGGAACCAGTGGCCAACCCGCTATCATTAAAATTTTTTTCACACCGCTTCTTATTTAAAGGATTCCACAGTAGTGAGCTGATCCACGCATGCGACTAACTGGTGGGGCTTTTATGTGCCTTCTGTGATATGTTCTTGAAGATAACACATTATAGTCTGTGGCTTTAGTGTCAAGATCAAGACACTCTTTTTATATTTTTGCCGCAGATTGCATGTTTACATCAGTGCTAGCATCTGAAACCTTAAACTTTGAACCCTATATTCAAGTCTGCGATGTGATATAATTGGACCTATTTGGCTTTTTTTGTGAAGACTTGATGCGGAACAGTCAAATTGATGTCCTTAAATTGTATGTTTATTTCTGTAAACCATTTAAACCTCAAAACCCTAAATCCTAGACACAAGTCTGTGGTGTGATGGAACTAGACCTCTTTGTCGTATTGTGAGCACAAGAACCGCAATTTTATCAGGACTAGAATTCTATTGCTTTTATTTCATGACGTCAAATGTTTGCATTTTACTTGAACTCTCTTCTCAGATTTGTCCATTTAACTTGCATGTTTTCTTCTGCTCTAAAACCCTAATTCTGAAACACTAAACCCTAAAAATGTGATTCAGATAGAATGGAATTAGAGCTCTATGACTTGTATACCAAAAAATAGTCACATCAGTCATAAGATCCTAAACCTGAAACCCTATTCCCTGAAAACGAGACTGTGACTCGTGACGAGATGTATGTCATCGGATGGAACGTAGTGAATTTTATTTGAAGACATTTGACGCGCCTCTCAGATTTGTCCCTTTAACTTGCAGTTCACGTCTGTCGTAACGTCCCAAATCCAACACCACAAATGCTAATACGAAATCTGTCTTTTCAGTCAAATGAAATCAAAACTTTATTACTTTTATGTGAAGAATTAAGGCACAGCTTAACTTGCATGTTCTCAGCATCCAAAACCCAAAACCCTAAACCCTGAACTCGAGTATGTAGTTCTTGACCTGAATATCGTCAGATGAACTGAACATTGAGTCGGTGTTTGTGATTGGCAGGTACATGGAGCTGGCACAGAGGGTGGACGAGGCAATTGGCTTCATGACGGCTGCAGGGTTGACTCCAGAGCATCCTCTTATGACCTCAACAGAATTTTGGACCTCCCATGAATGCCTCCACCTCATGTATGAACAAGCGTTGACTAGAGAGGACTCCACATCTGGGCTCTTCTACGACTGCTCGGCCCACATGCTCTGGGTTGGCGAGCGGACACGTCAGCTCGATGGCGCTCATGTGGAATTCCTACGTGGCGTGGCCAATCCCCTTGGCATAAAGGTCACATCATTAATTTATCCTGGAGGGAATTTTGGAAGTTTGAATCTGTCAGAAGTTTAGGGCTTATTACTGCTAAAATCTATGGCTGATAACAGCAGCTACTTATATTCTTGTCATTTAAGCTGGATCTTGATCTCCAACAGTATCAAAAAGGTGTTTTTAGTTCTTAAGTCAATGATTCATGAATATTTTTGTGCAGGTGAGCGACAAGATGGACCCGGCAGAGCTGGTTAAGCTGTGCGAGATCTTGAATCCGCACAACAAGCCCGGACGCTTGACCGTGATCACGAGAATGGGAGCGGAGAACATGAGGGTCAAACTACCTCATCTGATCAGGGCCGTCCGTGGGGCCGGGTTGATTGTGACGTGGGTCAGCGACCCGATGCATGGGAACACCATCAAGGCCCCGTGCGGGCTCAAGACCCGTTCTTTCGATGCAATCAGAGTATGGGCTCGTCTCCATTTATCTCTTTCTCTCCCAATTACTCTTTCTATATATACATCTATGGATACATCAATCCCCATATATCTCTCTCGACCCATGGGCTTCTCTCATCACTATTTTTTATCTTTATGCATATCTGCCAATCTATTCATGATAAATCGAAAGACTATCGTGGAGAAAGATGAGAACAAAAGTATCCCTTTTTACTCAAAGAAAAATCAAAATCAATAAACAGCATGTACAGTTCTGGGTTTATAGGGCTCGGAGGAAGAGAATATGACCGTTGGATTCAACGGTCATATTAGGGCATAGACTGAGAAATAAGGGAAGTGGGTTGGGCCCATTTATAACACATGGGCCCAACCCTTACAACATGAAGCAATGCAATCTTGACTGGGCTTAATGGGCCCTAAGTGGGCCTCACTGTCTAACACCCCCCCGCAAGTTGGGAGTAGATGTTAAACATTCCCAACTTGGACACAAGTGCTTGAAACTGTGGTCCTGAAATGCCTTTGGTGAAGAGATCGGCAACCTGCTCTGTTGTCGGAAGATAGTGGGGAACAATGTACCCCTCATCGATGCTTTGTTTGATATAGTGTCTGGCTACCCGAGCATGCTTAGTACGTTCATGTTGGACCGGATTTTTAGCCATCGCAATGGCCGATTTACTATCTGAGTATAAGATCATCCCCTCTCCAGGGAACAAATGCAAGTCTTGGAGAATGCCCTTAAGCCACATACCTTCACATACGCCCTTTTTTAGTGCCCGAAGTTCGGCTTCTGCACTTGATAGCGAGACTTCCTTTTGCTTCTTACTGCGCCATGTTACAAGGTTTCCCCCAAGAAAACTGCAATATCCGGAGGTTGACCGACTGTCCTCAAATGAACCTGCATAGTCTGAATCGGTATACAGTACAACGGTGGAGTGCCTCCTTTCTTGAAGAGTAGACCTTGACCAATAGAACCCTTAAGATATGCTAACACGCGATCAGCTGCCCTCTGATGAGATTCCCGAGGGTCAGTCATGAACTGACTTAAGGAATTGACTGCAAAGGCAATGTCGGGACGAGTATGATTCAAGTAGAGAAGTCTCCCTATGAGACGTTGAAATGAGTGCTTGTCCACGGGTGCGTCCTGCGCATGTTGTTCTGCTCGAAGCTTTATATTCACGTCAACGGGAGTGGCAACTGGACGACAATCTGATTTTCCGGTGTCCCTTAGCAAATCAAGGATGTATTTGTGTTGAGACAGTATTATACCTGACTTTGAGTAGGCCACTTCAATGCCCAAGAAATAAGTGAGGGGTCCGAGTGCTTTGATGTCAAAGGACTTGGCCAGATAGACTTCAAGTTTCTGAATTTCCATGGTGTCATTTCCAGTGATGATAATATCATCGACATAGACGAAGAATGCTGACTTTTCCATCCGGTTGTGCTTAATGAACAATGTATGATCCCCTCACTCTGACTATACCCTACTGCAGTCATAGTGTTAGAAAACTTACTGAACCAAGCTCGAGGACTGCTTGAGTCCATATATCGACTTTCTCAGACGACAAACCCGACTAACATCCTTGTCATCCAAGTATCCAGGGCGGCGCCATGTAGACTTCCTCCTCCAGTTCTCCGTGTGAAAAGCATTCTTCACGTCATACTGGTAGAGCTTCCAATCGAGTATTGCTGCTAGGCAATCAAGACTCTGATGGTGTTTAACTTTGCAACTGGGGCAAATGTTTGGTGTAGTCAATCCCGTGAGGATTGAGTGTACCTCGTGCCACCAATCTGGCCTTCAGCCTGGCAATCGTACCATCGGAATGGTACTTTGGTGTGAAAACCCATCTGCTGCCTACTAACTTCTTCCCTGGTGGTAGATGTACCATTTCCCAGGTATTATTTCTTTTTAAGGCCTGCATTTCCTCATCCATGGCTGTCTTCCAGTCTGGGGATGCCAATGCTTCCTTGACATTCTTCGGAGTAGTGACTGCCATTAAGGCAGAGATAATCTTACTGTATTCGACGGAGAGCCGAGAATAGGAGACGTAATGGCTTACTGGATATCGCTTCTTGCTGGTGCATTCTCTCGTTCCTTTGCTGACTGCAATGGACCAACCATTGTTGGTTGGTGCTACGGCATTCTGTGGATCATTATCCACAGGCTGTGCTGTTCCCGAAACATCTTCTTCTTCCTGAGGACTTGTACTATTTGGTTGGTCTTCCTCTTCAGCAGTTGCCAACGGATCTTCATCTTCTTGAAGGTCGGGTCCATTGTGGACGCTTCCTTGCGGTTCGTGGAGGCTGGGGAGGAGACCAATATTCTGGTTTCCTGGCTCCTGGCTGAGCTGGCCTGCTTCCGCTATGGTTTCCAGATTCCCTTCAATTCTGTCGGCTTCACCGTAAAAGGTCTTGGTTTCATCAAAGACTGCGTCGGCGGTGACGAACACCTTCCTTGAGCTGGGATGGTAGCAGCGGTACCCCTTCTGTGTAGAGGAATACCCAATAAAGATGCATTTGATGGCTCGAGGCTCCACTTTTCCTGCATTAAAAACATGAACATATACTAGGCAGCCAAAGACCTTGGCTGTCAGGTTAGTTTTCAAGTTGATATTAGGAAATTCCCTAGACAAGAGATCTATAGGTGCACTATAATTCAGAGTCCTAGATGCTGTACGATTTATCAGATGTGTAGCTGTAGTTACTGCTTCACTCCAATAAAACTTGGGACAATTCCCTTGAAATAACAGAGCTCGGGCAGCAGCCATAATATGTCCGAGTTTCCTCTCAGCAAGACCATTTTGCTGAGGGGTGTGTACACATGAGGATTGATGTATAATTCCCTTTCTTTCTAGAAAATTATTTACTTCTCCACTGAAATATTCTTTTGCATTGTCTGTCCTTAAAATCTTAATCCCTTTACTGAACTGATTCTGAATCATTTCGCAAAAGGCTAAAATTACTGACGGTACTTCAGATTTAGACTTCAATAGATATACCCAAGTATATCTAGTGAAATCATCAATAAAGATGATGAACCACTTATGATGTTGGAGTCCCATGGTAGAGCATGGCCCCCATACATCACTGTGTATGCAATCGAACGCAGCGGAAGTCCTATGGTCATTTCTAGCGTAGGTAGTTCGTTTATGCTTAGCAAATTGGCATGATTCACAAATCAAAGTTTCAACATTAATCCCCTTAAACAACGTAGGGTGAGTTTGTTTCAAGAGATGAAAGGATGGATGTCCTAGTCTTCGGTGGAGGAGTACAGCCCTGTCTGCACTCTGTGTGTGGAAAGTGATGATCTGGGCCCCTTCCTCCACTTCGTCTAGTAGAAGAAGTCCTCCTTCCCTTCTAACAGATAAAATCCTCCTCCCGGTGTCCTTTTCACACAAAAAACATAGATCTGTGTCAAGAATAAAGCGCCAACCTGTATCATTAACTAGCTTTGTCAAAGATAACAGATTGGCTTTCAGATCAGGGACATGCAATACATTTTCTAGAATTTGACCTTTTACTTGGATTGATCCCTTCCCTGCTACTTTTAGGATCCCTCCATTAGCAGTGAAGACTTTGTGATTGTACAGATTTGATTCATAAGTTTTAAAAATGGTTCTCTTGGGAGACATATGGTCTGTCGCCCCAGAGTCTAGGATCCATGGATCTGATATTGAGGTATTATTAGAGAAAGTTGTGAAAGCATAGTGTTCACCTGATTTGGCCAGGGCCGTAGAGCTGAATTTCTGGATCAGTTTGTTCATTTCGGACTGCATGTGAATCAACTTTTGAAGTTCACTGCCCTCATTCTCCTTCGGGGCAGGAGTGGCTTCTCCTCCTTCGGGGCAGGAGTGGCTTCTCCTCCTTCGGTAGTCATGTATGCTTTCTTCTGCTGCCCCGGATTCCAGGTTCCCTTCCGAATTTGCTCCTCCTTCCAGGCTAACTTTCTACAATCCCTTTTGATATGTCCTTCCTTCCTGCAGTACCCACAAATCATAGGCTCTGAGGGGTTACCTTCCTTGGGAACCGTGGAAGACTTGGTGTTTTGTGATGAAGCGGTGACAGCCGGGCTCTGGGTGCTCCGAGGTTCTCCTTTCTTCACCAAATGTGCGACTGTGACTGGGGCAGTGGGCTCTTCTCCTTTTGCATTCAGCTTCCTCCGACGTTCTGCACCTTGTAGTTCTGAAATTGCTTCGGAGGGAGTCGGGAATCGCTCGATGTACCAATTGGCTTCGCAGGCCTTCATATTCAGGATTCACACCAATCAAGGTCAGAGTACGAAATTTTACTTCCCGTAGGTACGAGGGAGACGTCTTGTCTCCTGTCGGCCAAAGGAGGTCAAGCTCTCGCCAAATGGCCTTGAGCTTAGCTGCAAATGACGAAATTGTTAAACTGCCCTGCTTCAGTGTGCGCTCCTGGTCGCGCAAATCCATCACTCGATAATCACTATGGGTTTCGGCACATGACTTCTGTATCTCTTCCCATAGATCTCGAACGCAACTTATGAGAATGTAATCATCTCTCTGCTCTTCTTCCATATTCTTAATCATCCAATTTACGATTAGTGCTTCTTCAGGGATCCATAGAGACATTTTAAACTCATCCTCATGGGGAGGATCATCTGTCAGATGTCTGCCCAATCGTGCTGCTACAAGTGTTCGCTGAGCCACAGTTATCCACTTCTGTCCGTTAATCCCGTTGTACTTCATATCCAAATCAGGTAAAACTGGCCTGATTTGGAGCGAAGTATCAATGGGTTGAAGTATGGATGATAGCTCAGCTTCTTTTTTTAGATCCTGTTCCACCTGTTTGGATCTAGATTTGCCCCCCATGTGGACTCAACACCTCAAAAGCCACAACAAAAAACAATCTATGTAGATGCGTAAAGTGAGGGCACGAGTGACCCGGTGTACTTCTGAAGTACTTGGGACTCCTTGAGTGAGTCAATACCTTCTGAAGTGCTTGAGACTCAACCGCCGAACAGGTCTTCGATCAGCCCCGTCGACAGCAGAATCAAACTGAAGTCAATCTTGAAGGATGCCCCGCGAAGAAGAAAGTGACACCCAATCTTCCACAGAACCAGATTCCGGAGACCGGAGAGGAACTTGCCGGTTTCCGGTAATCGGAGATGATCGACGGCAAACTGTACTTCCGGAACGGATTCCGGAGACCTTCGACGTCGAATCGAAAAAAAAACGAACGACACTTCCGGCGATCGACGAACTGCACTTCCGGAACGGATTCCGGAGATCTTCAACTTCGAACGGAAACAAAAACGAACTGCACTGCCGTCGATCGGCGAACTGCCCTTCCGGAAAGGATTCCGGAAATCTTCAACTTCGAACGGGAAAAAAAAGAACGGACCCTTCAATCGCGCTCTGATACCATGATAGATCGAAAGACTATCGTGGAGAAAGATGAGAACAAAAGTATCCCTTTTTACTCAAAGAAAAATCAAAATCAATAAACAGCATGTACAGTTCTGGGTTTATAGGGCTCGGAGGAAGAGAATATGACCGTTGGATTCAACGGTCATATTAGGGCATAGACTGAGAAATAAGGGAAGTGGGTTGGGCCCATTTATAACACATGGGCCCAACCCTTACAACATGAAGCAATGCAATCTTGACTGGGCTTAATGGGCCCTAAGTGGGCCTCACTGTCTAACAATTCATCTCTCTGGACCTATGTCTGGAGCAATGCAATAGTTTCATCCCTCAGTTATGTATCAGTTTATAAATCTCTCTGCAACTCACATGCTAGTAACGCCTTTTTTTGACCACCAGGTTTACCATTTATCCATCTAACTAGATCCCCCACATTACGATTATGGGTTCATTGCCTTCTTTATCTCGCTATTTATTTTTCCATGCGTTCATTTATCTAGACTTATAGTGATAACTGTATATCTATCTACCCATTTGCTTCTCACATCTCTCGATTAAGTTTATTTTTTTGAAGAATTATCTCTCTATTTATTTATTGATTGATTGATTGATTTCTCAGCCTATCAACTTAGCTATCCATCTCTCTCTCTACAGAGATGGTAGTCGCATCTTTCTATGATGAATTGCTTTCTCTCAACCCAAATATGCCTACATTCTTCTCTCTCCGTTATTTCTTGTTACTTCTATCTGGAGCCATATCTATCTTTCTATGATACATCTTTTTCATGATCACAAGTCTTACCCTTCCATCCGACATACTAACATCTCTGCTTATTTTCCAATCCGTCCTCATCACTAGACCCAAAGAGAGTTGCGTCACTCTTTGGATCTTCTCTAAATCATACTAACATTGAATTTGTTATCGCAGTCAGAGCTGAGGGCCTTCTTTGACGTGCACGAGCAAGAGGGAAGCCACCCGGGTGGGGTCCACCTGGAGATGACCGGACAGAACGTGACTGAGTGCATCGGCGGGTCGAAGACGGTGACCTTTGACGACCTGAACTCGCGGTACCACACTCACTGCGACCCTCGTCTGAACGCCTCTCAGTCTCTTGAGCTCGCATTCGCCATTGCCGAGCGCCTCCGCAAACGCCGCATCAAGTCCTGGAGCAAGTCTGCCTTCGGCCTCCAGCTCGAGGGCGCCGCCGCTACCTAGTAACTCCTCTCTCTTCCTCTCTCTGTCTTTGTCTGTCTGTCTGTCTGTCTCTCTCTCTAGTAGAGACTCGAGCATGTCTGGTTAGACCATGTTTGATTGTTGTGCACATTGGGGTGGGATGCGGTAATCTTATTTGTGATCTTAGTTTTGGGAAGAGTCTCTGATCTTGAGGACTTGGCTAGATGAAGTTTCCTAAAAATGTGTTTTATGTGTGAATGGGTTTTTTGCATATATACCCAACTCAATGATGACACCTTCTACATCAGAGAGAGAGAGAGATGATGTATGGATTTATCTCTTGGTGTTTGCTTGTAGCAAAGACTGGGCATGTCTAGTGTGACCATGTTTGACTGTTTGGGATGGGACACAGTAATGATGGCTATGGTAATTGTTTTACTAGTTTTTATGAGAATAATATCTGGTCATCTGGGCTTCTCATGAGTTTTGCTTCTAGTAAGGATCTTGTATTGGCCTATGGGGAGAGTTTCTGGTTCTATCCCTTGTCTCCTCTGTAGTTTCCTTAGGGCATGCAAAGATTTTTGTTGATAAAAAGGGGGAGGGTAGTGTTTTCCAACTGATATCTGTCCGATCTCTGATATCGGACAACTGATATCTGATATCAGCAAAAAAACCGGGACGGTGTCTGATATTGGATATCGGATATCGGTCAATATCTGTCTTTTAGATGTGGACGGATAGCGGTGACGGATGTCAGTTGGCTAAGGACGACAGATCTTGGATACCAGATATCGGTTATCAGTATCCGGATATCGAAACCGATATCTGGATATCAATATCCAATATCCGAATATTTTTTCCGAAACCGTTGTAATCCCATATGGAAGAATGCTATGATTTTTTAAAGTTTAAATCCTGTCCAGCCGTTTTTCATATAAACCCCAGTATTATGTTGCGCATGCAAATGAATGCTGCTTGTGACATTATAAGAGAAATGCTCCTCGGACTCTATATTCTCCAAATTGTAGGAAAACTATATGAAAATAAAATTGTATCCTTTAAGCCCCTATAATTAATTTATCTGGATTCATACTCATGCAACGTGTAACATAATTTTTTTAAGGGGCCTATTTCTAAGAAATATTTAAAATATTTTCCTCAAAATTAGAAATTAAATTGAAAGCTTATTTTTATTAAAGTTATATCATGTATGTGGTGAAGATGTCTCCTTATCCACCAATAAATCCCTGATAAAATGAAGAAACTTTTTGGGAAATGTTGAAAATTCTACAATTAATGCCCACACTATATTGATCTTATACATGATTTATATACATACATGCAATCAATATAGACAATATCACATTAGTGAATTAAGTGCAAATTTTAAGTATTTGTATTAGTGTTTATGCGGGATCTACAATCGGTAAATCGAAAATTTTTAATGTTGAAAAAATCTAGAAAATTTTAGGGAAATGTTAAAAATTCTACAAGTAATGCCCACACTATGTTGATCTTAAACATGATTTAAATACATTCATAGACACAATATAGCCAATCGGTAATTGAAAATTTTTAATGTTGGAAAAATCTAGAAATTTTTAGGGAAATATTGAAAATTCTACAATTAATACCCACACTATATTGATCTTAAACACGATTTAAATACATACATACATACACACAATATAGCCAATATTTATAATAGTATTTTTGCAGGATCTACAATCGGCAATTGGAGATTTTTAATCTTGAAAGAATCTAGAAAATTTTAGGGAAAGGTTAAAAATTCTACAATTAATGCCCACACTATATTGATCTTAAACATGATTTAAATACATTCATACACACAATATAGCCAATATCACATTAGTGAATTAAGTGCAAATTTTAAATATTTCTATTAGTAATTTTGCAGGATCTACAATTAGTAATTTGAATATTTGAATGTTGGAAAAATCTATAAATTTTTAGGGAAATGCTGTAAATTATGCAATTAATGCCACACTATATTGATCTCGAACATGATTTAAATACATACATACAATAAATATAACCAATATTTACATTAGTGAATTAAGTGCAAACTTTAGATACTTATATTAGTAATTTTGCAGGATCCACAATCGGTAATTGGAAATTTTTAATGTTGAAAAAATCTAAAAAATTTTAGAGAAATGTTGAAAATTCTGCAATTAATGCCCACATTATATTGATCTTGAACATGATTTAAATACATACATTCACACATTATAGCCAATATTTATATAAGTATTTTTGCAGGATCTACGATCGTTAATTGGAGATCTTTAATCTTGAAAAAATCTAGAAATTTTTAGGGAAATGTTGAAATTTTTTAACACAAAAATTGTGCAACAAAATTGACTACTTTTGTAATATTTGACCATCAAAATACGCCCTTTGCCTTAGAATTTCCCCACGGCTCCATTAATAGTTTGTACTTACTTGGTCATCACCTGCATAGCGAAAGAGAACAAATAAAACACAATGCTTATGTAAAATATGCATTATACGATAGTCAATGTAAGGGATGTGTACCTCGAGCCGATGCAACTACTCCATCCTGGCCATCCCCGCCATCCGAATCCAACTCCACATCATTGTACCATCGCTTGTTGTCCGCACGCAGCCAAAACTTCACAGTGATGAGTGTTTCAATGCTTATAGGTGACAAACGTGCTCTCTTGTATGCGACAATAGGGTTGCCTGTAGAGACCATGAGCTCCGCAGGAGCGATTGTTGAACATACGGACAATAGCTCTCTTGTAATGGAGGCAAGTAAGGGGAAGCGTTTTGCCCCTATGCTGGCCCACCAAGATAGTGGGGTGAACACTCCTTCATTAGGCACGACCCTTGTTCGGTATTGGTTAAACTCGTTCAGTGCTGACCTTGTTGACACAGGTGTAGGTTAGACTTTTCGCATAGTGCTATGTAGCCAAGAGTCCAACTCTCTACCTTTTGGGTGCTCAGCTTCAAACTGCCCACCCGTTGCATGCCTCGGCAAGTCACATGGTAACAAATATCGTACATACGCAATGGTTGCCTCTTTGAAGCCCTCATGGAGCATTGATCCTTTGTGTAATGGGTCCATCAATGTTGCGCCGGTGATTGCATCATTCGCCCACAAGATTTTTGCATACTGTGCTAGCTTGCGTTGCATTGACTTGCACGCTTACGCCATGTTACAACGATCTCTTTCATGCAACCGTCGTATGCAGGTGAAGAAAGTGCCCTCTTCAATTTTATAGATCACATATGGCCGGCGTCACTATCTTGCAAACATGATCGGTGGATACAACATACCGCCCAAGGATGCAATAAAAGTATTTCAACAACTCCCACTCATCCTTAGACATCTTTGTTGACTTCCCCTTTCGACCAAAATTCTTTGACACTTCATCAATCACATCATGTTTCTTCACGGCAGCGTATAACATAGCATAAGTGTTGTTCCAATGGGTCGGACAGTCCAACATGACCATGTTAGAATCTTCAACTTCGGGGTCGTTTTCACATGCCTTCGCATACTCTTCTCTCTGTTGAGTAGAGCTCCGAATACTGTGCACTAGTGTCCGCACCTTCTCAACTGCATCACCCAAATATAACAGCCGATGTGCTCTGTCATTGTGTTCAGACACTGAGTATATATCTCCATGCATGTTGTCCTCGTTGTCGTCATATTGTTCTGCTGTTCTAGTCACTTCACCTTCATCAGGCTCTGCTACTTGGGTCGAAGGAATGCCGAAGCTTTTAATTGCCACTTGGACGACAATGTTCAGAATGTGTGCAACACATGGGATGTGCCTTCTGGCACTAAACGTCGGGTTGACGCTCTTTATCTTCTTTGCAATCAGTGACAACATCCTCTTATTTGTAGAGGCGTTATCAATAGTCACACCGTAAACCTGCATAAACACATGTCACGTATAATATCACATAATTAATTACGAAGATAAGTTCGATGTTGAATGATGACCTTTGGTCGTAGGCAGAATTCTTCCAGGACCTGGAGAAAGATGGACGCCATGGTGTCCTCATCATGCTTGTCGACGATCTCTTAGATGGTAAGCACTCGCTCTCGATACACCCATTTCTCGTCCACCCAATGAACATTGATGTCTAGAAGTCCAGTACCGTTCTACACGGTCCACGCGTCTATAGTGAGGGACACTCTGTCCACATTCTCCCATAGCTTCTTCACATCTTCCTTCATGCGTCCATGCATTTGGATTGTCCACTACTTTATGACCTTTGCACTGGGGGGATCCAAGTCCTATTGTGTCGCGTAGCACCACATCTCCTTGAATGCAACATTCTGAACGATACTCCACGGTGAATCCGTCAAACATCTGAATGGTGCAATGACATTCTTCATCTCATCAGGCATATGCCCTCTTATAGGTCCTCGTCAGCTTGGCTCTCCGTGTTGTTGGTCGTTCATTGCCTCCGTTATTTGTGGTTGATCATTGTCGACCACCACCAGGCCCTTAATCTCTGCATGACGAGCATGATGACTAGGAAATGTCTCCAAAATATGTTGGTGCTCTTGTCAGCTTGCCGCTTGGTCGTTTTTCTCTTACTGTGCGGGTTCTTCTCATGACGCAGTAAGCATGCGTAGTACCCATCACCAATGTGTTTGAAGTAGTTAATGATGACTGAATGGTTCGAACGAGGGTGACTCTGTACGGCACTATATGTTCCTGCGTTGGTACCTTCAGGACAGTTGACTCCTGCCCTAGAGCAGTCTTGGGGCGCGACACTACCTCTAGGTGGGTTCATGGTTCTGAGAAACATAATTTGTTTATCAATGATTGGTTTTTACATCAATGCATGTTGATGCACTATGCTTGAAACTCTTAAGAGGGTATAGCAATTTGCAACTTCGTACGCAGTAAATATGAAAAACAAAGAAGATAAGACAATAAAGAAAACAAACAATATAATAAGTAAAATTAATAAGAGATGAGAGGAGGAAAGAGGAAGAAGGGAAGAGATGATCAAACTAAATTAGGAGTGGAAAAGAGGGAAGAAGAGTCTAAGAGGGGAAACAAAAGCTATAGGAGATAAGATAACCATAGACAGAAAGAGGAGAGGAGAAGGAGATAGAAAGATAGAAAAAAAAAGCGAAGGATGAAAATTTTGCACAAGCAGTGAAGAAGAAAATTTAAAAGAAGATGAGAAGACGGAATAGGTAGAAGGGAAGTATGAGTAAAAAAAAAATTAGGCATGGAGAAGAGGGCAGGAGAGTAGAAAAGGGGAAGAAAAATTAATTTGAGAGAAGGGATGAGCAGCCAGGAAGAGGAAAAAAAAAGAGAATTGAAAATAAGGAAGAGGAGAAGAAGATAGAATGAGAAAAAAAGCAGCAGAGGAAAGTTTTGGAAGACCATTGAAGAAGAAATTTTAAGAAAAGATGAGAAGGAAGAAGAAGGGAAGAGAAGTGTAAAAAAAAGAGGCGTGGAGAAGAGGAAGAAGAGTAGAAGAGGGGAAGAAAAATAAATTTGAGAGAAGAGAAGAGCAGACAGGAAGACAAAAAAAGAAAAGAATTGAAAAACAGGAAGAGGAGAAGAAGATAGAACAAAAAAAAGCAGCAGCGGAAAGTTTTGGAAGTCCATCGAAGAAGAAAAGTTAAGAAAAGATGAGAAGAAGGGAACAGATGTGTAAATAAAAGAGGCATGGAGAAGAGGGCAGAAGAGTACAAGACGGGAAGAAAAATTTGTTTGAGAGAAGAGATGAGCAGACAGGAAGAGGAAAAAAAAGAGAATTGAAAAACAGGAAGACAAGGAGAAGATAGAAAAAAAATCAGTAGAGGAAAGTTTTGGTAGACCATAGAAGAAGAAAATTTAAGAAAAAATGAGAAGGAAGAAGAAGAAGAAGGGAAGAGAAGTGTAACAAAAAGAGGCGTGGAGAAGAGGACAGAAGAGTAGAAGAGGGGAAGAAAAAGAAATTTGAGAGAAGAGAAGAGCAGACAAGAAGACGAGAATAGAGAAGGGAAAAATTAAGAAGGGAAGGTAAGAAGCAAAATTAAGAAGATAAGAGAAGATGAAAAATTAAGAAGACAAGAGAAGATGAAAAATTTAGAAGGGAAGAGAAGAAGAAACAGGAAGAAGGGAAGAGAAGAGGATGATTTATACATATTTAACAATTCCCAAACGCATTGAAGAATATTAAATAAATAATCAACACAGAAGTATATATATAATGGGTGAAAAGGTTCAAACTAAAAAAAAATTAAAATTAAAAATACTAGAACGCAAAGGCTAAATGCATTGAGGAATATAAATTAATTATCACTACAGATACTTTAATTTGAAATAAAATTCTTGAAATACATGCAATCAAGCTGGAAATTTCAACATTTTAATGAAATGAACCCACATAAATACAATAAATAATAAGAAGGAGAAGAAGATGAGAATTAGCGGAACAAGAAGAAGATGAGAATTGGTGGAACAAGAAGAAGATGATAATTGGTGGAAGAAGAAGAAGATGAGAAATAGCGGAAGAGGAACAAGAAGTGAATTCCAGGGCGAAGAAGGGGAAGAAAAGGAAGAGTGTGAACTGTGAAAAACGGGAAGATCAAGTGGAATATGGGGAGTGGGAGTGGGGAAGAACGGGAAGAAGAACTTACCACCGTTCGCTATCCGTCGATGCCGCCGTCCGCTGACCACCACACCGTCCGCCGTCCGCAAAGGCGCCAAATATTTCAAATAAAAAAACAGGTAAGTATGTTATAGATGTTGGATATCAAAATTTGATATCCAACATCGACAACTGATGTCATCATCCTATCCATGAGACGGAGGTGGATGATGACATCGAGACGGATATCGATATCGGATATCGTCACTGTAGCAACTGATATCCGATATCGATATTCGATATCTAGATATCGAAAAAAAGGATACCGGAAATCCTCTTTCCGGTATCCGATACATAATCCGTCCCGATACCGTCATCTGATACCGCTATCGGGACGGGCGATCACTAGGGGAGGAAGTCTAGTCATTTGCAAGGTCCACACTCTTACATAAATGTTGAATCTCTAGGGACATGATAGCTTTGCTCCTGTATCTCTAAACTACCACAAAATATGCTCCAAATTTGAAGAGTTCTACATTCTTATATAATAGTCTTTTGATGGTGTCTTAAATGAATACATGCTTTTTCTATCATTTGTCTTTCCTAGTGTTTTGTAAAGTGGACAGATATTTTGCATGAATGTCAAATCCATGCAAAATATCTGTTTTTGGTGACTGAGGAGTGTTCCATTCTACTAAAGGTTTTGTGCTGAGTTAAATTTTGAGGAGATAATCTCTTTCTTTCTCTCTCACTGTGTTGCCTCAATCTAAATTTTCTTTGAATGGTAGTTATTGAATCATTTTTCAAACATTTATTGTCTTGATCATTGGAATTATGTCACGATAAAGTGGTATTAGGAAATCTTTCAGGGCCCTAATTAGTAAAGGAGTTTGAATTTCATAATGTCTGAATTATACCTGACTCAGGGGATTCTTTTGACCTGCATTATGGAATTCTATCTGCTTACATAAATAGCAAGTAAATAATTTGAGTGAGAAAATTGGCTCCAACTTTTGAGTGAAATAAAAAAAGTGAACCCATAATGTGGGATGGAGATATATATATAGAGGAATGAAAAAACCCTAGATATTTTAACTTCACTTATTTATTTTAAATTGTATCAAAGGTTCTAGTTGTGAAAGGAGTTGAAGGTGTGAGGTCCACCTATGGTTGACTTTGACCAGCATAATTCATCTGATGAAGTTTTAATGACCAGTTATTACCTCTTTCATCAGATGAATTCTTATTTCTTAGAACACAAGCCTGAGAATATTAGTTTCCAATTATTGACTCTTCACATTATGTATGTTCATCATCCCCCCACAGGCATAGATATTTCATGTGCTGAGAATGAATTTTATATGTTACTGAAAATAGTATAAAATGAATGAAAGGGAAAACTGGATAGACTTCACTTTGAAAGAAAATTTAAGCTTGGTATTCATATAATGTTGTAGGCTTCTTCGTGAAGCTTTAGCCTTAAAAATACAATTAACATATCAAACTTAAAAGTATGATCATGCTTTGGTTGATCATACTTATATCCATATTAAAACTGAAATTACAGTTTTCAGGAGATTGAAAAGAGTGAGTAATAAAAAGTGTATGTGAATTTGAAAGATATGCTATGAGAGGACAGGAGGATAAGAGAGGGAGAAGACAACTAGGAGGAAGTGTTGGGGAGAGACATGAGGTATTGTTAACACATTTAACTTGTACTTCAAGGACCTATTTGTCCCTTTGGTCTCTCATAAAGGGATTTTTTCTCTTATCCAACTTCCTTCTATCACAGGCCTAATTGGGGGTCTCTAGTACATTCCGTTTTAATGAAGGCTTCTCTCATTTATTCAATAAAAATATAAACTCAAGATTAATGGTGTAGAATAATGGTAATATGTTGTTTCATAAATAAAATAATTTAATAAATCGAGGAAAACTAAAAAGCTTTGACTTAGTCAGGTTTTCTATAAAGACTATTTAACAGAATATTAAAACATCAGGATAAATCAATTGTACAAAACAAAATTATTCTGCGAGTTTGATGTCATGAGAATAAAAAATGAAAAATAAACACCTAGTTCAAGTAAAAGGATATTTCATATATCCGCACTTGAAGTTTTATTTTAACGTATATAAACACAATAACTTATGTTTGGATATCCTCCTGGGAATGATAAAACTGTTTTTCCCATGAAGAAGGATATACCCCATCTATGCTAACATGATGTCATCTAATCTAAATAGTAGAGCCCATACCAGCTGCTTTCTTGGGTTTTTTGGCTACATTGATGATCTAAAATTGATTCATACAATGTACATGTTATGAATCAAAATAGATTTTATCACCTTGGGTTCCTTGAACAAGTCTCTTTGAGCCGTTCACATGTACGGCTTGTAGATGTACCAATCCGATCCTTCGAATGTTCTATCTCCTTATCATTTCCTCCAATATCACTGACCGATTCCTCCAATATCTTTTTGGCCACATCACTGGAGATTATGTGGCCAAAAAGACAATGCTACATTCTACATCACATTTAATATATATTATTTTTAAATGTAATGTACATGTGATACGCATAATGTAAGTCCATGAATACGTTCAATAAAAATGTTAATCATGACAAGATCATAATATGCAACACTAGCTTTTAAACATGCGTTCTAAACATTCATATTCGAAGGATACTCGAGACACACATTAAAATACTTGGATAATATAAAACTATCTAGTCCCATTCATATGATGAGTATGGTCAATCTCATAAGCATTATTGTGGAGATATTAACGATAGATAGTGGATGCTCTTTCAGGTAGGGAAGGTCTTGCAGTGAGGTCCCAACAATTCTCTCATCTGTGTGAATTTTTTTGGTTGCACCAAAACACTTGTGCAATGTGCAGCGTGAAGTTGTGCTCACATCACACATGACACAAATTCACACAAATGATTGAGAGAGGGAGAGAAGAGTGTGTGTTTGTGTGTGTGGAGAGAGAGAGAGAAATGCGATAAAGAAAGAGAGAAAATGAGAAAGGAGAGAGTGACATGTAAAGAGGGAGAGAAGAGTGAGAGAGAGAGAGAAGAGCTAGCAAGAGAGAGGGAAGCGATAGAGAGAACATCAATAGAAAGAGAGGAGGGTGATTGTGAGAGATGGAAAGAAAGCTATTGGGAAAAGAGTGAGAGAGAGAGCAAGAGAAAGAGAGAGAGAGAAAGTGGTGGCGGGGACGTCATCGCATCGACACCGGATGCACCGCCACCATCAGCCGAAGTCAACGTCTCCGCCACGGACACACCGCCGCAGTCAACCAACGTCAACACCTCTGCCCGGGACATGCCACAACCGTCTCCGCTACGCACGTCTCCACGCACGCACGCTCCTTCGCGCATCATGGCACGTCGCCAACGGCAGATCAACAACTACCCCTTGGCATGACATGAAGCACGTCTTGCATCTTTAATTTCTCATCTTTAAGTTGTATTTTCTCTTTCCTCCAAGGCCTATATGTATAGGCCATTGTTTCACGAAACAGTTAGGCAGTCATAATTCAAGAATCGAGTTTTTGTTTAACTCTTCTTGGAGGACTGGCCAAGCCTCCCTATCCCTTCCTCCGCCGCCTCCGCTGCCGCCGCCACCGCCTCACGTCGTCGATCGGCCTCCTTCTCCTTCTCTCCATTCCTCCCCTTCCTTCCTTTCCCTCTTCTCTCCCCTTCTTGTCCCTCGCCCTTGGCAGCCCTAGGTCAC
The DNA here is from genome assembly GCF_029677425.1 of Wolffia australiana. Lineage (NCBI taxonomy): Eukaryota > Viridiplantae > Streptophyta > Magnoliopsida > Alismatales > Araceae > Wolffia > Wolffia australiana. Next base: position 8,259,741 of record NC_135848.1, on the reverse strand, counting down.
TGCCCAGGCCGCACACCTTGGGCCACCAAGGACGCCCCAGGCTGCCCCATCCAGGGCTGCCCAAGGCCGCCCCATCAAGGCCCGCACAGGGCCTCCCCAGGCCGCCCACACAGGGCCGCCCCATCAAGGGCCGCCCAAGGCCGCCCCAGGCAGCCCACCTTGGGCCACCAAGGACGCCCCAGGCCACCCCATCCAGGGCTACCCAAGGCCGCCCAAGGCCGCCCCATCAAGGTCCGCCCAGGGCCGCCCCAGGCTGCCCAAGGCCGCCCCATCAAGGGCCAACCAAGGCCGCCCCAGGCAGCCCACGCAGGGACGCCCAAGGCCGCCCCATCAAGGGCTGCCCAAGGCCATCTCCAGGCCGCCCAGACTCTCTGCCCAGGGCCGCCCCAAGGACCGCCCCAGGCAGCCCTTGCCAGGACTGTCCAAGGCCGCCCAAGGGCCGCCCAGGCTGCCCCTGCCAGGGCCGCCCAAGGCCGCCCTTTGGCTGCCCGCTTGGGGCCACCCAAAGGCCACCCAGGCCGCCCCAACCAGGGTTGCCAAGGCTGCCCCAGACCACCCAAGGCCTCCTGCCCAGGCCGCTTAAGGGCCGCCCCTGGCTGCTCGTCTAGGGTCACCCTAAGGCCGCCAAGCCGCCCGGCCAGGCCTCCTGCCCCGCCTCGCCGTGTCTGCACTCGTCCGTCTCACTCTCCACCAGGGCTGTTCAACGCCCAAAACATCCAGATCCCGTCGTCCAGTGGGCCTCTCAACGCCCGGATTCGCCCAACCTCGTCACGATCAGAATTTTCCGCATCCTCTTCACGCACTACGGTGCCGAGGTACGCCTGAACTCTTTGGTGTCGGAGTATTCTCCGTCCAGTATTCCTCGAGAAGTCTCCACCGCGGTCAGATTTATTTTGATTTTGATTTTCCAAAAATTATCTTCGAGTGTTTCTATCGTGACGTGAATTTGGGTATTGATTTTGGTGCTTCGGCATCATCGCGGTGGGTGAAGATAGTACTCTCGTCCTCGACGAGAATCAGAGCTGCACCACCAATATTTCATCGGTTTTAAGAATTCGTCCGTGTGGATTTTCGTGGTCTGTTTTATCCTCCCCATTCAAACCCATCCAGCACCCCACATCCTTTGTTGTCGTATCCATCCCTTCAGTCGCCCTTTCATTAGTTGTCCTACATCAGAAAGCTATAGGGAGAAGAGAGAGAAGAGCAAGAGAAGAAGGCTAATAGGGAGAGAAAGAGGAAAATAGAGGGAGAGGAGAGAGTGAGATGTTGAGTGAGGCAGAGAAGAGCTAGAGATAGAGACAAGAACGTTAAGTCGGCTATCTATCGTTAATATTGCGGCAGAGACGAGAGAGCGAGTTAAAGAGAGAAGAGCGAGACATCATGTGAGATTACAACCAAATTTTAACCAAAAACAATCTCCAAATATCAGGACACATCAAACATCATCTATCAAGCCAAAGATCTTCCTGCTTCAATGGGTATCAAGATTGAAACCAAATTTAGCCCAAAAACAATCTCCAAATATCATGACATACAAAACATTATCTATCAAGCCAAAGATCTTCCTGCTTCTATCAATATCAAAATTGCAACCAAATTTTAACCAAAAATAATCTCCAAACACCAGCATTTTAACCAAATTTTGACTATTCCATCAAACGTCATCTATCAAGCCAAAGATCTTCCTGCTTCAATCGGTATCAAGATTGAAACCAAATTTTAACCAAAAACAATCTCCAAATATCAGGACACATCAAACATTATCTATCAAGCCAAAGATCTTCCTGCTTCTATCAATATCAATGTTGCAACCAAATTTTAACCAAAAACAATCTCCAAACACCAGCATTTTAACCAAATTTTGACTATTCCAAAAGTCCCACAAAGACACCACCCAACCAGATGAACCTCCGAAAGTGACAGGAACTAAGCCTTGAGATCATACGGTGGAGAGGCCGCATGGGGCCGATGCAATCCACACTCTCTCGACCGTCCGATCCTCCACATCAGCCTTCCCAAATCCACGTGGCCAATAAGGATCAAGCTCATCCACAGAAACCGCAGCAAGCGCCTCTCTCTCTCTCTCTAGATCTTCACCCTCTCTCTCTTCTCTATCCTGACCCGTCTTCCTCTCTTTGCCTGCTCCCCAGAAAACCCACGACGGGGAGAAGGAAGAGAAGGAACCCATCTCAGGATTGAGCCAAATCCCATCGTTTTTCTCTCCCAAAGCCATGGCCTTGTTCTCCCCCCACCTTCCCTCTACCTTCTCCGCTTCTTGCTCGAAGCTGAGCTCGACCCAGAAGCCCATTCTCGCCTTCTTCCCCAGGAGAAGCCTCTCCTTGTTCGTAGCGAGGTCGGCCGATAATGGGTCGGGCTCGGCCGGCTCGGTCGCAGTGGAAATTAAGCCGGAGAAGAAGGAAGGAGACGACGTGGCCGTCGCCGTAGAGGAGAAGCCAAAGGAGAGCAAGCCGGCGGCGATGGAGTCTAATGGGTCGGCGGTGGCGGCGGTTTCGACGACTCCGATGTTCCAAGATTCGAGGTGGGTTAAAGGAACTTGGGATTTGGAGCAGTTCAAGAAGGATGGGAAGGTGGATTGGGACGGCGTCATTGATGCTGGTACGGGTTTTCTTCGATCCGTTGTTTGATTTGAGTTTCATTTGATGCTGGTATGGTTTTTGATTTGATTTTGATTTTGTTGGAACGGAATTCGTGAATTGTTTGGGATTTGGGGAAAATGGTGGTTTGTGATTGTGTCGGTTGAATTTTTTTGTAAGAGTTGAGATTGCTGATTACTGCTGATTCTTGATTTGGGGGTTCTGATGTTCATCTTCCAGTTTTATGATTGTCCGTTAGAACTATATCTGCATGTGTTAATGATATTATTTTTTATCATGGCTGATTCTTGATTCGGGAGTTCTGATGTTCATCTTCCAGTGGAACTTGAGTAAAAAGAGTTTTTGGGTTTTTATGATAGTCAGTTAGAAGTATATCTGCATGTGTTTTTATCACGGCTGATTCTTGATTCGGGAGTTCTGATGTTCATCGTCGAGGTGAACTTGGGTGAAAACAGTTTTATAGTTTTTTTATGATTTTCATTTAGAACTATCTCTGCCTGGCCGGCAAGATTGATGTTTACAGTTTATTTTCGATTCGGTGCTTCTGATGTTCATCGTTGTTCTGGAACGAAATTGGGTGAAATATTTTTGATGATTATTGCGTACATGTTTTTTAGGAATTTCACTGGTAATATTTCGGAATGAGAGTCAAGAGTTTTGCTTGTCTCTCACTATCGATTCTGGGTTTCTATTCTTCATCTTCATTTGGGACGAATTTTGTATGTACTTTACAGGAGTGGGTGGAAACATTTTTTATGATTTTTGTAGAATTTCTTATGAATTAGCTATAATTTTCTCTGCATGTGAATCGAGAATCCATATCATTCTGATTCTCTATTCCGGATTTCTGATATTTTTCATCTTGTGATAATACTTTCCAGGAGTAGGCGAAAACAGTATTTTGAAAATATGTCTTTTTACAATTTTTTGTCGATTTCCTCTGAAACATCCTGTATAATTGTCAAGAATGTGGTTTAAATCTGGTTCTTGATTTTGGGTATCTTTGTTCTGGAACGAAATTCAAAAATCCATATCAGGATATGATGAATGCGTTGTTTTATGATATTTTTACACTTTTTCTCTTAAATTTCTCTAGAAATAACTATGCTTGTGAAGTAAGAATTTGTCTTATTGCTTATTCTCATACCGGATTTTTCATATTTATCATCGTGTGAACCAAATTTCATAAATACATTCCAGTATTTGGTAACTACAGTGCTTGATGATTTTCTTACAATTTCTTATGGATTTTACTTGAAATATGGCTTAAAGCCGATGCTCGATTCCGTTCCAGGATTCCGGTTTTTCATGTTACATGATTTTTCTACAGTTTTTTTATGAATTTCACTAGACATATCTCAGCATGGAAGTCAAGGTTGTTATCTTACACCTCATTATTGATATCTAAACAAATTTCCCCCATTCCTGTCTTTTCCTGGGTCTAATTCATTTTGTTTTCACCTTATGTTTTCTGTTTCGATTGTATCTCTATACTGTTTATTCTAAATATTATTATATCCCCCTAATTGAGCTTGTGCTCATCGTAATTCCCCAAAATATCTAAATAAGTTATTTACGCACTCTAAAAATTGATTTTTTAAGCCAACATGTGAATTTTAATTCTCGGAATCTTTTCTATATTTTTTATGATAATCCTTTTGCAATAAATACCTGTGTACATGTTTCCTCTCTAATGAAGACCTGTTGCAAATAATGAAGCAAATTATAAATTTAACTAGAAAGAAGCGTATAAAAATCGTTTTTATTCATAAGTAGTTAGTAACTTATGTTTAGCTGGTCCCATGATGAAGATGAATCATCATCATCATAATCATCATTTGTACAGTCATCTCCTCATCACTCATCAGGCACCAAAAATGGGTTTTTCTTCAAAAAAAAAAAGTCTACCTTGTATTGCTGATAAGTTTTTAGTTTTAAGGGATGATTGGTTTTTTTAACTAAATAAATGTCTGTTTTTATTAGGGTTCGGGCTCTTCCTGTGATGATTATGATGATGAACGACGATGACAACAATGATGAATCCTTATAAAAATTAATGAAAAAATGTCCGGATGAAGATGACTATGAAGAAATTATCAAACATAGTTTTCATATTGGGTTAGGGTTTGACTGATTCAAATGGCTGCTTTCTTTTGCAGAGGCAAGAAGGAGAAAGTGGCTGGAAGACAATCCAGAAGACTCGAGCATCGATGGCGGTGTCGTCTTCGACACCTCCATCGTTCCCTGGTGGGCGTGGGTCAAGCGATTCCACCTGCCAGAGGCTGAGCTGCTCAATGGTAAAATCTCTTTTATCTCATAATTTACTCACAATTTATTTTTCTGATCATTAAATTCATAACACCATGAACCAAGTTATTTAATGAGAAGATTAATATAGCAAATAGGATATAAGGGCCCACTTCACATTTCCCATATAGCAATGGTCAAACATCATATCATTCTTTTAGCTGTTTGGGGGTGCTTAAGTTTTGAAATGCAAAATTTTATTTAGTATAAAATCCATATTTTCATAATATCCAGGAACCATGGATAACAAATATTATATGCCTCGTATGTAATGTAATGACAGTTGAAATTTAATAAACTGCTTTCAAGCCATTTGAAATGAAATCCTATGAAAAGTTTCTCCATCTGGTGAACATTTTTTATGGGAAGAATTTGACAGGATATAGATCATAACTAGGCTTTCAGATGGCGATTAATTCGCCACGGTCACCGTCGTCAGTTTCTTTACGAGACGAACAACAAGATGATGACAATTCGCCATCATCCACATCATAATCATCATCATCATCTTCTTCATGGTCATGATTTAATCAGAACCCTAATCATAATTGTCTCCCAGCTGATTAAATTTTATGAAACTCTGGAAAATTTGCAGGGCGCGCCGCCATGGTTGGGTTCTTCATGGCCTACTTTGTGGACAGCTTAACCGGGGTCGGCCTCGTCGATCAGATGAACAACTTCTTGTGCAAGACCCTCCTGTTCATCTCTGTTCTTGCAGTGCTATTTATCAGGAAGAATGAGGATGTTGAGAAGCTGAAGAAGCTCTTTGATGAGACCACATTCTATGACAAGCAGTGGCAAGCCACATGGAAAGACGAGAACGCGGCCGGCCCGCGTTCTTAGGTTAAAATAGAAGAGAACTGGTCATGCCTTTGAGGCTGGATGATCTTCTTTAGGTCACTTTTTTATCTCTCTATCTATCCTTGCTATGGAAATTCTTTTGTCGCATGATTTTCCTTGGTCTGAATGTAGGGACATGCAATATATATCAATATAACTCATGGGAAACTGTAGGTTATGATCCTGATATGTTATGTGACAAGATTTGAAGGGATAGATGTGAGTCAGTTCCTTGATGTATGGTTGCATGAGGTCATCTGGGAGACATGCAACAGGTTTGAACTGCAATATGTGGAGAGAGATATCCTTACATGTTATGTGACAAGATTTGAAGGGATAGATATGAGTCAATTCCTTGATATATGGTTGCATGAGGTCATCTGGGAGAAATGCAACAGGTTTGAACTGCAATATGTGGAGAGAGATATCCTTACATGTTATGTGACAAGATTTGAAGGGATAGATATGAGTCAATTCCTTGATATATGGTTGCATGAGGTCATCTGGGAGAAATGCAACAGGTTTGAACTGCAATATGTGGAGAGAGATATCTGCACTTTGAAATTTTACTCATGATAAGTGGCCACTTGGACATGGACCTGTCATATAGAGACATTCAGCGGATGTGAATTCCAGAACGGAGAGGAAGAGAGAGAGATGGACCCGTACATACATTGATGATTTCTCCCCCTTGTATAGAATGTCATCAAGGATGATAGATACTTTGAAAATGCACTCAGTTAAACATTTAGACACGATTATCATCGATTAGCTCTTAGCAAATGTGAATTACAAAATGAAGATATTCAAATACAGAAAGAGAACCATCCAAACATTATCTCTCTTTCAGTCAAAGTATCTATCATCAAAACACTATAACTGAGTACTTTGAAAATGTACTCAGTTATAGTGAACATATCAAACATCATCTCTCTCTCATGCATGAGATGTCAGACGAGATATTCTCAGTCTATGCTACAAGCAAACATATGAAGAGAGAGAGAGAGAGAGGGAAAGGGCCACATAAAGAATTTGGACATAGAAATATCATCGTAGAAGACGTTCAGCAGATGTGGATTCCATAATGAAGAGAGATATATATAGAGAACGGACCATTCATATATCATTCTACCTCTCTCGACCATAAACTCATTAAGACACAACACGCATTTAGAACATTTCATCTAGCCAAGTCCTCAAGATCAGATTTTTTTTCCCCACAACAGAAAAAGAATGATATAATTAAGATCCTCGCCATGATTACAGCGTTTCCTTCCCAAGACTCAGCTACAAGCAAAAAACTGAAGCGAGAGGGGGGGAGAGAGAGAGAGAGAGATCGACGGATAGATAGAAATTGTACTCCTGACAGCTTGTCATTAATCCATATGACGTCATCACAAATACATTTAGGGAATGGGAATTCCATAATGAAGAGAGAGAAAACCAATCTTACATCATATCTCTCTCATAATAGATGCCACCATCAAGCTGGGTTTTATGAATGAACTTATTCCAACATTAAAATCTGACATGCACATAAAAATCTCTACACCTAATCAAAGAAATTGAAGACAAAGGTTTTGAGATTAGCGAGAGAACAACATTTCTTGCTATCAGACCCTCCCCAGAAGAGAGAAGAATCGATCTGATTCTTCTCTTTGCATATCTTTTTTCTTCTTCCATCTTATCGTTCTTTATTTTCTGTCCCTGGATGTTTGCCAGTTTCGCTCCGACTAGATTCTCATGAACATCGAAATCACGAGCATTCATTTCTTGATTCTTGTTGGAATCCCACATCGGGAATACTATTTCAAGGGAGAGTTATTGGAGAATTCCCTTCTTGATACTCTCGTGCCCTTGTGGACTTGGCATTCATGCAACTGTTCTAGACTTACAGATAATGCAACCCACACAAATAAAACCCTATTTAGCCACTCAAAGAAAATGTAGGCCAAGTCTCGATATACATTTATATATGATGAGAGACAGTATTTCTTTTCATAAGAGCATTATTAAAAAGTAAAATTCCTCATGCACTTAAATCATTGCAGATTAAGTGGAAAACTAGAGAGAGATAAAGAGAGCGACCTCACAGCCCGGAAAACGATTTCTCCAACGATGGGGTCTTCTCCGGGGCAGAACGCGCCTCCTTATCATCAACAGAGCCTGCAGATGGTAAAGAGGAGTAAGAGTTACTATGGCTCATATTGGATGGTCCGTGGTTGCTGATCCTGCTTGCGAGAAATCGCCTGATGACCCCCCTCAGAATTGGAGCCATCGTCTCCGGTTCATGCTCCAAGTAGTACATGATCCCTCCCATGCACATTGAAAATAGTGCCACCTGCACCAACAACCATGGTTCTTACTAAAAAAAACACATCATTCCAACTTCTCCCTTCTCAAAAAACAATAAATCCAAATAACCTGACAGAGAAATGATCTTGGAAGGGTGAAGAGAGTGAGAGAGCAATAGAGAAGGATAGGAGTAACGATGGTTTCACGCTTTGATTGGCTCCTGTAAGGTTCATGGACAGATAATGGACAAAGTAATGGGCCGGCATTTTGATCAGTCGCCCATCAGAGTCTGCAGTTTTGTCCCGTTTCCGTCCAAGGGATTGAATGGAACTGGTTACAGAACGGGCGTAGGACGGTTGTTTAACTTAGTGTAAATCACCTGCACCATATGACGGAAGGGAACGGGCATAATGGAACGGAAGGGACAGATGACTAATGAGAGTAAGAGGCAGAACTAATGGCTGAATGTCATCTGTCCACGAGCCATAGGCACCTGAACCCCGTTTGGGACAATCTACCATCCAATTCAGCTTAGTTCTTTACTGCCCTCATCAGGAGAGGTCTACGAGTATTCAAAGTAAAAAATTACTCATAAGGAAAATGGAAAATACAACCGGAAGAGATTAGGGTTCATATGGAAGTTAAAATAATAGGGGAAGGGAAGGGAGAGAGAGCAATAGAACAAAGGATACAAGTAAAAATTGTTACAGCCTCTGATAGGGGCCAAAACCCCCTCTCTAAGAATCTCTTAAGTCAATTCAATGAGTTCATGACTGCCCCCCTGAGGGGAGGGCTTTAAGCATTTAAAGGGAGAAACTATGAAGGAAAATGATTAAAACACTAATAGGATTTGGGGATCGTATCATTACCTCAGCATTTTTTAGGTCTGGGAGCAGATGCCGGTTCACAAGAATATACCAGAGCGAGTCAGCGGCCCGGGGAAGAACATAAAGCGCCAGCTCCCCTCGCCTTGGCTTCTTCTCCATGAGTATGGATAGAGCGGCCATGCCGCCAGCAAACCAGTAGACGAGCTTGTGGTCACGGGAGGCGACCTTTCGGTGGAGACAGATCAGTGCCTTTGGGCCGGCACGGCAGATTATTTTTATTAGTGGGCTTGGATTTTTTTTCTTGTTGTGGAATTGGGAAAAGATGAAAGGGGTTTTAGGGTTACCTGGAAGATCCCTACGAACCCAGAGAGGAATGATGTGGAGCGAACTGCTCCAATGATGGCGCTCCATGAAACGGTGAGAGGGTTCTCCATGAACTAACAATGGGGAGATCAAAGAACATAATTCGGAAGTGATTTCCCTGCAATTCTAATCTTGTCACAAAGCACAAGCTTGTTGAAAATTTTTGATGCAACTTGGAAACAAATCTATTCATCGAATTTCATAGGGAGAAAAGGAGTCAATGGATAGAGCGCAGAACATATATTTGCAATAATTTACAGCGAATCTTCACACAAAGTTTGAGCATCTTGAAAAGACGATGAGGCTGCCTAAAACACGATGGGGCCAAGTTTTAATGGATAGAAAAAAATAGATAAACTTTAATGACATAAGTTCCCAATACATTTTCATGCAACTCTAATACTTTTCTTAAAAGAATGATGAGGCTTGAAAGAAACTGTACTCCTTATTTCGTTGGGAATAAAAAGAAAAAGAAATTTGTTTATGGATAGTTTATGGAACAGAGTTTAGCAACATTCTTTCCGTGAGTCTAATCTTATCTGAATGCTTGGTCTTTTGGGGAAAAAAGTGATGCGGCCTAAAAAAAGTTAGCTCGGAATTTCAATAGATAAAAAAATCAAAGAAATTTCTAAGGCATATCAAAGAACATGGATTTGCAAAAAAAAAAACTTCATCATTTCTACTGTCACCAAAAGGTTCAAGCTTCTTAAAAAGATAACTTTTTTAACGGTCTTCTTGAAAAGATTATACTGCTTAAATAAAATCTTAATCCAAAATTGAAATGGATGACAGAAATTATTGCAGAGAAAGAGAGACAAGGGTACCTTGTTTAGACGGAGGACAACGAGGGGAACAAATGTCAACGAAAAATACAAAGGGAAAGTCTTTCGAAAGGTAGCTGAGGCCGCAAAGGTGTTATGCGCAAGGCAGGATTTTCTATCAGGGTGAATGATTGAACATGGGATTATGGCTGGGTGTTCGACTAGGTTCCGTGACATGGAACCTTGTTTCCCAGACAAATAAGCAGAGAGAGCTGCAACGTCTACGGTGTAACCCCTGCAGCTGTCCCTCACAGCCTTGTAGACTGGCTCTGCAACTGGACCAGTCTTTAGGATAAAGTCTTGGTATGACTTGGGCAAGCTCTCCGGCCGCATCACGAAGGCATACATTATCTGAAATGGGGTGACTTTATTTATTAATAAACCATTTTCTTTATTATAAAATGTGATGCCGATATGTTTGTAACTAGAAAAAATTGTGTTTGTAAATTATGCCAAAGTATATTGCCAAGGATATCGGAAGAGATCTTGATGCTTTTCATGGATAATTGTTTTTAAGAATGCAATTCAAAATGCGAGAATGATCATAAAAATAGTGTGAGAATGCAATTCAATGTGCGAGTAGAATAATTCAAATGCTTCACTCCGTTCTGGGTCGAAGAACCTGATATGGTGAATAGGAACAATATAGAATCTAGAGGAATGGGTTTTGTTCCACCAATATTGGGAATTGGCGGGAAGCAGATTGACGAGGAGGGTGCCTCCCTCTCCGCTCTGGCCATGGTGCTTCCCGCGCTGCAGCCTCAGCTGCCGTGTAATTGATTTCTTGGAAAAGGGTCTAACTCCAGCAGCTGCCCCTTTATTTATACAGCCCGCTCCACCTATGTACCCCGGCTAACCAAGCCCTTTTAATAGCATGACGATGATACATTCTTGAGAAGAATGTATCACATAAACTACGGTAAGGTTTGTGGACTGACAAGACAATGGGAGGAATGAACAAAACAAACTCAATGGAGGGAGGACGATTGTAAAACTAGAGTAATCTACAGGCGTGGAGGGTTTTTGTTCCATTCTCTGCTCCAAGGTCAGGACAGATGACTAATGGGTGATTAAATTTTGTTCGGTTTCGTTTTTCATCTGTCCTCGAACCTTACCCTGTGCATGGATCATTAGTGAAAGAAAACATCAAGCTGTCATCATGATTCAAACTGACTTTCTCTTGGAATCTAAATAAAATTTTGGATTTCTAAGCTCAAATGACAATTCTGTGTGTTTGAAAGTTAATTTCCAGGCTCTTTATTTTCTCCACTTTTAAAATGCTATCACATTAATATTCTTCTATTTTAAACTTTTGAGCAGAACTCCACCCATTTTCCTGTTGTGAATTGTTGATTATCCTAGGAAAGATGAAGATACGATTAAAACAATGCTAGAGAGGGTAAAGCAACATACTTCTGACTTGTTCTTTTCAAGAAAATATCAAAGACGAGCCAACAAAAAAATCAGGTCCACATCAGCTCAAGAAGAATAAGGGGCCCAGGAACCTATAAATAATGTCCGGGAAGGAGGCAACAAGCATTAAGTCCTGAAGCAGTTGGGGTCCTGTTCAAGAAGTACGAGGAAAGGCTGGAGAGCAGGAGGAGCCTGCATCCAGAAGGAAGGATCACTTGACCCTTGGTCCTGGTATCTAGTATTCAGCATTCTTGTATTCACATCGCCCAAACAATCGTATCTCCCTCTCTTGTTCTGATCGAGAATTACATTGAATTGATGAGAGTTTCATTCAAGAAGACAGAAGAAGATCACATTGTCCACTCGATATCCTTTGATGCTATCAACTTCCCATCGTAATAGATCAAAATTCGTTTTCCCACCCGTGGAATCCACCTTCCCTGATTATGTTCTTGAAAAGCTACTTTAGTTTTATCAAGATATTTTTACCCATACGAAATTGTTAAAATCAAGAGCATTAGCTTTTTGATATAATACCATATTACCTAAAGACCACGGAAAAGCTCCTATTAAGAGAAGAAACGACTAAGTGAAATAGTTAATACAGGACATGGTGGAACGAGCAGTTATCGAAAAATGTTCAAGTTCAACGTCACCTGAGCGCAAGATAATGCAAATAATAGGGAGTCTCCATGACTCCAATGGCTTCCCCAAAGGTGAAACCTATTCTTGGACTTGGCAGAATTGTATGCACACTGAAGACATGTAAACAGAAAATCATTTAAATTTCACAGGCGACTACAAAAAAGAAAAGATCCGGTTAAAGAAAAAAAGTTCATTGAAAGAAAAAAATATGCCTGGGCAAGCCTAGCTGCTAGGTACAGTGCCAGGGTTCGTCTCCTACTAGAGTCGTCCAGAGCCAATATGGATAACCCCGCAACTGAACCTGCTAACATTCTGTTTCATCACCCCTTAAACCATGTCATGAAGACTGATGAGGAATAATGGCCAATAATTCATAAATAACTCTGACATATGGATGGCATTTTTCGGAAACTTAGAACACTTGAATTTTGAAAAGCCATTATATCAACAATGCATTATTTGCACAGCGTTAGAATAAACAAGGTGTAGACATGACTAAGGTACACGATGGGTCAGTAGATATAAATCTTCACGGCGTTGTAGACAGTGAAAGGCAATTGAGCTGTGTGCAGCCTTAGTTTGTAAAGTAGTACAGACATTAGAAAGCTTCCATACAATGGCTCTTAGATGTGACTAAGGTATATTATGGGTCAGTCGATATAAGTCTTCATGGTGTTGTGGACAGTAGAAGAAAATTGAGTTGTGTACAGCCTTAGCCTGTAAAGTACTTCACAAATTTGAAAGTTTCCATACATGGTTCTAAGATAGCCCCAACTCAATAAAAAGAACAATAGGTTCTAATATCCTTCAAACATCCATCCTTCAAAAAAATGGAACCGATTCAAAATGTAAAATATCACTTGATACAGAAACCTCATAATAGTTCCTGGATCCAAGATCCGAAATAGAGATCAAGAACAACCATGAAAAGGGAATAGAAGAGAGGACAGAAAGTCAAAAAGGGATAACTGGAGATCTTTGGTAGAGGTCTCCCTTCTGGACAGCGGGCCCGATCCTGCTATCAGCCACAGGATGCTCCCCGCAACCACTTCTCACAGAAAATTCCGAATGCCTTGTTCCTTCCTGATATGTTTATTTATAGGTTCTCTCATGTGCAGTATAAAGACACACGTGCCTTTTATTGATTGGCCTTTCTTTCCTTCTTCAGTAACTTTTGGGGAGGAATCGTTGTGTATCAGATTGTGCATTGGCCAAGTCAAGAAATAAAATCTATACCAACGATCCATAACATGGTTAAAAAATAGTTGTCAATTTTCCTCGCTTTTCATAATGTGAGAAAAATGGGCATCCCATGCTGTTTAAACATGTATCAAAGTGATGGAACCATTCACAGGCTATAGCGTGGATATGCATCTGCAAACTAAGGTATTTCTTGAACTTACACATTCAATGGTGTCTCTTTCTTCCGAAATCTTCTCAAGAAGCATCGAAGAGCATGGTATGAACCAGTGAAGCCACCAAAAACCAACCCAATGCGGCATGCTTCTTCTCTTACTATCAAATCCTTCTCAGAGACAAGTTGCTGCCAACGAACGTCAACAGCTTAAGGTTACAAAAGAATAAAATATTCTAAAAAGTTTCTATTGAAAAATGAACTTTTAGAGACGAAAAAAAGTACTACTAAAGAATTTGAAATAACAGGACGTCGCAACTCACTGCATCTTTTTCAATTTGTTAGAACGTGATCGTTGGGAATTTCAACAGATGGCAGTATCCCAATTTCATATCAAATATTTCTGAGATAAACTAAGTAAAACAAGACTACAAAAATTATAGCATAAAACATTCTAGAGACTTTCTGTAGAAACTGGAGTTTTCTATATAAAAAAAGCACTATTGCAGTGGAAATTCGACAGATGACGGTATTCCATTTTTGAATGAAAATGCTAATGTCACTAACTAAAATTTTCAGACAAAAACTAAGCAAAGCAACATTACAGCCATTCGATCAAAGGAACTAATCATCAGAACATCCATCATTAGCGTCCTATAGATACCAATCTCCAGAAAAGAAAAAAACTTTTCGTTTAGACAAAAAACTCACGAAAATAACATCACCGAATCATTTCAAAAAACATGACGTCGAATAATAAAAAATTGGTAAAGGGAACTCCGACGGCTAACAGAATTACAACTATTTACGAAAATTCACAGGATAAACTAAATTTTCCAGACACAAACTAAACTCAACAAGATAAGAGCAATTCGATCAAGGAGAATAATATCCCATCCATCTCGACCTCCAAAAAAATCAAAATTAATACCAAATCCATCTCGATCAAGGAGAACAATACCACATCAATCTCGACCTCCAAAAAAATCAAAATTTAACCGACCACGGACAGAGCAGACCAACCCCACCTTGAGATCAAGAATCGACGAGTACGACTGACCCCGGGCGAGCTTGAAAGCGCGGAGAAGAATCCCGATCCCCACTCTGACGCCATATGACAGCAGGAAACTCTGGCAGAGGTTTCCCAATGCGTGGGCGGTGCAGGACTCGCCGGCGTGGTCGCAATCGGGCGCCTCCGCCTCTTCCTCCTTCTCGCCATGTTTGCGACGGCGATTGTGGCGGTGCAGCTCCTCGATCGCCTCTCGCAGCCTCTCCTCCGCCTCCCTCAGCCTGAGCTCCGCCGCGGCGGAGGAAGGCGACGCCATAGCCGCGAAGAACAAGGAGAAAAACCAATTGGAGAAGACGATCTGAACAGTTTATATAAGGCCCAAGACAGGCTCTGTCAGTTACGTAACAGACTCATTCACGGCCCATTAAGAGCCCATTAAGAGTCTGTTGAACCATTAGGGCTCTGAACTTGTCGGGTGTTACCGATATCGGATGACGATATCGATAAGGATTTTGTGCAGAATTCATTGGTTTTGCTAGCTTGTAGCATCTAGTTTTGTTTTTACAATTTGTAAGACACGTGATAACGTGTGATAATCCTCTGCCTCGATCCACTTGGAAACGCCACAGCCGTGGAGAACAAGGAGAGAGAACAAGTGGAGAAGACGATCTGAACAGTTTACGTAGGACCCAAGACAGCTCTGTCAGTCACGTAACTGACTCATTCACGGCCCATTAAGAGCCCATTAAGAGTCTATTGAACCACTAGGGTAGACTTGTACTCGAAACTTGTGGGGTGCTACCGTTCGGATTCCAGATATTGGATGTCGATAATGATAAGGATTTTGTACAGAATTTGTTTGTTTTACATGCGTGTGATAACGTGTGATAACGTTAGGAGCCCATTAAGTGTCTGGTTGAACAATTAGGGGGTAAACATGCACTTGGAACTTGTAGGGTGCTACCGTTCAAATACCAGATATCGGATGTCGATAACGATAAGGATTTTGTACAGAGTTCGTTGGTTTTGCAAGCGTGCGATAACGTGTGATAATGTTAAGAGCCTATAGAAGGTCCGTTGAACCATTAGGGGGTAGACGTGTACTCAGAAATTGTAGTGTGATACTGTTCGGATACCAGATATTGGATGTCGATATCGATAAGGATTTTTACAGAGTTCATTGGTTTTGCAAGCGTGTGAACGTGTGATAACATGAATGGCCTATTAAGGGTTGGTTGAACCATTAGAGGGTAGACATGCTCTCGGAGCTTGTAGGGTGCTACTGTTTGGTCACCGGATATCGGATGTCGGTAACGATAAGGATTTTGTACATAATTTGTTGGTTTTGCAAGCGTGTAGTGTCTAGTTTTGTTTATAAAATGTGTAAGGCGGGTGATAGTGTTTGATGGGAACTGAACCTGTGCATTGTGGAACCATAATCCGCTGCCTTGGTCCACTTGGCGACGCCATGGCCGCGGAGAACAAGGAGAGAGACCAAGTGGAGAAGACGATCTGAGCAGTTTACATAGGACCCAAGACAGCTCTGTCAGTCAGGTAACTGCCTCATTCACAGCCCATTAAGAGCCCATTAAGGGTCTGGTCGATGTGCTCTCGGAGCTTGTAGGGTGCTACTGTTCTGATACAGGATATTGGATGTCCATAATGAAAATGATTTTGTACAAAATTCGTTGGTTTTACATGCATGTGATAACTTGTGATAATGTTAGGAGCCCATTAAGTGTCTGGTTGAACCATTAGGGGGTGGACATGCACTCGGAGCTTGTAGGGTAACTGACTCATTCGGGTACCGGATATCAGATGTCGATAACGATAAGGATTTTGTTCAGACTTTGTTGGTTTTACATGTGTGTGATAATGTGCGATAATTTTAGGATCCCATTAAGTGTCTGGTTGAACCGTTGGGGGGTAGGCGTGCTCTCGGAGCTTGTGGGGTGCTATCGTTCGGATATCGGATGTCAATATTGATAAGGATTTTGTTCAGAGTTTGTTGGTTTTACAAGTGTGTGATAACGTGTGGTAACATTAAGAGCCCATTAAGGGCGTGGTTGAACAATTAGGGCGGTAGTCGTGCTCTCGGAGCTTGTAGGGTGTTCCCGTTTGGAAGCCGGATATCGGATGTCGATATTGATAGGGATTTTGTACAGAAATTGTTGGTTTTGCAAGCTTGTAGTGTCTAGTTTTGTCTATTAAATGCATAAGACACATGATAACGTGTGATGAGAATTGAACTTGTGTATTGCAGAACCATAATCCTCTGCCTTGGTCCACTTGGCGATGCCATGGTCACGGAGAACAAGGAGAGAGACTGAGTGGAGAAGACGATCTGAACAGTTTATATAGGGCCCGAAAAAGCTCTGTCACATCGCGTAACTGACTCATTCATGGCCCATTACGAGCCCATTAAGGGTCTGTTGAATCATTAGGGCTCGGAACTTGTAGGGTGTTACCATTTGGATGCCGGATACCAGATGTCGATAATGATAAGGATTTTGTACAGAATCGGTTGGTTTTAAAAGCGTGTAGCATGTAGTTTTTTTTATCAAATGTGTAAGGCGCGTGATAACATTAAGAGCCCATTAAGGGTCTAGTTGAACCATTAGTGGGTGGAGGTGCTCTCGGAGCTTGTAGGGTGCTACCCTTCATACGCTGGATATCAGATGTCGATATCGATAAAGAGTTTGTGTAGAGTTCATTGGTTTTGCAAGCGTGTGATAATGTGTGATAATATTAAGAGCCTATTAAAGGTTTGTAGAACCATTAGGAGGTAGGTGTGCTCTCAGAACTTGTGGGGTGCTACTGTTCGGATACCGGATATCAGATGTCTATAGCGATAAGGATTTTGTACATAGTTCATTGGTTTTACAAGCATGTAGTGTCTAATTTTATTTATAAAATGTGTAAGGTGTGTGATAACATTAAGAGCCCATTAAGGGTATGGTTGAACCATTAGGGGGTAGACTTGCACTTGGAACTTGTTGGGTGCTACCGTTCAGATACCGCACATCGGATGTTGATATCGATAAGGCGTTTGTGCTGAGTTCATTGGTTTTGCAAGCATGTGATAATGTCTAATAACATTAAGAGCCCATTAAGGGTCTGGTTGAACCATTAGGGGTTAGACGTGCTCTCGGAGCTTGTTGGGTGATACCGTAGTGAATCAACCTTATTGCCAGTTCAGTATAATAGCATTCAGGGATTTGTACGGATCAATTCAGTGAACTTTTTCTACTAAAGAGCCCCCATTATCTATCCTTAGTGTCTCCACACTAATGGCTACGAGACTGGTCATACTCATCATATGATTGAGGTTAGATAGTGTTATTCTATTCGGATACTTCGATGTCCTTCTTGAGTATCCTTCGAATAGGAATGTTTAGAACACATGCTTAAAGACTAGTGATCTCCGTATTGCGATCTCATCATAATTCACTAGGTCCAATCATATATCCACCAAAGTGTAGCGTCTAATTTTGTTTGTAAAATGCGTAAGGTGTGTGATAATGTGTGATAACAGTAAGAGCCCATTAAGGGTATGTTGAATTATTATTGGGTAGACATGCACTCAGAACTTGTAGGTGCTAGTGTTTGGATACTAGATATTGGAGGTCGAACCCGATAAGGATTTCATACAGAATTCATTGTTCTTACAAGAGTTTAGCCTCTAGTTTTGTTTATAAAATGTTTAATGCATGTGATAGGAATTGAACTTATGCATTTTGGATTTATACTTCTCTCCCTGGATCCACTTGGCGACATCTGCCCTTCCAAACCTTAGCTAACAATAGTTAAACATTATGAAGTCAAGTCAATATTTATTAATTTATTGATTTTTTATTATTTTATTTAGCCTTTTGCAATTTTGAAGATCAATCTAACAAGTCATGGTATTAGGGAATGCATAAAATCCTTATCCAATAATTATCGTCAAATACTGGATTTGGATAGCAAGGACTTTTTAGAGTATCGTTATCCATGAGTGTTTCTTGTTTTTACTTGGTTCTCATTTTTCCATATCCTATACAGGTAATGAATATTGTAAATTAAAATTTTTAATTTAATTATTTCATATTTTCATATGTAGACAAGGTTGACGATTAAGTTGAGAACTTGGGGGAAGAGATGTTGTGAGCAATGGAGGTGGAAGTGTGAAGCGAGGGGATGAGGCGAGTGTGAGGCAATTAGTGATGATATGAGGATGTGGAAGCCAGAGCGGGCAGCGGTGGCTGGATAACAAAAAGTTATATGTCCTTCACGCTACCCAACATATATTTTGTATCAATAGTGTTATAGTCAATGTTATTTTCATAATGATATCATTGTCCCAATATCATTTCAAGAATTTTGATATCCATTTATAGTTCTGATGTTCACTCTAGAAATGCTATCTGATATTGACATCCAATATCAATAAAGTCAACATCGTAAGTGTATTTAAATATAGAGAAATGGATATTGTGATATTCAATAACATATATCTCATATGAATACCGTTTGTAGCCCCATACTTGGAAAATATGATATATCCCTTATTAGAACTGAATCATCTTGATTTCCAAATGATAAAAAGTTTTATGGTTTAAATTTGTATTACATCAAATCCTTGTATCAAATACATATTTAATCTGTTTTATCTAGTTTAGAGTAATTTGATTCTTTTTTATAATCAAGACTTGTGGGTTCTATGCCCTCAATCTAGATGAAAACTAAAGATATTCCTGCATCAGAAAACTTTAAATGGAATTTAAACAACATTCAAAACATATTCAACAAATCACACGTGCATGGTCGGATCTGTGATTTCTCCGTTCATCTAGTGAGACATGTGGAGCTGCTCAAGTGTGTAGCCTCTAGATGTATTGATGAACCCAAATTTAGGGCTTAAAATATGTCATTTATGGGATTTGAGTTTAATCAATGAATAAGTATAAATGTATACATAAAAATAGTAGATTATGGATGAGTTGGGGCTGTCTCCATAAGGAACATAGGTTGGGATAATTAAAAGAAAGAGAGGAAATACATATGAATAGGAGATATGAAGTGGTGATGAGACGAAGACGGTGAGATGATATGGTAATGATGACTAGGTAATAAAGTTGAGATATAGCAAAGTAAGAGAGAAGATATCAATAGATCAAATAAAAGTGAGAGAGTAGCTAGAGGGAGGTATATCTAGGGGTAAGGTATGAATAAACGAAGGTGATATGGATAGGAAGATGATCAACGGATGATATGGGGTTTCATGTTTTATATGAGAATATATGAGGGGGCATATTAGAGATGACACCAGGTGTGTGTTGATAATGGATGATAATAGATTGAGATGGAAAAGATGAAATGGATATGGATCTATGTAGGTAAAAAGGTTGATATGGATCAATGTAAGGTGATAGACTAACCTTAGATCCATATCTTCTGCTAAAATCAAGGGATTTTTCTTGATGCATAACAGTATCCCCACTTCTGTGTTAATCTCATCCAAGCACTCAAGACACCAAGAAAACCCTTGATGGACATTCAAAACCTCACTCTATTTGAATATCTCTCTCTTGGAGAACTTGAGTCAAAATATATGTACAAACAAAGATCTGGGGCTCAATTTATAGATCTAGCCTTACAGATGGATAGAGGAGAGAGATCAAGGCTTGAATTTGGAAAATTCTTAGTCATTGATTTAATCAAAATATTTCTCTCACCTTATCCTTGCGACTGTCGTCACATCCATTTTAGGTTTTGTCTTTATCATCACACCAAATCAAATGATTGGCTCAGAAACTCCTAAGTCATCCTCTATGAGTGACTCACATCAAGCCACATATACCTAAAAGAAAAATAAGAAGAAGGGCACGCATGACGCGTTGATGCATCAACCCATGGCACATCAACACACTTCTCATTCAATATCCAATGTGCTTAAAACAGGTCTGCCCGACGTGTACACTCGGCACCATGTGTCTCGTAACAAGTGGATTGAAGAAGACGGGCACGTATGACGCGTTGATGCATCAACCCATGGCACATCAACACACTTCTCATTCAACATTCAATATTCAATGACGCGTTGATGCATCTGCCCCACGTGCGCGCACGGCACGATGGGGGAAAATGGTATATTCTAAACATGCACTCATTGGTCCATGCACACATTTCTTGCAATAACATAGCTACTTTTTTATTAAGCCACATCATCCTATAGTTAAAATAATAAATAAATAAAAACATCGTCAGTAAATAATGTCAGTGTGGCATCACTAATCGTGATGCCATAACACTATCATTTTAATGATTGGTTGACGCCAATTAAAATGAGATCTAATTATTGGTTGAACCCAATCATTATCATGAATTATCATGAACCCAATCACCAACCCAATTATGAGGTGCATCTCTTGGAATGTACATGGTCTCCATGATGAGGGGAGACGTGGTGTGGTTGGAGGGTATTTGCGACAATGGGGGGCTGATGTGGTATGCCTACAAGAGACAATGCTGGAGAGGAGTGATGTCAAAGAGTTGAACTTGGTGGGGCGAGGGTTCTTGGATGGGTACGTGGCAGTCAATGCAGTCGGCAGGTCAGGGGCCTTATTGGTGGCATCGAACACGGTGACCTATGCTAAGGAGGTCTTGGACAGGGCAATATGTGGCTGCAGTCAAAATCAAGAGAAGGTGCGACAACTGTCACTATGTGTTGGCATCGGTCTACAGCCCAGTGATTGCAGCACGCCGGTACGTGCTATGGGAGGAGCTGGAGGTCGTGGCCTTGCTCTTCCAAGGGACCGGCATACTTATTGGAGGGGATTTCAACATGACATTGGAGTCGGGCGATAGGCCAGATGGAACGGGAGGGCAAGATCCAGGTTGAGAGGAGTTTTGGTCCTTTATATCAAGGGCGGGCATGCAAGAAATGGTGCCGATGAATTGCATCTACACATGGAGAAGTACGAGGAGACCTAATACTCTCTCCCGTTTGGATAGGTTTATATGCTCATTAGAGTTATTGGAGGAACACCCGTTGGCCGATGTGCGTGCACTCCCTAGATCGTTGTCGGATCAGGCCCCAATTATATGGCAGAATAATGTCGGCCAAAACAGACCCACATACTTCAAGATGGATAGATCATGGTTGCGGGAGAAAGGGTTCAGAGAAGAAGTGATGTCTTGGTGGTCATCTCAACAGAGCCAGGGCACATCCATGATGTAGTTGGCAACCAAACTGGCAGGCTAGCACCTTCATCTAGTAAAATTCAATAAAAAGATTCGAGAAGATCGTCATCGCCGTAGAGAAGAAGCCCTGACACGAGTTCAGCAGATGGATGCCTTGGAAAATATATGGGGCTTAATTGATATTGTGCGCACAAAGAGAAAGAAATGCAGAGGGATAGTTGAAGACGAAGACAAGAAGCTTGAGCTTGATTGGAGACATCGATCTCGCCAATTGTGACTAAGGATAGGGACGCCAATACTCGATTTTTTTATTTAACGGCAAATGGCAGATGACGCTCAAATCAAATACTCTGGTTGAAAGAGGGGGCACGAGAATTTGTCAGGACACAGGTGATTGGAGAACCGTTGGCAAACCATTTCAGAGAAGTGACCAAAAGAGGGGCTCAGAACCAGTGGAGATGGAGCTGTAGAATTGCATCTAAGTTAACACAAGTCCAACAAGATGAGCTGGTGAAGCCATTCCTTATGGAAGAAGTGAGGAAGGCAATCAAGGGCTTGAATGAAGAGGGTGCAATGGACCCTGGTGGATTCCCAGTATTCTTCTTCAGCAAATTTTGGGAGGTGGTTGGATCAATGGTGATGAGTACACTACAAGAATTCCGGCGTGGTAATTATGTCTTGGAGCGACTAAACCTATCATACTTATTTTTGTTGCCAAGCGCTCTGGTGCCGTCAACGTGAGGGACTTTAGGCCCATTGCACTATCGAATTCCATATATCTTATCATCGCAAAGGTGCTCGCGAACCGGCTAATGGTGGTAATTGGAGACCTAATCGGACCATTTCAATCAGCTTTCATCCCAATTAGACAACTGATGGACAATGTGGTGGTGGTAGGGGAGATCGTATCCGCATGGAAGGCGAACAAGAGTAAGGGTTTCATATGGAAGGTTAGCTTTGCTAAAGCCTATGACTCGCTCGACTGGAGATTCCTATGGTCTGTTATGCGCAAACGTGGGTTCCCCGATGAGTAGGTGACCTGGATGAAGTGATGTGTTACGTCTCACTCATTCTCAATATTGGTCAGTGGTCGAGCTGAGGGGGGGTGGATCCGCCCACAAAGGAGAGTTCGACAAGGCTGCCCGTTAGCACAGCTATTGTTTCTACTTGCGGTGGACACCCTGTCCACCTACACACTCAAAACCTACGAGCAAGACCTTTTCAAGGGCTTTCAAACAGTGAGCTACCTTGAGGGCATCCCGCTTCTACAGTATGCCGATGACACCACATTTTTTATTGAAGGCTCGATGACATAAGCTCGTACTCTATCGGCATTACTCGATCTGTTTGTGAACTTCTCAAGACTGCAACTCAATCGAGCTAAATCAGCATTCGTGGGCTTCAGACTTACTTTAGAGGAAGAGACACAATGTGCCATAGCTTTAGGCACAACTTGAGGATTGCTCCCAATGTGTTACTTGGGTCTCCTGCTGACAGGGTGGCGTATTCTAATAGTTGAATGGCATTCAGTGGTAGAGAAAGTAGAAAGGAGGCTTGAGGGATGGAAGAATAAGGTACTTTTGAAAGGGGGACAACTGGTGCTTCAACATTCGGTGCTTTTTGCAATCCCGATGTTCTACTTATCAGTATTTAAAATACTAGTGGGAGTGGTGAATCGTCTGGAGGGGGCGATCAGACGGATCTTCTGGGGAGGCACTAGAGAGGAATAACGAAAGGGGTATCGCTAGGAGCGTGGGAGATCCTATGCAGACCAGTAAAGCACGGAGGGTTGGGGATCCTTCACTTGGAATCAATGAATTTGGCACTGTTGACCAAGTGGGTGGAAAGGATTGCTACTTCAACGGAGGCTGGTTTTTAACATCTTGAGAGACAGATATGGCTCCGAGATAGATTGGGAGAAATGCTGGACTAGAGTCAGAGGAGAGTCCCCTTTCTGGAGCGGTCTACGTCAAGCAATACCTCGTATTCGCGAGTTCTTTGAGCCCAGATTGGGAGATGGGGCAACATTTCACTTTTGGACCGAGAATTGGTCCAACCACAACCCTCGGAATTTGAGGTTCCCAAGGCTATTTGCGCTAGCAAGGAATCCATAGGCCACGGTCAGGGAATGTTGGGATGAGGCTTTGGTCCCTATGTTGATAGAAGCTTAATTAGAGCCACGGTTTGGGGAGTTGATGGAGCTGCAAGAGTCAATTCTACCTTTTAGACCGGTAGCTGATTCCCGTGATGGTAGGATATGGAGGGGGTCATCCTTCTCGGTGAAAGATGCATATTTGAAAATCTGAGGAACAGTTCAGGACGACGAGACGACCAATAAGACCTGCCATATGTTGATGACACACAAAGTCCCCCTTAAAGTGCACCTCTTCAGGTGGTTGTTGAGGCGTCGAAGGCTGGTCACACAAGTCTATTGACAAAGATGGACCCCTACGGCTCCCATTGGCTGCCCTATGTGTGACAGGGGAGAGGAAAATTGCTCCCACCTGTTCTTCACATGTCAGTTCGCACAGGGCATATGGGCATCGCAGCATTTACCAGGGGTGGATATCTCCTCGAACGAGGCCTTTTGGGCTTCAGATTATGACGGGAGACACGGAAACTGACTTGATTGGGACCGCTTGCTCGCGGTGCTCAGGACAATATGGATACATCAAAACGAGGTAGTGTTTAACGGGAGGGCGGCTTCGGTGGAGAATGCCGCTCATGATGTGGAGGCGCTGACGTCATTTTTGGGTGGAGGGAGAGGATAGCCTATTTGAGTTTGATTGTACATTGTTTGTACACAATTTTTATCGTTAATGATAGCGGGTAGGCCACCCATTCCAGGTGGTCTTCTTTGTTGTTCAAAATATATATATATCATGAATTATCTATTGGTCATTATTTGACGAATTAGAAGTCAACACGTGGTGCAACAAATTTTAAACTCAAAAATACATTAAGAATTCATATATATTCAAATATAAAGCCAAAAATATAAGTAAATACATATATATTGACTTATAAAATCATATATTTATGAATATAACGCTGAACTATTCAGGAAAAAATCATGTTCTTATTCAAATATTATTTTTTACAAAATACCATATCCAAAAATCCCCAAAACTATTTTAAAATCCGCAAAATTTCAAAACATCGTTCTAAAAATGGATCTAATCATGTTAGGCTTGGTAACACACATATAGAACTATTTTAATGCAAATAAATATGTAAATACCACCATATTAACATATAAAGAATGTATCCACACAAACTCTTGTATGTCGAATCTTCTCATCCACCATGACAAATCATGATCATATTCTCTCATCGAAGTAATTTAGTCCTGATTACATATGGAACGGGGAGGAGCTATAGGAAAAAATGGTGAAGGGGAAGGAATCGGAAAATTTCTAGCCATGGTGAATTCAGTTTAGGACCTTCCCCATATATAATAAGTGGGAATCTTTCATAAACCCCAAAACCTTAAATTCATATTTGGATGTTGAAAAGATCATTTGCGTGAGACCCTCTAGGCCCACATATCATTATATTTAACAGCTCTAGTGGCCCAATAACCTTTATTACCTTCAAAATTAGTTAACTATATCATCATATATAGTAATTAATGACATAGTGATTTAACCCCATTTATATTTTTTCTCTAGCCTGTGAGGTTCCAAGCTACACATCATGCTTTGCATTGAAAGCAGTGTATTAACTCTCACAGATATTTTTTCTAATAGTAATTATCATGTATGTAGAGTCCTTCATCCACTTGACACTCCAACTGTGACCTAGGATATTGTTAACTATTAGACCCTAATTATTCATATGAGTTAGTGCTCATATGTTTCAAAATCATTGGATAATTCTTCTCTTATATTCCACTATGATAACACCCTAAATTCAGTCTTTATTTCAAGCAATTTTGCATAATTTTATGCATTTAACAAGATTAAAAGGGGTTGTTATCAAATATTTACATGAAATTAATGTTTTCAAGTGATTTCTGTTTTTTCCCTAATTTTCTGTTAAATTTATGAATTTGTAGGGATTTATTTCAGCTTGAAATAATTATTTTTAAATGAAAATGGCGGGTTTAATGTTTAATTTCAAGGTTAATTAGTATGGGGATAAATTTCTGAATTTTCTAGAATTTTCTGGAATTTTCTAGGATTTTTTAGGATTTTATTGTAGTTTTCTGAGTTTATTTGAGGAAGAAATGAATTTTTAATGAGGAAAAGGATATATTTATAAGGTAAAAATGAGTGCTAAAGTAATTTTCAAACTCGGGGGGAGTTTTCTTAAATTAGTGTTGCAATTATGCACTTAAAAACAGCTCTCGGTCGTGCGTGCAGGGTTTTGTTACAAAAAATCAGCAATTTTTAATGGTTTTTATGAGAAGAAGAGGAGATAGAGAGAGCGAATAGGATATATACTCAAATATTTTGTGAGCCGCGTTCGTTTGCATATACTGTTTTTGATGCAGGACAACTAGGGAGAAAGACGACTGTGGGGATGGATAGGACAACGACGGGTGGAGGATACAGAACGGGTTTGGATGGGCGGATAAAACAGTCCATAGAATCCACACGTTCGAATTCGAAATTTAAAACCAATGAAATACTGGTGGTGCAGCCCCATTCCTCGTCGAGGGCGGTAGTACTATCTTCAACCACCGCGATGATGTCGAAGCACCAAATCCAATACTCGAATTCACGTCGCGGGAAATCTCACGAGAGGAAGAATTTTAGTGGACGGACGGAGAAAATTCAAATCAAATCTGATGGCGGTGGAAGAATCTTCGTGGAACACTAGACGAAGAACACGTCGACACCAAAGAGTTCAGGAATACCTCTGCTCCGGGGAGCATGAAGAGATTACGGGTAATTCTGATTGTGAGAAGACTCGGCGTTCTGGGCGTTGTATGGCCCACTGGACGATAAATCTGGGCATTCCGGCGTTGAACGACTCTAGCGTGGAGTGCGACGGAGGAGCGAAGCACACGCTGGTGGGGACTGGTGCGTGAGTGTCGGCGCATGTGGGCGCGTGCGGGCGGGCCTGGGGCGGATGGCCTTGGGGCGGCCTTGGGTGGCCTGGGGCGGGCAGCCTTGGGCTGTCCTAGGGCGGCCTTGGGCGGCCCTGGGCGTGCGACCTGGGGCGGCCTTGGGCAGCCTGGGGTGGCCTTGGGCGGCCTGGGGTGGGCAGCCTTGGGCGGCCTCGGACGGCCTTGGGCTACCCTAGGGCGACCTTGGGTGGCCTAGGGTGAGCAGCCCTGGGATGTCCTGGGGCGGTCTTGGGCGGCCCTAGGCGGGCGGCCTGGGGTGGCCTTGGGCGGGCTGGGGTGAGCGGCCCTGGGCTGCAATGGGGCAGGTGGCCTTGGGCGTCCTGAGGCGGGCAGCCTTGGGCGGCCTAAGGCGGGTGGCCTTGGGCTGTTCAGGGGCGGCCTTGGGCGGCCCTGGGCGGGGCCTAGGGCGGCCTTGGGCTGTCCAGGGGCGGCCCTAGGCAGGCGGCCTGGGGCAGCCTTGGGCAGCCTGGGGCGGGCGGCCTTGGACTGTTTGCACAGGTGGCGACAGCGAGAAGGAGCAAAAGGTAGCCAGCGGAGCGAGGCGGCGATAGTGGCGGCGGCGGTGACAGCGAACGGAGGTAGAGATAGGGAGGCTAGGGTTGGGAAAAGTACTCCAAGAAGAGAAAGATAACTCAATCCTTGAAATAAACTTGCCCTAACTGTTTCCTGAAACATTGGCCTATACATATAGGCCTTGGAGGAAAGAGAAAATACAGTTAAAAGAAATAAAATAAAGACGAGCGACGTGAGGAACGACGTGGTTTCGTGTCACGTCAAGGGGCAGTTTTGGATCTGCCTTTGGCAACGTGTCAGGACGCATGAAGGAGCGTGTGTGGGTAGAGGCGTGCCTGACGTTGGCTCGTTGACTTGATCCATTGATGATGGTGGCATGTCTTCGGCGGTCATGTTGACTTCAAATGATGGTGGTGACGCGTCCGGTGTCGATGCGTTGACGTCGTCGCGACCAGTTTTATTAGGGACTTTATTGCAAAATTTCAAGCCAGTCTCTCTCCAGGAAGTAAGCTCACTTCCCGTGTTGTGCATGCAAAGCGCATGTACAGGAGGTGACGTGGCATAGTTTGAATGGTTTAAATTATGAAGCGCATAGGGGTACGTGCAAATCACCTCATATCATGTTGCTTTTACGATTTTTTCTTTATTTTTGGTTCCAGGCAAAGGGGGACGTGGCGCAATGAGAACGAACCCGCCATTTGAAGTTCAAAAGTCGTCTGCCAATGAGAAATCGACACGTCATTGTGTGTTTTAAAAGAAAATAATTAAATAAATGGATTTAAATCCAATTGTTAAAATTGGTTTAAATCCATTTATTCATAACTTTTGATCCTGAGGTCCGATTGAGATGATTTTTTTAATGGATTTGCTCGTCTCGACCCCCTCTTTCTATCTATATAGCATTCAGATCAATCCTACATTGATAGATAAAAATCAATTACTGAATGGGGGTAAAATAGTGATTTTCACCATGTAAACTAAGTGTAAAAGCTGGATTTCGAGAGGGGGAGTTCATTCTGGATGGTACTCTATCACAGCTGCAAGACAGAAAGGAGCTCTAGCTTGGATCAACTTGTTTGGTATTTTTTTCTTCTTTGTATTTGAACTTTCTGTGTATTTTGGATGTTGTTAGTTGAATTTCTTAATCGTTCTTCTTGATCCTTGTCTGAACTTCTAAATCGCTTGGCTTGAGTGGCATTTACAAGCCCTGACTAGGATTGAGAGGAGAAATTGAGAGATTTACCTAGCTATTTCAAGTGCATTTCAAGAAAACTATAAAAAAAAACATAAAAAAGGGTTAACTTTCTAGGAGATTGAATTTCCCATTCCATTATCCAATAGAGTAGTTGTTCTTGAATTATCAAAACTACAGAATCAACCAAAAAAATCTAAATTTTCTTCTTTATCTCTCTAATTGAATTCTTTGACCCGTTCAATTGGATCAATTAATTCAATTTAGAGCCCCTTATTTCTTCTATTCCTCTCATCTATTCTACCCCCCTTTCTAATTTCTCCTCTATTTAGGGTAATTTGATCTCTGTTGAAGATTAAATTAACCCGAATTAGGTTCAAGTTATTCAAGAAGAACATCAATTGGATTCCTTACCAGCTTCCCTTGGACGATTCTCGTACTTATCAATACAAGGGTTTAAAATGGCATAAAATTTACCCCTATTTTTGGCTTATCAATTTTGATCTTGGTCTGAACTTCTAAATCACTAGGCTTGAGCAAAATGTACAAGCCCATACATAGATTGAGAGGAGAGATTGAGAGATTTACCTAGCTATTCCAAGTGCACATTAAAAATATATAAAGAAAACTTCAATTTCTAGGAGATTAAGTTTCCCTTTTACTATCTAATAGTGTAATTATTCCTGAATTATCAAACCTACAAAACCAACCAAAACAAATCAAAATTTTCTTCTTAATCTCTCTAATTGAATTCTTTGATCCTTTCAATTGGATCAATTAATTGAATTTAGAGCCCCATGTTCTTCTATTCCTCTCATCTCTCCTATATCCCTTTCTAAATTCCTCATTTAATTAGGGAGATTTGATCTTCATTGAAGATCAAATTAACTTTAATTAGTGTCAAATTATTCAAGTAGATCATCAATTGAATTAGCTTACTAGCTTCCCTTGGATGATACCCTTTACTTATCACTACACAATTGTGACATGATACCCCTCCCTTGGACGATACCCTAGGTCAACGACTTATCCGAGGGCCACTTACATAATTGTGAGTGGACAATCCCATCATAACCACTCAATCACCTTCATTAGATTCTTGCTGCACCTGAACTAAGACTAACTATTAACAATTCTATGATGTAACTTTTAGGTCGTAGTCAAAGTACAACTATCCATCCAAAAGTTTTTTTGGTGTATCAAACTCTAAGGACCACTTACGTAATTGTGACGGGAGCCAACCCAATTAACAGTTTGGCATAGTACCATTAAGGGATTTGTAGATATAAATTTAGTTGACTCTTTCTGCTAACAAGCACCCATTATATGTCTTCAGTGTCTCCACTCTAATGGCTACATGAGTGGTCATATTTATCATATGAGTAAGATTAAATAGTTATATCCAGATACTGAAATGTCTTTGAGTATCCTTTGAATATAAGTATTTAGAACACATGCTTACAGACTAATGATCTCCGCATTATGATCACATCATAATTCACTGAGTTGGATTAAATATTCGTGGAGTTCATTATAATCATCAAGTATGGACTACAATGAATACAATGTCTTAATGAACATAGAAAGATAAATTTAATGTGTGATTGGCTTTTAGGCCACATATAATTTCATTATATTGAGCCATGGTGAGTGTACAAAACATCTAATAATTTAACATTGTCACATCTCCCACAACATGCAGTATAGTGATGTACAATCAATAGTGGACTAATGTATTAGATGAACTAATATGCCAAACATACTCTAGAACGTTTCAAAATGCAAGAATACGTGAGTACTCTAATCATTAGTATAATAATGTCAACATAATATGGAAAATTTGCCTTTAGAAAGAAGATGCTCATGTGATTTTCCTTTGGGAAGTTGATGCGACACGACATAGGGGTGACTGAGTCGTATTATACCTTAGGGAAAATGTTCGTAAAGTAGGACGTAATAACGTAATAAGATGTGTGCTAGTATAATGCCAAAACACAACGGGAAGTATGTCGGTAACCTCACGACCTTGGGCGTAAACCTGGGAGTGACACAGAGCCGCGTCGAGAACTAGTAAGCTCCCAATAACCAGTATGTTCAACTCAAGGACCAACGTGAGAATGACGTTTTATAGTTCGTAGGTGATAAGCCTAAAAAATGCGTGTGAATATGTGGTTGATTTGGCGTTAGACTTATACAATAAAATTTATAATTTCCCTTAATCACTAAATATAGAATATAGAGTAAGCAAGGGGTCGAACCACAGGGAGGCAACAAATAAGAATTTTTATCCAATTTCAAAGAATTAATTCAAGATGAATTAATTTTGTAATTAATAAATATTAATTATGCTTAATAATATTTTTAATTAATCAGAATCAAGTAAGACTTAATTTTGATTTTATATATTTCGGTCAGAAAACTCAAGATAGAAATATTTTAATTTTGAGATCAGATTAATTCAGACTACTAATTTCCCAATTATTATACAATTTTAAAAACAATTTTTATGAATTAAAATGGGAATTAAATAATCAAGAAAGGGATTTTTAAATTGGACTTCAAGATGGATGAATTTTCGAATCAAATTTTATTTTTACGTATTTTATATATTAAATTAAATTCCTAAACAATAAAAATTGAAATCAAGAGAAAGAAACTAGAAAAATTAACCTAGAGAGAGAAAGTGAAGAATTTGGGAAAAAATGATGAAATCCGATCCTAAATTAAAAATCTAATGAAGCAGAAATGTTCTAAATTGATGTGGAATTAAGGATAAAAAATCAGATCTTGAATCAGAATCAAAATGCAGTGCTAATTTCATTCAAAACTAACTTCTCGAGCATGTACATTTTGCCCATGCCTTGGTGTTTTAGAATCGTTCAAGAAAAAGATTGAAATACAAATCAGAAACTTACAACTTTGAGTGCAGAATCAAGAACTGTCGACTTCCAAAGCATCCCTTGTGTCCTTCCTGGCCAAATCCTTGGAGAGAGCTTCAAAAAGTACTTTTTCCCATTTCCAGACCTCCATTTAAAGATACAACATCTAGATTGTATAGGGAGAAAAGACGAACCTACCCTCAAAATTTCAGCCCAATCGGACGTCTAGATCTCAAGATATCAAGGTTTTAGTGAGGATTAATCTAGGCCGTTGGATTTATTTATCTCTCCTCCAAGAAGTTTGGAAATGGCATTTTTCTATTGGTTGGCATGATTGTTCTCGTTTTCCGCCTTCTCGGATCGTGTGTCGACATGTGGTTGTCCGCGTCTGTTGCCCGCAATGATTGGAAATCAATTCCTGAGTTTAAATGGCTATAAAATTGCCACGTCACCCCTTTTTACTTAATTTTTCTCAAAAGCCACAATTTTTGACTTGGGTTATTTCTAAAATAATAATAAAAAATTACGGTAAGCTTACCTGCGTCGATTTCTTAAAAAAACAAATGTCTGTTAGCGCGTGCATTTAATGCACGCGCTAACGACTTTAAAAACCGTAAATCGTGCACGTGCATGTTGGTTGCTGCTTGCATTTAATGCACGCGGCAACTCGACGCCGCATGCACATATATATTTATTTATCAGTGCACGTGCGTGTCAACTTCTGCGTGCATTAATGCACGCAGCAACTCGACGCCGCATGCACACTGCTTAATTTTTTAACGCACGTGCATGTCGGTGGCCTTAATTTTTTTAAAAAAAAAATCAATCGCTCTCTCTCTCTCTTATTAATTTTTTTTAATAATAATTATCCACTCATTCGCCCGAATTTTGGGCAAATGACGTGGATGGCCTTTAGTATATATATAAATACATTAGAAAATGCCAAATAAATTAAATATGTATTATTTTAATATATAAAAATCATTTCTTGGCTATATAATGGTCAAAAAATTATATAGAAATATGGAAAAATTCCAGAAAAATTAGAAAAAACCCTTACCAACCTTTAGCCAACTATTTAAAGCCCTGCAAAAAATATTTCTTCACTGAAATGAGGTTAAATTCCATGTAAAAAATGATAAAAAATCAGAAATAATAGTAAAATGAAAGTGTAAGTGCTTTATCTTTATTTTAATATGATAACATGCAAATATAGTCATTAAAACACATAAATATAATGTAAAATTCATTAATTAGTCGTGTTAATTTGCAAGTTATCAGTAGGTGTCCGCTGTCTTTGCAAGCAAACTAACCTGGTACCATGAACAAAATGGCCTAACGTAGGGAGATGGCTATCCTATAGCATCATATCGGAAGAGCACTCGAGCAGAGGAGTAGTCGGTAATCAGCACTGAAAGGGATAACGATACCGTAAAGTAAAGGAACGAGAAGGATGGAAATAACCTGAGTCATTGGCGAGTAACCAATTAGTCGACTGGAGGCGCCATGGTGGCTAGGGTCTATTGAGCAAATGCGATCAGTAGCTGGGGATGCCCAGCAGGAGGAGGCCGTGGTTCGGCGACGCAGCGATTCTAACTTGTCAAGCGGAGTCCACGAGGTGGCCGGTCGATACCAGAGAAGTCAGCAGAATCGTCGTGCAGAGACAGGGTCGAGGAGTCATTTGGACCACACCGAGCTCCAAGGTGCAACGCCGTGGAGGGCTATAGCGTTGCGTTCACACCTTGGTCAAAGATGGGGCGGCACATAGAGAGCAGAGAAAACCCCAGTATCAAGACTCGATGAGGATGGCACCAGAGGGACGGGGAAAGGGTGGTGGATAACGTCGTCGTTCACCCTGATAGTCGCCGTAGGGGCGAGTCACCTTCACCGACCACTAACTCAGACCTTGCCCTATATCCCCCACAATAGCTTACGGAGTCTTTGTTCAGTCGAGTCAAATCGCGAAAAGAAAAAAATGGCAGAAGGGATTCGAGGTGGCGCTCAAGGGAGGACGACGGGGAAGCTGACTCAGCCTGGAAACGACACACCATGGTGACCTTGTGTTCACCGATTGGTCCAACGCGGGGACGACAGGCTCTGGCAAGGGAGGATTCCTCTCGAGGACAGCAAGTGAAGATGATCCTCCTTCACCAGTCGTAGACGTAAAGGGTAACCCTAATTCCCAATCCGTGATGGTGAAAA
The DNA here is from genome assembly GCF_029677425.1 of Wolffia australiana. Lineage (NCBI taxonomy): Eukaryota > Viridiplantae > Streptophyta > Magnoliopsida > Alismatales > Araceae > Wolffia > Wolffia australiana. The sequence continues at coordinate 8,226,207 of NC_135848.1, read as the reverse complement.
AAGGGTAACCCTAATTCCCAAAGGGACGCAGCTCGTAAAACAAAAGGGAACAAAACATTCTTCTTCTTCTTCTTCAAAAAAAAACCAGTTCTGAAAACCGTCGGGGCCTCCACTCTTCCTTTATAGTGAACAAGAGGGGGGGGAGTAAAAAGACTAAGAGGACCCTAATGGGCCTCCTTTAGGGGGGGGGGAGAAGGTATGCATGGCTTCTCCCTCCCTCACATGTGTAGCAGAACAAAGTATAACAAGACAGTGACTCACAAGGGGGGAAGACGTTGTACACAGGAAGTTGTGGTCTCCCCTGCAGTTTGGGTGACGAAATAAAACAAACGACGTGAGACAGACCCCCATAGAACCGCGAAGGGTCTCCAGAAAACACTAAAACAACACAAAAACAAGGAAACAATACAATGCAGATGTGGTTTTCAAACCTAGTAGTGAAAGCTCGGGTTCTTCACGTCGGCTCGAGCTCTGCGATGACGCTGACAATGAACTGGGGCGTGCTCAATGAGGTGGTCCTCCATCAGAAGTTGGGGTGGCGTGTTCATGATGATTTATTGTGGGTATTTATTTATTGAAAACTATCTACCTAAGAGATGTTGTAGGGAGAAAGAAACATTTTTGGTTAGAGATGGTTGCCATATAAGTGAACCCCAAATGACTACTCAAGAATTCTCTCACTAGTGGTACCATTAAAATTTACATGCATTATCATACATTTGTATGTTAAGGCATAGCCGAATGTTTGAAATAGGTAGTGGTATCCTATGTCTAATTGTCACTCAGTCAAATCTGGAGCTAAGAATAATGTTCAGATTGAACGTAAGTCAATTGTAGTGCTTGGGTAGGAATGTTGAGTAGCCTTCATTTGTGCGATGAAAGTCTCTTTGGAATGTTTGAGATTGATTAGGGTAGTAAGAAGGAGGGCTAATCCCTTAGCAGAAAATTGAGACATTTTATTACCACACAAGTAATGATATATTGGTGGTCGTAGCCATTAAATAAGGCACAAAGCTAATACAAAAATGTAGAGATGAAGCACAATCTGCTTTGTTGGGTGTTGGTGCTGCATCACCTTGAGGCGTGTAGCCTTGTGTGCACTCTTGAGGGCACTATTGTACAAGCGCACCCCGGGGTCGGGCGCTATGCGGCCATGGAACATGGCCTTTGATGCATCTACGGGTTGGTTGTACCACACTCCCCAACATCCATCAACATTGTGTGAGGCCTAGCGTTAACAATCCACACGCCTCTAGTGCCTACGCTAACACCTCTATTGTGTTAGTCCACATTGGCGCCATCATGCTCAGTGCCCCAAGCCTTGGGGCCTACGCATCACAACACCACCAATAGGGACATGCAAGTGGCCCACAATCATCTTGGCACTTCTCATGTCATGGCTACCGCCTACAACGTTTGTATGACTTAACCCCTTGGCAGCATATAGACCCACCCCCCGCGCGAGGAGTACATGTGGAACACAGTGTAGGCATTGGCAACCCATGCATGCAGCCTACCCTAATCCACTACGCAGGCATGTTAGTGAGCACGACAATCATGTGGGCATTGGTTTAAAAGATCAAGGATGGATGTCACCACTTGTGCATGTGGTGTCTACACGTCGAAATCGGCTTCTTGTCCTAAGTCCAAGTATACTGGTTTCCCTTTGAGCAGATGTGCTCATGCACCCTGCGAAGTTAGCATTCATGCCTTTGCACATGAGGGCTTCCCCTGCTTTGGGGACTTACACTAACTGTAAGGCCCCAAAGCATGTGACATTCCTGCACAGAGGCCTGCGTGCTAACTGTTGGGACAACTGTAAGGCCCCAAAGCATGTGACCTTCGTGCACAGAGGCCTGCATGCTAACTATGGGGACATGCCCGTGTGTTGGAATCACGACTTGGAGAATGAGTCCTTTAGTACTACGCCACAACACGAACTATGAGCGGCGACGCTCAACCCTGATCTTTTGGGCCATCACCCTTATGGTGTGTGTGTTCGTCAACACTCAAGCACGGTGGATTAGAGAAGGCCCATGCGTGTTGGGCACACGGTGATGGATATTATGTGGCCGTCAAGCCAATCACACTAACATGTTTATTTAAGTTCATTGAATAAAATATATTTTTTATTGGCAAAAACACAGTGTCGGGGTATGTCCAACCCTATAGTTATGTCCATAGACCGATCCAGCCGTGCCTTGGATGCCACCCAGGGGGGTTTTATATATGAAATGGATTGTTTATCAATGTTTTTAGGCGTGGATCGAGCATAAATATCCCAATTACACTCGGATCCCAATCGTCCACGCCCATGTGCAACATAGGGAAAATATATATAAGTGATACGTGGCAGGTGCTCTGAGAAGGTCGCTCGTGCCAAAACCCCCCGTGGCGGTGATGATGCATGGAGTGTGTGGAGCTCTCCCCACCGTCGAGAAGTGTCATCGATGAGGTGCGTGGCGGGGACATCAATAAAGCAGGAGAGTGAGCGCTCCACCTCCCGCGCTTCCTGCAAGACGCCAATCGGGGGGGCAAATCTCCAGAAGATGTTCATGTGCCAGCAGGAGTACGGGAAGCCTGCGTAGCAAAGGCGATGTGTAGAGTGTAGTCCAACCCGCCATCCGCAGATGTCAGCATTGAGGTGCTCGACAAATTGGATGATCAGGCGAGAGGGTGAGTTCTCTCGCGTCATCCCTTCATGTAATCCGCCAATCTCACGGCCTCTCCTTTGACAGTGTGCGACGCATGAGAAGAGCCGGCAAGCCAACGTGTTCCACTTGGTATCATCCACGAGCTACCGGAGGGAGTTCCTACCAAGAAAATAAAAAGGAGGTAGGGGTATGTGTGTATACCGCGTGGTTGGCAAGAGCATTTGCTGCCTGATTTCCCTCGAGTAGTTGGTGATGAACACTAGTTGTGCGAGGGCAGAACTGCATGATGTCCTGCTAGACCTGTTGAAGCCACCACTGGGAGCATTTACTTCCACGAAGCATGTTAAGAAAAATACTTGTGAGTCCGATTCTACAACGATATTGTGAAGGTTTTGTTCCTCATAGAGGAGTAAACCATCATGTATCGCCATAGCCTCGGCTACTGTATTAGTCTGAATGCCATAGAAAGACAAAAAAGTAAAGATAATACTCCATGTATGGTCACGGAGGATACCGTCCCCTCTAGCTGGACCAAGATTCCCTTTGGCCGCACCATCCACATTCAGTTTGAGGGTGCGGGTTGGTGGTGGATGCCAACGAACAATCTGTAGCCCAATGCGAGTAGGGGTGAGGGTCATCTGGATGCCCTAAGAGCGAAGGAGGTCACATGCGATGGCTGAGCTGTGGGCGCGAGGAGGTCTAAGATGGTGGAAGAGTCGTATCCATAGCTTGACTCGTCGCATGATATCCAAGGCGCACATAGGAGTACCTACAAAACAAGATGAATTTCGCCCTTTCCATATCTCCCATAGTAAGTAGGCTATGGTGATGTGGAGGACGAGGCTCCATTTAGAGCGTGTTGGCGAGAGATACATCTTGCCAAAACACTCTAACGGTGTGAGAATAGGGGAGGTACCGAGGGTGGATGCCAATGAAGTGTAATTTGACGCCAACAGTCTACGGCTGTCTCACTATGGAAGAAGAGGTGCTCCATAATCTCAGCTTGCAGAGATGTGGGGCAACAACAACAACACGAACTGAGGGAGTGACCGTTACGGATCACTCGATCATCAGTCGGGAGACCACGATGCATGAGTCTCTAGCGGAAGGAGGAGCCCGAGTAATGATCGCCGGATGCCATATGCGAGGACCCCAATGCTAGATGGGGGCTTTCTCATGAAAATGCTCCCAAGAAGATCTACAGGAGTAGGATCCGTCAAGGGTAAGCATCCAAATAGCACAATCGTGAGTGGTCTCGATGACAATACTACGGGCCTGGGATAAAGTATCTAAGGGAAGGCCATGGTGCTCCCAAAGTGGCGTGTGTTGCCCGTGAGCAGCTGCGCCACTATCAATCAAGGGCAATGTGTTACGAAGAGGGGATGGTGGGCTAAAGGTGCGTCAACGAGCCATGTATCATACCAGGTATTAATCGTGCCTCCAATGATATGCCAACGTATGACCTTGGCAATCTCGAGCCAATGTCGCTGCCAAGTCCACCATCTGCGATGACCCTGGATATCAAACTCTATACGGGTCCACTCGCCATATTTCATTGAGATGAAACTCCCAGTGGGAACTACGTGGTGTGCATTCGCCACACAAGCTTCTTCTGAAGCATGTCTTGGACGTCCTAAAGGCATCTGATCCCTAGACCACCCTCGTTTGTCGGCTAACAAGCTTTCTCCCAAGAAACCTAATGGTGGCAGCTCTCTCCCTCGAGGTGATCGGACCATAAGAATCGTGCGCACAGTCGCTCCACAGAGCGGAGGACTGTAAGAGATAGTGAATGGACCGCAAGGGTATGTAGTGGAATACTCATGAGGGTGGTCTGGATCGGTTGGATGCGTCCTCCAAGGGATAGAAAACAAAGTTTCTGTCCCTCAAGTTTCTTTCTCAATTTGGCCAATAAGGCATCAAAATAATGATGGCGAGCCCGTCCGAGAAAGATAGGCATCCAAGATAATCGAAAGGGAGGCATCCTCGAGAGTATTGGGTATACTGTTGGATAATCTGAGAGCGCTTTAAAGTGGTGGAAGAACCGACTATAAAGCTACTCTTTGAGGCATTGATGAGCTGGCCAAAAGTCCGCTCGTACACAGTGAGGACACTCATAAGTTCCTTAATAGATTTCTTAGATCCATTGAGGAAAAGGATGGCATCATCTGCAATTAGTGAGTGCAAGAGGATCGGGCATCCCCTTTTTGTAAAATAAGGTTAGATGAAGCCTCGGGCAATTGTTTTTGTGAGCAATCGGCTAAAGACCTCCTCCATAAATATGAAAATGGTGGGTGAGATAGGATCACCTTGCCGTAGACCTCTCGTGGCCGTGAAGAAGCTAGTGGAGTTTTCGTCCACCAAGAGAGAGAAGTGATTCTCTCTAATGTAGGTATCGACGAGATCGATGAATGCATCGGTGAACCCAAAGCAGCGTAACACTTGGATAAGGAAATTCCACTCAACTCGATCAAAAGCCTTTTCGATATCCAATTTGACGATGACATTCTAACCTCGAATATGAGTGTTTAAGGACTGGGCTAACTCCTGAACTAGCATGATACTGTCATGGATGTGTCGACCCTTCACAAAACCACACTGTTCAGGTGAGATAAATATTTATGTTCATTATTATTCTGTGCGATGTTTAAAATGAAGTCCATGAATACGTGTAATGACTTAGTGAATTATGATGAGATCATAATACAGTGATCACTAGTCTTTAAACATGTATTCTAAATATTCTTATTCGATGGATAGTTGAGACAGACATCTAATTATACGGATAGAATAACACAAGCTGATCCTACTTATACGATAAGTATAGCTGATCATGTGACTCTTAGTGTGGCGACACTAAGGACAGATAGTGGGTGTTGCTTGGAGAAAGTGTTCACTGAATTGATCTGTATGAATCCCTGGATGGTATTATACCTAAATGTCAAACAAATTGATTTAACATACGGTTGTATAAGTGATCCACTAACCTGAGACACCAAGGACATCTCGTGAGCGGACGACTACATTTTGGCTAGGACTTACGAGCCTCTAATCATGGGATTTAAATAAGTTATAGATCGTATGTAGTACAAAGCTTACGGAGATGATTGAGTGGTCAAGATGGGATCATCCGCACTCGGTATAAGAGAAGATGACTCGAGGAAGATGATGTAGAAAAATCCCTGGCAAGGGTAGTAAGGATATTGGAGAAGGCGTTCTCCAATGATCCCCGTTACGCATTAGTACTAATAGAATGACGGATTAGGGTTTGACGATAAACCATACCCTAAGTCATTCAAGAGTCTCACGCGGATTGAGGATTATACATATATGATAACCGATAGCAGTGAAGGTTCCATGCGAGAGTTCAACTACTACTTGGTATCTTCTAGAGCACGAGGTGTAGCTTGGCACCCCACGGATTGGAAAATTAACCTATGGATTGGGTTAAACCAATCAGTATTTAATTAATCTATATGCTGATATAGTTAATTAATAAAGTTGTACAATAATTGTTATTGGGCCACTAAAGTCACTACTTAGAATGATACATGGGCCTAGAGGGTCACACGCATAAGGTCATGATGGCATTGGTGGATATATTTTACTTTGGAGGGGTTTTTGAGAAAAACCTTAAGTGAAATATAAAGAAGGAAAGGGGTCTCATTTAAAGCACCCATGCAAGCCTGATTTGGGAGGCCCTCCCTTTCTCCACTCTCTTCTCCACTAAGTGAGAAGATCTTCTAGATTTTCTAAAAGAATCGAAGAAGAAGACGTGGAGATCCAAGCACCAAGTGATCACGTGGATACTTTTAGAGGCCGAACGTGTGAACAGCTTCAGAACGATCTCAAAGCGGCAAAGTCAAGGGTGGAACAAGTTCCCTAACAGGTACTTTCAAATTTTGTTTTAAAGATCGATTGAGAATCGATCAACCATGCTTCTTCATCCATGGAACTGTGATGTCCATGGACAAACCAAAGCACTGAACCCAACACACGGGCCATCAAGAGCGTGCGCACGTGCGCCAAGTGTCGTGGGTGTGCGTGGGACATGTAGGCTAGGCGGTAGTGCCGCTGCGTTACGCGTGGAGTCATGCTTTCAAGCTGCACGGCACCACATGCATCGCATGTGCGGGGGCAGCGTGAAAGACATTCCGTCAGGAGAATAATGCATTGGTGCACAGAGAGCGCCGAGACGGTAATAAAGTAGTGTTGGGTGCACAATGTCCAACTTGAGGTGCTAAGCAATGTGGTGTCTGGGCGGACTGCGCAATAGGTGTCCATGCGGGTGCTTGCGACAAGTGGTGGGTCAAGGTTGGGATGGGAGGCAGATGATCGAGCATCTTGCCCATGGGCGTACGGCGCCTGGCCCGGGGCACGGGTGGAGCGGCGGGACCAGTGGGCGCACACGCGGAGCGGTAGGCCTCAAGGCACTAGAACGACACTACCTATATGTGCGCGTGGCCTCGTCTCATTACATCAGTATCATCCATCGCCTTCCCTCATGTAATGTCCATGACTACTATGTAACCTCTTGATGATATTAAAGCAATGATCCTCTTCCCCGATGGGCTGCATCCCCACCTTTTCCTCGAACCCCTTCTATGCGTACTTAAGCTATTGCGAAGGCTTCCGCTACAAGAGATTAAGGCTGCTCAATATCTGCTCCAAGGCCTGAGGTTGGCACGTGCCAAGTTCGAGCATTGTTCCTACCTTGAAAGTTGAAGGCGTGACACTAACCCATAGGCACTACGTGCCACCATTCAGAAGCTGAGCCATTGTCAAACATTTATGTGAGTGATGGAAGGTTGACAAGCTGAGCCATTGTCAAGAGATGTATCCACTAGTCATGGACCATATCATTCATTCACTTCATCGCTACTTGATGGACTAGAAATTAGGGTTAAATATGTCATTTAAGGCTTCCAATTTATACAATAATATTTATCATTTCATTAAAAATATAGAGAGAGTGAGTGCCCAATCCACATGGAAAAAGTATCGAAGAAACAAAATTTATCTTTAATTTCTATTTTTTTGGATTTTTATGTTTATATTAATAATTAAATAATTGAAATAATTATAAGAATGTAAGAAATATCAATCCTATTGAACCTAATTTATTCTGATAATATAGAATAGTTTTGAGAATTTTGATACAATCTTATAGTAGAAAGATGCCAATTGATACTCATTTAAAATATTTGAGAGTATTGGGTGATAAGACCCTAAATTTGGTATTTACTTTAACTAATTAGCACAATTTTATCCATTTAAAGAGTTTAAAATAGTTTTATTATCATATATTTACATGTTAATTACTTTTCCAAGTGAATTCTGATTTTCCCCTAATTCTCTATTAATTTATGGAATATATTTAAGCTTGGAATGAATCTATTTAAATGGAAATGACATGTTTAAAAATTACTTTCGATGCTAATTAAGGCGGGGATGAATTCCTCGATTTTCTAGATTTTTTGGAATTTTATTGAATTTTCTTGTGAATTTATTTGAAGAAGAACTGAATTTTTAAAAGGAGAAGGATATAATTATAAAGAAAATAGTATTTTAAATCAATTTCTAAAGGCAGAGGGACTTTTCTGAAATTGTGGTTGCAAATATGCCCTTAAAACAGCTCTCGGTCAACCATTGCAGGCGTAATTAAAATATTTGCGGTGTTTTTATTGAATTAATTGGGATTTTTTTGGTTTTTTTAATGAAACATGGAGGACAGAGAAAGTGGAGGTGCATACGTACAAATACTTTTTGGACGGCGTGCATTTGCGCGTGCTAATTTACACAGGGACTTTTCTATAAAATGTCAATTACTTGATTTTGCAGGGACACGTGGCACAATCTCGCCCATTAGAAAAGAATCCGAGGAATTGAACACATCAGCAGAAGTCCTTCTTATGACACGGTAAGTGCACTGCCCATGCTGCGCATAAGTGCGGACACACAAGAGGTGACGTGGCACATTATGAGTGGGTGACTCTATTAAAAACACACAAGTGCATTCAACATGTATTTCTATTTTTTAATTATTCTCTTATTTCCACGATGAGTATGTGACACGCCAAGAGAAGACCCGCCAAATTCTTTCAAAATTTACAAATCAACCAGGGGTCGACACGTGATTGCGTGTAATGAAAAAATTAAATTAAATAAATAAATATTGATCCAACGGCTCTGATAGGCCAATATTCATTTATTAATACTTTTGATCCTCAAGTCAGACTCAAATTTTTATGGATTTGCTTGTCTCAACCTCCTCTTCCTATCTGTACGGTTCGATCATTCAGATCAAGCCTACATTGATGGATATAAACTAAGTAATTTTTACCATTTAACCTAAGTATACAAGCAGAAATTTGAGTTGAGGAGGTCATTCGGGAAGGGGGTCTTTCACAGCTGCAAGACAGAGAGGAGAACCAGCCTTGATCATCTGAATTTGGTATTTTTTTACTTCATTGTAATTGTATTTGAATTTTCGTGTAATTTGGATTATGTGTTAGTGAATTTCTCTGTTGTTCTTCTCGATCTTAGTCTGAAACTCTAAATTGCTAGGCTCAAGCGGCATGTACAAGCCCTTAGGAGGATTAAGAGAAGTGATTATTGAATGTATCTAACCATTCCACTTGCAATTTAAGAGCAGAAAAATAAAAAAATAAAAGAAGGAAGTTTAATTTTTAGGTAATATTAGATTGTGTTTATGAGATAGTAGATAGTAAATTTGGATACCTAATTCCACCAAAACAAACTAAAATCAAATTTTCTTCTTAACCCCTCTACTTGAATCCTTTGATCCTTTTTATTGGATAAAAGACGTCAATTTAGAGATCCCTGATTCTGTACAAGTGTATTAGGGATCAAAGCCACTCTTCCACCCTCCCTTCTAAATTATTGATCTAATTAGGGTGATTTTATCTTCATTAAAGGTGAAATTAACTCTAACTAGGCTTAAACTATTCAAGTATATCACTAATTGAAGTGCCCATGATTTTCACTATACATCTTATGTAGGGTTTTTTAAATTTTATTGTATAAGTTAAAATTAACAACGATAAGGGATTTTCATTGGATAATTCAACCCTATTTTTGGCTTATCATTTGGTATGGTAGACTGAGATGGATGTGAGTGGAGTGGAGAAGATGAAAGATACTGTGCTTATTGCAACAAATATGATGGCAGATATGTGTCTATGATTAGCGAAGCGGGGCGAGTGATAACAATTTTGTTGTCGATGGTGCGATGAAGATGGAGAAGGATATACATCGATGGGCGACAGAATTGAAGGCGGTATGCGTGATAGTGAAAAACTAGGATATCAGTGATGATGACCTAGAAAAAAGTAAAATGTGTGAGTTAGAAAAAAATGATGATCACTCTAACGTCATGGTCACATGCCCAACGAGCCGAGTGAGGCTTTTTGTTCATGTGTCTTGATCTAAACATTACTCATTCAATCATTCGCTCTTGGAGTGCACCAACAAACCCAAACGAGATTTTTAATGTACAAATTACTCTGCTAATCATAATTAGGAACAAAATTAAAGGGTGTCTTTGTTACTATGATGGGCCCTCTCTTTATAGATCCAAGATGGTGCACAGATAGAGGAGGGAAATGTGGAACTATCATCCAAATATCAGCCCAATAATTCTTCTAGAGTATTAGATATCATCGTTTAAATTTGGAGCAATATGAGCCATCCGATGTTCTCTCTCCTCAGATTTGTGGGACGCACTGCTAGCGTGCCACAGAATTCTAGGACTTGAAAAAGTTAACACATTCATTAATTTATCTAAATAAATTAAAATTCATATTTTTTGACTTATAATACATGAAATTACTATGAAATTAGCATGTTACTTGTGATTATCATTACCCAAGTCTCGTCACATGTTCCTTCTCATTTTTTACTAAAGTTTCTGCCACACGACCCATCATTTGTTACCTCATGTATTGTCATATTTGGCTTTCATGAATAGAAGTAGAGGGGTATCTTGGGTTTCTGTTCTCCAACCCATCTTGTTTTAAAGTGAGTTTTGGTTCTCTTTTATCATACAAATCCGTGGGCTACCTTCGTTGACTGGGTTACAAATACCAGCGTAACATACCTAATGGTGCTTGTGAAAGTTTTTTATCTGGTCATTCCATAGGACCTTTTCAGATAGACTCTCTATCCTTAGAATCAGGTTGTGTGGAGTATCATTGATGTCCATGATATGTATATATTTGAGAATGGCTCTTTCCAATATTATAGGCATGAGGTGGAAAGTAAAGATTTTGTTGATGGATGTAGCGAGGTCCTCCTTGATTATGCCCCGACCCATGGAGTAAAATTTCATGAAAAAACCATCCGGGCTTGGAGCACTATGGGAGTACATGGATGATAAGGCATGCTTCACCTCCTATTGTGAAGTATCTTAGAGATATTTTATTGGTCTTCCATGTCAGTAAATTCGATACGTTTCATCTTATAGATGTATTAGATATTGTTGAAATCAAACCTTGGCATAGTTTATCGAGACTCTTGGTATAATTTCAATTTTCCAGATCAGATGCTGACATACCCAAAATTGACTGAATACCCTCAACTGACATTATGAAAGATTTTTCTGAGCCGATATAGACCCACCAAGACCAGCTGGTCGGACGATGATCCATCATCCGTTCCGTTCATTGCCGTCATCAGTACTCTGTCCTGACCTCAAAATGTTAAACAAAAGCCATCGCGCCTTCCGTTCCATTCCAGTCCATCCCCTTCCATCACCAGACACCAGAGATTATCTCTAGCTTTACCCCTAGTCTCCCTCCCAGTCCGTCCCATCTGTTGCTGCCATCAGACCTCCGTCCTGCCCTTGGAACGTTAAATGAAAGCCATCATCATCCCTTCCGTCCCATCCCAGTCTTTCCCGTTTCGTCATCAGACACCACTGATTTTACTCTAGGTCGACATTTGTCCTCCCTACTGTAGAGTAGGGATGCAAACATGATGGTTTTTTTGTACGAGGACAAAAATCATCCCGTCTGCTAGATTGGACAAAAACCAGGACAGGAATTCGTCCTGGGGTGAACGGACAGGATGGTTTTCCTATCATCGACTGAAAAACTGTCCCGTTCGGAGGTCTCTGACGATGGACGGTAAGGGATGGACGAAAATCTGTCGTATTTGCTTCCAATAGTTGAGATCTTGCCACGTGGCATCACTTAATCAATTCCTTTACATTTCGCATCAAAGTCCCTACTTTTTTCACGTGCACAAACTGCCGCCGCCCAAAAGTAATCCTACATAAGTCCCTTCGCTTTCTCTCTCCTCCATATTTCCCTAAAAAACTTAGAAAAGTATATTAAAATTTTAAAACCTGATTTTTTTACCTGGGATGAGGGACAGGACAATTTTTCTCCCAACGAGATGAAACTGGCAAAGTCGGGACGCGAACGTTTTTTTCCTTCAATGAACAAATCACAAGACGCAACGATTTAGACAAAGTTGAAATATCCGGATGTCAAACGGGACAATCTTCCTCCCATCCAGTCTATATATTGTCCATCCTATTCGTCCCATTCGGTCATTGCGTTCCGTCATCAGACACCACTGATTTTACTCTAGGTCGACATCCGTCCTCCCTTCGTAATAGATGGATATGTCTTTTCATTTCATCCATCACGTCACGTCCCTTTACGTCATCATCTGTTCTGTATACTGGATGTCCCGTTTGTTGCGTTCCGTCATCAGACACCACTGATTTTACTCTAGGTTGACATTCGTCCTCCCTCCGTAACGGATGGAAATGCCTTTCCGTTCCGTCCATCATGTCACGTCCCTTTACGTCATCATCCGTTCTATATACTGTATGTCCCGTTCAGTCATCATACACCGTTGATTTTACCCTAGGCCTACATCCGTCCTCCCTCTATAACAGACGGAAGTGCCTTTCCGTCCCGTCCATCACTTTACCTCATCGTCCGTTCTATATACTGTCCGTCCCGTTCCGTCATCAGACACCGCTGATTTTACTCTAGGTCGACATCCGTCCTCCCTCCGTAACGGACGGAAATGCCTTTCTGTCCTGTCTGTCACGTCCCGTCCCTTGTGCCATCATCCGTTGTATACATCCTGATCATCCTGGATGGGGACGATGGATGGGACGGGACGTATTTCATCCAGTCTGCCGTCCATAATTTTCCCCCGGACGAAGGCCGGGACGGTTTTTCATCCGGGCAATGAAAAACCGTCCGGTCCAATATTGCCCGGACGATTTGTCGTCCCGTCCAATGGAAAATTCATCCGACGCTATTGTCCCCGACGAAAAATGTATCCTGAAATAGGTTACTTACAAGTTACAACCTCATTTTGAAAGAGACAGCCCCATTTCGCAATTCGAACGACAGTGGTTTCTCACCGCCGGCAAGACAGTGGCACCCAGCCGCTCTTCCTCCCTCTCTGCGCGAGATAGTGGTGATTCACCGTCGGGAAGGTGTCCCACCGCAGGCAAGGTATGTTGTCTATCTCGCAATCTCACTCTTGTTCTGACTGTCTCATTCTCGACCGATCTACCTCAATACCTACCTATCTATCTTACTGGCTATCTATCTATCTCAATGTCCACCTCTCTATCTCACTGCCTATCTATCTCAATGTCTACCTATCTATCTATGTATCTATCTATCTATCTACCTATCTCTCTGTTGATCCAACTTTCTCACTTTTTAGCTATCTAACTCACTGTCGATCAACCCAATTAGGGTATCATTTTTGGGGGCTGATGGAGGGAAAGTATAAGGGTAGAATGACTTTCGATCTATCTATCGATCTATCTATCTATCTATCTATCTATCTATCTATATATCTATCTATCTATCTATCTATCTATCTATATATCTATATATCTATCTATCTATCCATCTATCTATCCATCTATCTTATGTATCTATGTATCTATCGATCTATCTACGTGTCTATCTATCTTACCTATCTATCTGTCTATGTATCTATCTTATCTATCTATCTATGTTATCTACCTATCTATCTATGTATCTATCTACCATTTAATCTATCTATGTGATCTACCTATCCGTCTATCTATCTGTCTATCTTATCTATCTACGTATCTATCTGTCTATGTTGTCCATCTATCTATCTGTTTATCTATCTACGTATCTATCTTATCTACCTATCTATCTTATCAATCTATGTATCTACCTATCTATCTACGTAACTATTTGTCTATCTTGTCTACCTATCTATCTGCCTATTTATCTTACTTATCTACCTATCTATCTATCTATCCACGTATCTATCTATCTATCTATCTTATCTATCTCTCTACATGTCTATCAATCTGTCTACCTTCTCTACCTATCTTCCTATCTTATCAATCTATGTATCTACCTATCTATCATGTCTACCTATCTACCTACCTGTTTATCTATCTATCTATCTTCTCTACCTATCTATCTACGTATCTATCTATATATCTATCTATCTATCTATCTGTCTGTCTATCTGTGTACTGTCAACCTATCTTTCTATCATTGTATCTACGAATCTTTGTACCTATCTATATTATCGACCGATCTCTCTATCTACCTATCTACGTAACTATCTATCTGTCTATCTTATCTATCTATCTGCCTATTTATCTATCTATCTATCTAACTTATCTACCTATCTATCTATCTATCTACGTATCTATCTATCCGTCTATATTATCTATCTATCTATCTATCTATCTTATCTATCTTATCTATCTCTCTACGTGTCTATCAATCTGTCTACCTTCTCTACCTATCTTCCTATCTTATCTACCTATCTACCTTATCTATCTACGTATCTACCTATATATCTTGCCATGTATCTACATTTCCGTTTATCTATCTATCCACCTTATCTACCTATCAATCGATCTACCTATCTACGTATGTATCTATCCATCTATCTTATCTATCTATCTATCTATCTTATATACCTATCTATCTGTCTATGTATCTATCTTTCTATCTATCTATCTTATATACCTATCTATCTGTCTATGTATCTATCTTTCTATCTATCTATCTTATCTACCTATCTATATTATCTACCTAAGTTTAATTTTGCTGATTTCATGTGTTCTTCAGATAATTTGGACACGTCTTCCTCAGAGCTTCTGTTCTGCAGCTTACTTTGTCGGCGAACCGAAGAGGTACGTATATTTCACCTGGCCACGAATTGTACACGACATATTTCTAGTTGCACATTAATACACAAAGCGCATGTGCTATGTGATTACTGGTTCTGAGTCCGCATGAATTGTTATAGGTCTGTCGATATATTATTACTGCGTCGGACCGAGTTTTGAGACTAATATCCACGGTCATCTACGAATAGTTTTTTTTGCATCTGTAATCCTTATGAATGTTGAGTGTTGTACACATCTATTAGAGTCTCCATTTTTTTAATCATACTTCAGTGTCACTTTAGTACCGTGTTCAAATTGCTATGTTTGTGAATAATATGAACGAATATGTATTGTGATTAATTCTGATATAGATATGGAGTCCACATCCGCTAACACTCCCAAGTCAACAGCTAGGGCTACGCCGTCGGTGTCTGCGAAGTGCTACGCGGTAGAGGTCGATGACAATGTGTCATATCGAAGCGTTAGACGCAAGCAGTCTAAAGTTTTAGATCGATTTGTTGAACTCGGCCCGGACGAGTACCAGTGTATGCTTTGTCAAGCGCAGAACCCCGCTCATAAAGTCATCATCAGGCAGAATAAGGATAGGAGCACGAATGTGTTCTAGAGACATATAGAGAAAGCACATCGTAAATATCACGATGAACTGAAGGGCGTCCAAACGAATCAGAGGAAGCTAACCCACTATGACTTTTTGTCCCCCAAGCTTTACTTACGTGACATCACCAAGGAGCGTACGAAGGAAGAGTTCATCGGATTCATTTGTGACAATAATCTTCCGTGGCAACTTGTGAAGAAGAAGTCATTTTGAAGATTATGGTTCTACGGGACGCAGGTGGTTAGCGACATCCCTGGTCGTGATGCGGTCAAAGCTACGGCTTCGACCATGTATACAGAAGTCCGAGGGAAACTAATAGAGATGTTTTCTGACATTCATAGCATCTCTCTAATAGTGGGCGTGTGGACGTCAAGAAATAACCTCTCCCTTCTAGGTGTAACCGCCCACTGGATTGACGACGACTAGAAGCTCTGTGATCTGTTGCTTGTTATCCGGCGGATCAAGGGATCCCATTGCGGCACCAACTTGGCGAGGCTCGTCGTGGAGGTTGCATATGAATATGGAATAGAGTCGAAGCTTTGTACCATCACAATGGACAACGCGTCTAACAACAGAACCATGCTGGCGTCAATTGTAGATCAGCTGAAGACTGTAAACCCACAATTCACTATGGATAGACATGTACCGTGCGTTGCACATGTTCTCAACCTTGTAGTCCAGTCCGAACTGAGGATCATACGTAACCCTAAAGCACCGAAAATTAGTACGGTACGAGGTCGAGATCTTCAGCCATATGCTGCGCTAGCCACAGATGAACCAACCGACTCGCAAGGTGATGAATGCAGTTCAACGACTTTTGCACCCCTAGGAGTAGCCGTTTCACGCGTCAGAGCCATCGTCAACGCTATTCAAGGGTCCACGCAACGGATGGAGAAATATGTTGATATGTGCAAGATGTTTGAGCTTCCGAACTCGATCAAGAAAAAAGTGGACTGCCCGACGTGCTGGAACTCCACATTCAAGATGTTAGAGCGTGCTCTTGCGAAGAGAGAGGTACTCGACCATATGGCCGTGAGGTTCCTTTCCACATCGAGTAAGGAGTACGCGCTATGTCAGGAGGACTGGGATTTAATTGATGAATATCTCAGTATCTTGGGGCCACTGTGTGAAGGTTCTGACTACGTCTGTTCCGCAAAGAGATTGCCAATCACTGAGGTAACTTTGTTGATCTCGGACCTGAAGTCCCAACTTGAGCAGGCTATGTACAGTGCCGGGGCTAACTTGGATGTCGAGCGGAGGGAAGCGTTGTGCTCGACGTGTAGTGCCATGTATAACAAGTTGATGCAGTATGCAAAGGTCATTTGTGGCAATCACACAGTGGCGACGGCGGGGACCCTGGATCCATTCTCCAAGATAGATGTCGTGCATCCGTCATATCGCGAAGACGTGCTTTCCTACATCGGCGGTCTTCTAGACAGCGTGTGTAACACGAGTGCAACTAGGTGTGATTTAGAGCAGGACGAATCATCTGGAAGACGCCGTCCGGATCACTTTGTGTCCACCAAGCGACAATATATCGTACGTGCAAGACTCGGCGCCCACGCGCAACGCCTAGGCAAGAGCTAGACAAGTATTTGAATATCCCTTGTAGTGAGGAAGACAGTCCACTAAGCTAGTGGAAGGATGTTGGAGCTCGGTACTTCCCAAACTTGATGAAAATTGCGTCCCAATTTCTGGCCATAAGCCCGACAAGTGCACCGGTGGAGCGGCTCTTTTCAATTGGTCGAGGCATCACCACGTACCGTAGAGGATGCATAGATGCAGACAGCATAGAGACGCTGATGATGCTCCGTGCATGGTTCCGTCGTGCAGAGCAGTGCTCGTCTGATTCTGACGATGACATTGGCGATGACGGCAGCTCTTCTGACGGTGAGTTACGTTATGTCGCTTTCATAGCTTTGCTCGTGCTTTGGCCTAACTCGCTCTATTTCCGCGTAACAGAGTAACAGCGGCAAAATAGGAAGGTGGTGGACGGGTTTACATCCCTCATGATTTACTGTAAGTATTTTTCTACTTGAATGTGATCTATCTGTATAACTTTGTATCTTCTGTTCTTACCTTTCCTTTCACCTCCCATTTTCATATTCTTTGGCGCCACTTCTGTAGTTTTTTAATTATCGTCCTCTCTTATCTTCCCTTCTCCTCTTTTTGTTCTCTTATTTTCTTACAGTACTTTGCATTTTTCCTTGTCGTTCTCATGTGAAGTTTTGCGCATTTATATTGACTCTATGATGGCCTGTTCTTTCGTCATTAGTTCATCAATTTGTCACCTTATTTCTTCTATTTATCTTCACATTTACTCTGCTCTTCATAAGAATGAATGTCCAGAAATGACCCAGCAGTGAATAGAAGTATGATACAGATTTTATCTAGCCGTTGTCCATGGGTTAGCTAATCGTCAATCATCCCTTCCAATGATGTTAATCAGGTCGTACAATATACTGCTAACAATATGACTCTTCAGTTTTTCTCCTTAAATACTGAAACTTCCTCAAATAATATCTCCCGTAAGTCACACACAAGCATGTGGATTGATCATAAAGCTATTTGAAGGCATACGAACTGATTGGAGATGCAACATAGGAAAATTTAGAAATATAGATGGAACTTTTCTCTAGGATACCCCTATTTGTATGAATCAATCCAGTGTACTGTTTCCATATGTTATTCACAGCCATTATAAAGAAGAAACCTTTTTCAAAATTGGGTAGAGTAAAATTGGAAGTTTAAGAATCGTTAAACAATCATAGTTCAATACGAAACACCAATTTTGTACACGAATGCCTTGTTTCCATTATAACCTATTGATTCTTGTTCCAGAGGCTTATAGATGGGTTCCTTATCTCCCCTTTTTTCTCTTTTCTTCCAAGTTTCTTGGTTCCCTCATTCTAGAACACCCTGTGCAGAGACTCCCGGAGCAAAATATTATGTGTGCGCTGTGTCGATACATAACCTAAAGAACTGATGTTGATTATCATTTGCGTGTTATTCCAGAAATGGGTTGTTCACCAGTGATCTCCCTCTTTTTAAATCTGTCCAAATGGTCTGAGATAAATACCTTAATGTAGATCATAAACATTGATCCAACCTTTTTGAAATCAAATTGGAAATTCTGTAAAGAGGATTTTGCTTCATAGAGAACGTCATTCATATGTTTTGTTAGTCTCACCTATTCAGCAGTTTAATGAGCTATTTTCTTACATGCAGCCTTCAATGTGGATTTTTAAAGAAAATAAAAGAGTCACCTGTCATAGATGAAGTTTAAATTTTCTGTCAGAAAAATGTTCTTGCATATCTGGCTCTGCTTTTAAATCCGTCTGCCGAGGTCTTTCTTAGGAGTTACTTGATGTTGGATCTACCCTAGACTTTGTTTTCTTGATAGGCATTTTATTTATTTTTGGATTGGGAAGGCCCATTTTATCCGTGAGATAAATCACCCTGCAGCAATAAGGTAATTCCTGTAGGACGTTTAAAAGAAAGATAAAAACTTTATCTTCTATTCGTCTTCACGTTTACTCTGCTCTTCTTCTCTTCTTCTTTTTTTCATCGAATCTTGTACGTTGTATTTTTTTTCGGTTTTCCCTTTTTTTGTTTTCTCCGCTCTTCCTCCTCTACGTTTTTTCATTTTGTCATATTGAACTTCTGCGAGATATTGCACAATAATGTTATGTTAATTTACATCCCACCTTTAAGGTGGAAAAGTTCTTTTTTAAAAACCGATGGTCAGTATTCTCACATGGCAGGAGACCTCTTGAGGAATTTTTTATTTGGAGCGTGTTTTTTTGTATTCTTCCTGTACGGTCCATCATTTTTTCTTATTTCACTTCTGCAAGATACGGAGTAATCCTGTCATGTTGCTTTGCGTCCCATATTTCAATTGGAAAATATTTTTGTTGAAAAATGATGGTTAGTAATTTTCACTTCAGTGAATTGGAAAAATGATACTGACTTGTGAAGAATTATTTCTTCGATTTTATATCAGTGTGAACAGAGTAAATGTGCGAGATGTCAGACTGCCATCGCAACACCGGCACTCTACGGCAAAAGTGAAGGTGGTTTTCAGCAAGTTGGATGGACGGCTGCATGAAAATCCCCTCCCCACATCAAGCCATACTCTGAATATTTTCCCCCTCTTTTAGTCTGATAGCACACAGACTACAGTTTACCTTTTGAATGATCACGTAAAACATTTGCAAATTTCAAATGAGGACTACAACCTCGTACGAAATCACTTTTATCTCGGACGGTAGAAAATGTGGGAAGTGAAATTCATCACCCTCTCTAGAATTTTAGTTACATAAAGATCGGGACAATAAGATTAACTCAAATATGCTGAACATTTTAAGAAAATTAAAACTTTAATATCATCGTTTGGAAATTGTAAAATTCCAGATTCCTTGATTAATCTAAAAAGTTAGTGTTGGTCTCCCCTCTAAAATGTTCCGTCCTCGTCCTCGTCTCTGAAATTTTAAAATGATTGGTGAGTGAAACGGGTCTATAATTTTTGCTTCAACATGCTTAATATTTAAATAAACTTTAAAATCTACTAGCATCGTTTTACAAATGTAGAAATCCAGACTTCTTGCTTAATCTAAATAGAGTCTGAGCCTCATCTCTAAATTAAAAAAAAAAATGGTGAACAATCTGACAGCTTGTTATTGGAAAATTAAAAATTGGTCGATTATTTCAAATGTAAATACATATTTCTTTCAAATATTTATTACCAAGTCGTCCATCCGTCGTCCGGGTATTCCGGACGGACGGATTTTATCGTCCAACGGGACGGAAAACGTCCCGTCCGCGCATATGTATGACGAAATTTCGTCCACTGATTCGTCCGAGTGGACGGGACGATTTTTTTTCGTCCCGGGACGAAAAATCGTCCCGTCCGCGTCCCGGATGTATAACTACTCCGTTGTATATACCGTCCGTCCCGCTCGTCCTCCCCGTCATCGTTTCTTACCAGAAATGCAAAAAGGGCCAACAGATAGTGGCTAGAACGCCGCCACCGCCGCCGCCGCCGCCGCCGCCGCCGCCATCGGCCGAGGTAAGATCTTCAAATCCCTAAATCCGATCTAGGATTCGATCAAACTTCTCTTTAAACCCTAACTCCGATCCGATATAGTTGTTCCATCAAGTGTATTTTTTAATCCTTCCTCCCATCCGATTTTGGATGTTGATCAAATGTATTTTTGAATTCTTGCTCCGATCCGATATAATTGTTAGATCAAGTGTATTTTTGAATCCTTTCTCCGATCCCATTTTAGATGTTGATCAAGTATATTTTTGAATTCTTGCTCCGATCCGATATAGTTGTTAGATCAAGTGTATTTTTTAATCCTTTCTCCGATCCCATTTTGGATGTTGATCAAGTGTATTTTTGAATTCTTTCTCCGATCCGTTCTTGGAGGTTGATCTAGTTTATTTTCGAACCCTTCCTCTGATCGATCCGATTTTTATCTCCGATCTTAGAGGTTGATCAATCTTTATCTACGATTTGATCTAGGGTTTGCTCTAGTGTTTCTTCAAAACCTAGGTTCGATTCAGGGTTCGACCCAGTGCTTCTTCAAAACGTAGTTCTGTAATCTGGGGTTTGATCCCGTGCTTCTTCAAAACCTAGCTTCGATTCTGGGTTCGACTCAGTGCTTCTTCAAAACGTAGTTCTGTAATCTAGGGTTTGATCCAGTGTTCCTTCAAAACCTAGCTTCGGGGCGAGGTTTGATTTGTTGTTTGATCAAGTTTTTCTTCCAACTCTAGTTCAATAAGATCTAGGGCTCAATCGGCTGTTTCATGATTACCATCGAACGATTCCTCTAAACCTAGCTCCAATCCACGGCACGATCAAGCGATTACTCTGCTTCGATACAGGGTTGGATCTATCGTTTCTTCAAAACCCAGCTTCGCTATAGGCCTCGATCTACTGTTTCTTCATAGCTATCCAGCGATTCCTCTAAACGATGTTACATTGGCATGAATTATTTTATAATAGCTTTATAAATTTGAACTTATTTTTTGCTATTATTAACGTCCGCAGCGGTGTAGATAGTAATTAATATTTCTTACAGACTAAAAAATTAACTGATACTAATTTTATAACAGATTTACAAAATTGAAATTAACTCAGTGCTCGATCAAGCGATTTTTCAGATCAGAACTTTGATACAGGGTTGTATCTAGACACGGTTGTTCTGTTCTGTTCGTTTTAAATGAACAAAAAAGTCCCACGAAAGAACAGCACAGGGCCATGTTCTTTGTTCTGTTTTTTTTTTCAAAAACGAACAAAATTCGCACAAAACTAGAACAAAATTCACACAAAGCGAACAAAAGAACCGCACATGGGTCTGTGCAATGTTCTGTTCGAATTTGTTTTTTTTCTGTTCAGAAAACCGAACAGAACGAACAATTCGCACAAATTCGCAAAAGGAACAGAACGACCACGTGTAGTTGTATCTACCATTTCTTCAAAACCCAGCTTTGCTATTGGCCTCTATCTATTATTTCTTCAAAGCTTTCGAGCGATTCCACTAAACCCACCTCCAATCCAGGGCTCCAAGCGATTATT
The DNA here is from genome assembly GCF_029677425.1 of Wolffia australiana. Classification (NCBI taxonomy): domain Eukaryota; kingdom Viridiplantae; phylum Streptophyta; class Magnoliopsida; order Alismatales; family Araceae; genus Wolffia; species Wolffia australiana. The sequence continues at coordinate 8,204,191 of NC_135848.1, read as the reverse complement.
CAGAACCGAGCTTCAATACAGAGTTGGATCTACCGTTTCTTCAAAACCCAGTACCAAAATTCAGAGTTCGATCGAGCAAAGGCTTCTTGGAAGATTTCTCCACCGCCATGGGCGGTTCCTCTGAGCTGGAGACGACACCACGAGTGGCACCACTCCCGGCGCCGCCCTCGGCCACCTCGCGGCGGCTGGTCATCCCCTGCTGGACCCATGACGAGACGATGGCGCTAATAGATGCCTACAGGGAGAAGTGGTATGCCCTCCGCCGCGGCCACCTGCGAGCCTCTCACTGGGCCGAGGTCGCCGAAGGCGTCCGTGACCGCTGCCACCGTACCGGCGCTGCCACCACCGGCTTCAAGACTGCTGTCCAGTGCCGCCACAAGGTCGAGAAGCTCCGGCAACGGTACCGCCAGGAAACCCACCGTCTCTCCCGCGGTGGCAAGCCCAGTTCTTCCTCCTGGATCTACTTCAAGAAGATGGATGCCATGGAATTCGGCGGCGGCGGGTCCGCCTCGTCGTCATCCTCTGAGAAGGAAGACTTTCATGATCAATCCGCCAAGGTTGATACACTGAAATTCAAGATACCGAGAGCCGTGCGATCAAGGCTGACCAATGGGAGCTCCAATGGGGTGCCCTGTGAAGATGGGCAGAAGCTGAAAAAGGGGAGTTTTGTCTGGGAGATGGTCTCAGCTGTGCGGATGATGGGGGACGAGTTCTCGAGGATAGAGGAGATGAAGATGAAGATGGCCAAGGACATGGAGAAGGTGATGAGGGAGATTGAGCTGAAGCGCACCAGGATGATTCTTGATTCCCAGCGGCAGCTCGCAGAGTATATACGAGGGTTGCATGAGAAGAGTGTTGATGAGGTTAGTCCCAAGCTGTAGCTTTTCCTTCTTCTTCTTCTTCTTCCTTTTCTTTGTTGTTCTCTTTTTTTCTTACAGCTGCAGGTGATAGGTTTTTTTGTTCATCTTCGGGAAAAAATGTTGGTTCTCCGGCTAAATCTTGAATATGTAGTCAGTCACTTTCTGTTTAGATATTTGTAAAGGAATTGGAGCTATGGCCTAGATTTTCTCCGATTCCTTGTTCCCTTTTCCTCATAGCTTTAGTACCTACGTTCTTTGCTCATCACCAGAAAAAAGAACTGATTATCTGGCTAATTCTTGAATATGTAGTCAAGTCGCTGTATCTGTGTCGATCTTTGTAAAGGCATTGGAGCTATAGCCTAGATTTTTGTGATTCCTCGTTGTTTGGTTTTCCTCATAGCTGCAGGAGATAGGTTTTTTTGTTCATCTTCATGAAAAAAATGTTGGTCGATATTTTGCTTGGATCCTCAGGACAGTTATTGCTATTTGTGAACAGTTTTAGTTTAGAGGATTTTTTCTGGGTCATTAACCTTGAAGATATTGGTCTTTTGCCGTGTTAGTATAGATATTTGTAAATAACGGTTGAGTTTTGGCTTAGATTTTCTCTGTTTCCTTCCCCATTATTTTCTGTGCTATTGGCCTTAATTTAAAAATTATTAGACTTTTATCCTTTTTTCCTTTCATCTATTTTTTAGCAGAAAATTAGGCATCCTTTTTTATGGAAAACTGAAAAATCTTATGAATTTTCTGCAATAAGATGCGACTGAGAATAGAATGGGATCTCTGCATGGTAATCAAGTCCAAGGATCATTTCCTCTGAAATACTCTTGTGATAATCAAGGATATTGAATAGAATAGTTCCTTCTGTGCACGAAAATGTATATTTAATTGCATTATATTCTGTGGTTTCTTCTTCTTTTAGTTCCTTCTTCTTTTAGTATTTCTTCTTCTTTTAATTTAATTTTTTGAGAAACTTCTTTCGTACTCTAACATAACTCATCTCACCGTGGATTTAAACCCTACGTGGTTTTCATAATGATAAAGATTTAAACTTCAGGACAAAATTCCTCCTTAGATAAGGTCAATATGGATAGCTTGGTCTGGTTAACTAGGGTTATGTATCATCGGTTCACGTCTAGTAAAGGCGGATATGATCCACTGTATACAGTGGGAAGAAAAAGCAGTGTTGCACTGCCTTCTTTTCTCCAATATGGTTTTATCTCATCAACGCCTAACACACGCACGTTTAATCAGGTGCTTGTGAAGTGTATGACCTACTTTCACTTCTCATGTTTGATTGGAAATTGAAAGGTTTTTAAGTGAATATGCTGGGGTTTTTTTTTGAACTATATGCTGGGTTAATATTTGATGATGGTGTCTTGACCAATCATTAGCAAAGTTTCTACTAACTTTAATGATTATTTGTGTTTAATGATCTGGCCCTGATCATTGGCATTTTGATCTTGGGGCCGGAGAACGCATCCTGGCGCTGAGGAGTAACAATGGATAAGTGTATCAGCTCTTATCCTAAATATCATATTTTATACTAATACAAAGAAATGCATAGCTGAATGGACCTACTTTCTTGGGTACATGGACTCACTGGTTCCTGGTGTAACTGATGTGCTTCTTTATCATGTGACAGTTTTAAAATGTGATATTAATTATAGGTCTCCAGTCAACCATTAATGGAAAATAGACTTAAATTGATTGTCCGGACTGATGTAGAGTATTTTTACAGGATATATGGTTTTTTTCTAAATGTAATATCTCTTTATCAAATGGTGTGTTACTTTTTATTTGCTTTTTTAGATATTTGGTTTTGTATATCTTTGTGCAATCGTAAGGATAAAGTCATCTGAATAAGGAGTGGCTTCCACAATTATATTTGTAGTTAGAGTTGAAAAAGAGTGAGCAGCTATTAATTGTCTTATCCGGATTTAGACATGGATGAAATGATAATAGATGTAATTGAAAGCTTAAACAATGTGGGATACTAAAGAAGGTATAGGAGGAAACCAACTAGAAAAAGGACACATATGGATGTTGGTTATGATTTTTACTCATAAAAGATAATGCTATAAGATATCTAAATCCAAAATATGAAGGTGGAGCTCACAATTCAGCTAGATCATTTGAGGTCCACATTCTCTAGGAGATGGGAGATCCAAAGGCCAACAAAAGGAGGAGGCTACCACATCCCAGGGAGAATAAACAGAAAGTAGCCCAAGAACAGCCACAAAACGAAAAGCAAGAAGACAAACTTATCCGCAAGTTGAAGCACAAATATCCGACATTCTTACCTTTCACCAGAAGAAACAGTTGGAGATTATCATGCACACAGGCATGGAGCACCGACCAACTGTTATTGCACTATACAACAACATTCATATAAACCAGAGTCACAAGCATCATCGAATGACGTGTCACTGCTATCGCCATCTTTAGCATTATTCATCCCAACCAGAGGTGATGGAATATTTGAGTTTTACGTACATCCACTACCACATTCTACTATCTTATCCCCAAGGAGGTAATCTGCCCAAGAGGCAGATGAAACTATGTATCACCACATTCATATCAATGAGAAGATTATTTTTTTTAAAAGATCATTAGAGACTAGGGAGAATGAATAATAATGAGGAAGGTAAACTTGGAAGTAGATGAAAATATAAAATTTATTATTAAGAAAGAAAATAAGCCACAATAAGATCATAAACAATACAAATTGGTGGAGAATGAAAGAGATTTGATGGGAAACATAGAAGGGACAAGTGATAACAGATAAAATGAGAAAACAATAATTTCAGTTTTGTTTAATTGTTTTGTAGGTTTTTTTATTTTTTGGGGATGTAAGAAACATGACCGAGAGATGAAGATTGGGATGTGGTGACCAAGGATGAGATCAGACTCTGCATGTACTGAGACCCTACGTTACATTCAATCATTTGAAGGCAAAATGATTTAAGATTTCTGTGCTTTGCAAGTTGGTTATGTCCCCTGAGGTGAGGGATATAGTGAAAATATTATCAATAACCTTCATTCTTACTTGTCCTTTCGGCTATCAAAGTGTCCTTTAAAAATTTCCCCATAATCATAGCGACTAAATTTCTTATCTCTTCCTCTTATATTGCCCATCACTCATTACCTTCAACTTTTAGCCAAGCAGGACAACCGATGGATATTGTGTGACTTTTAAGTCACACTTTCATGTCTCATTTACGTTCATTGAAATTTTTTTTATTTATATTATTGTTCTCATGTGATGTTCATAATGACATCCTTGAATACATGTAGTGGCTAACTAAATTATGAGGATATCATAATTTGACATCTCTTATATTGTCTTTGAAGATATATTCACGATTATTATATTCAAATGATACTTGGGATGAGCATCAAAATATTTGAATTAGATAACACTGTTTAATCTTTCATATTAATAGTATGACTGATCCTATAGCTAGTGGTGTGGAGACACTAAGGATATATAATGATGCTGTTTAGAGAAAGGGTTGACTGAATTGATATGTATGAAGTCCTAAATGTTATTATATTTAATTTAGTTTATTCATGTCATAGTTGTGTTAATAATCCTAATGACATGAGATGCCAAACACACATTATTGACGGGCGATTGTATTTGGACTATGATTTATGAATATCTAACCATGGTACTTTGATCAATCCTACGTCAGATGTATAAAAAAAGTTTATGAAGATGATTGTGAGATTAATATGAAATTGTTCTCCGTAAGTATAAGAGGATATTAACTTAACAATTAAGATGTAGTTGAATCTTTTGCCGAAGTAATGTTCTTTGATGATTTACACTATGCATCCATACTAACTGGAATGATCAATTTGGGTCTAATGGTTAATCATACATTCAGTAATTTGAGAGTCTCATGTGGATGAAGGATTATACATGTAGTACAATCGATAAGGATGTAAGTTTCTTGAGAGAGTAGACATACTACTTTGTAGCTTTTAGAAGATGATATGTAACTTGGCAACTCAGCCTATCGATTGAGTTAAATTCATCTTTGACTAGTTAATCTATTTTTTAATATAATTCATGGGGATCCATGTAGGTGCCGATGTAAACCAAACTTGAGCTCCATTTACACCCCCCTTCTCCTATTATTCTCTCAAATATCCAAATATCACATGGAGATGTTGAGAAGTTATGATTTTAACAGGCTCGAGAAGACTCATCCAAGGATCAGAAAATATGCTTCCCACATGGTGATATGATCATCCATTGATTGGATTTTAATCCCTTTTAATTTTTTATTTCTTCTGTGTGAATAAATTTTGATCATAGATTTAGCCTCCAAAACCGAACACCTATGTTATCCAATCTATTTTTGAAGATATTGATGAAAAACTGTGATTATGTAAACATAAATCCCCATATATTTTATGTTTTTCTATCTTTTTTTTACTTTTGAGGGATCATCATGGTTTTGTAACTTGCAATGTTAGCAACAGGAGAAATAAAGTATCATCCCCTACTTTCGGGCAATACTCTAATTCTCGCTTGTACAATTGTACTTCATTATTTTATTGATTTGCATATTACATGGACCATTGTGAGGTAGTGATGTGCTTGGAGCTTATGCATGGAGAGAGATATTTACAAGTGCTCATAGCTTAAGGATGAATGCCAATTACTGACGAGTTAACTCAAAAGACCAATCTTTGTAATGTCCATGGACCAAAACACTAAAGGGGAATAGTACACATACTCTCCATTGCTCTAAAATGAGTTATAAGCTGCCTTTTATCATGGAAACGTATTGCTAGATCCTTATCTTCTCTCCTCTTGTTGTTTGGTTGGTTCACCACAATGGTAAAAATTAATGGGGTCCTTTCGCACCAAAATCATTGAGGAATTGGGCTTGAGGGTCATTTTCAAGGGCATAATGAGATTATAAAAATTGCATAGTAAGAAGAATAATTAAGTACTGGCCGTAAATTTCATTTACCTTGCCTCCCCATGAAAATCATGCGAATGAGAGTTAACCAAATGATCAATTTATGTGAATAGGTACGTTCATGAGTGTACTAAATATGGAGTTTTATTTCTTCATGTTGGCCATGAGGTGATGCATTGAGTTCTAACAAAATTATATCCACACACTATCTACGATACTAAAAATGAAAATCTATGTCGACTAGGGCTCATAGTTTGAAGGTCAACTTCCTATATTCATGCTCATCGTTCACCTTCAAATTTGGCTTCAAGCCTTTTTTTGTAAATCCAAAACTTCTCATCTTTCAGTCTTCAATCAACACTGCTCCGGAGTCAAAAACATTCAGTATAATATAAGGACTATTCCAACAAGACTTCAGGTTTCCAAAGAATAACGTGAGGTGAGAGTTGAAAAGTCAAACTCTATAATTGACCTTGAAAATTTTCCTTTATAATAAATTTATCATGAAAGTATTTAAGTATTGATAACCTGCAAATTAATACGATTAATTAATGAATTTTACATTGTATTTATGTGTTTTAATGATTTTATTTGCATGTTATCATGTTAAAATAAAGATAAATCACTTAAACTCTCATTTTACTATTATTTCAGATTTTTTATCAATTTTTTACATGGAATTTAACATCATTTTAGTGAAGAATATTTTTTACAGGGCTTTAAATACTTGGCTAAAGGTTGCTAAGTGTTTTCATGATTTTTCTGTAATTTTTCGATATTTTTATATAACTGTTTGACCATTATATAGCCAAGAAATGATTTTTACATATTTAAATAACACATATATTATTTATTTGGCATTTATAATATATTTAAATATTTACTAAGGAGTATCCACGTCATTCGCCCGAAATTCGGGCGAATAAATGGATATATTTATTTAAATAATAATATATATATATATAGAGAGAGAGAGAGAGAGTGAGTGGTTATTATTATATAATAAATAGAGAGAAGAGAGAGAGAAGAATAGTCAACATAAGCGGCTATGATTTAAAATATATAAAAGAGAGAAGAGAGAGAGAAGAATAGCGGCTTATGATTTAAAATATATAAAAGAGAGGAGAGAGAGAAGAATAGTCAACATAAGTGGCTATGATTTAAAATATTTAAAGAGAGAAGAGAGAGAAGAATAGCGGCTTATGCATTAAAATATATAAAAGAGAGAAGAGAGAGAGAAGAATGGTCAAAGATTGCGGCTAAGATAATTAAAAAAAAAACACCTTTTGTCCTTTTCTTTTGTTTTTTCAGGCTGACGTGGAGCGTTTTGAGCCCTTCGAATTTCGGAATCACACGCCAATGATTGCGCGCTTTTGACGTGCACAACGACGTCTCAGGACATGATCCGAGGAAGCGGAAAACGAGAAATGATTATGCGGGCCAATCAAAAAGCGTTTTTTCCAAGCTTCTTGGAGCAGAGATAAAACGATCCAACGGCCTAGATTTATCATCACTAAAACCTTGATATCTTGAGATCTAGATATCGGATTGGGCTGAAATTTTGAGGGTAGGTTCGTCTTTTCCCCTCTATAATCCAGACGGTTGGATCTTTAAATGGAGGTCTGGAAAAGGGCTAAAATCACTTTTGGATGCTCTCCCCCAAGCAATTGGCCAGGAAGGACACAGGAGGGGTTCTTGAAGTCGACAGATCTTGTTTCTGCACTCAAAACTGTAAGTTTCTGATTTATATTTCAACAATCTTCTTGAACGATTTTAAAACGCCGAGGCATGGGCGGAATGTACATGCCTTAGAAGTGTGTTTTGAATGAAATTAGCACTTTGTTTTGATTCTGATCCAAGATCTGATTTTTTATCCTAAATACTAGATCAATTTAAAACATTTCTGCTTCATTAGATTTTTGATTTAGGGTCGGATTTCATCTTTTCCCCAATTTCTTCACTTTTTCTTTCTACGTTGATTTGTTTAGTTTCTCTCTCTAGATTTCGATTTTTATTGTTTAGGAATTGAACTTAATATATAAAAAACCTAAAAATAAAATTTGAATCGAAAATTCATCTATCTTGAACTCCAATATAAAAATTCCTTTCTTGATTATTTAATTCCCAATTTTAATTCATAAAATTGTTTTAAAATTTATAATAATTGGGAAATTAATAATCTGAATTAATCTGAGCTTAAAATTATAATATTCCTATCTTGAATTTTCTGACCGAAATATTAAAATCAAAATTAAGTTTTACTTAATTTTGATTAATTAAATAATATTATTAAGGATGATTAAGATTTATTAATTACAAAATTAATTCATTCTTGAATTAATTTATTCAAATTGGATAAAAATTCTCATTTGTTGCCTCCCTGTGATTTGACCCCTTACTTTCTCGATATGCATATTTAGTGATTAAGGGAAATTATTTATTTTATTGCATAAGTCTAAAACCCCAAACAACGACATATTTTACGTGTTTGTAAACTTTTGCACTTCCGCGGGATGCCTTCTAGAGCTTGCGGAGTTCATACATCTAAAGAAGAAAATTCTTCCTTTCTCGATGAGGATCCATGTTTGACTTTATGGATTTCTCAATAGGAACGATGTTCTAGCTCAATAGGCTTTCTATGAAGTATTTGAATTGTGGCATCGAAAAAGAATCCTTGCACAGTGTTTGATAAGCCCATAGGGCACTAGCTAATCTCAGGGCCAATTCTTGCCATTTGGCCACATAATATTTAATAAAAATTCTTGATCTTGTGTTTACTATCATTTTCTATCTTCTTTACTTGAGGATCATCCCTAAAGTGGAAAGTTGTGAAATCATTCTTTACAGCACATACGATGGCTCATTGTCATTCGATAATCATTAATAAATTCTTAAATGAAATAGCATTTTTATGCACATAATGTGCTTATTTTATAGCAATGATCATCAATGCACATGATTAAAATTTAAAATAGATTATGAATTTTATGGTATTTTAACATAATGTATTAACATTAACTTCATACAGAAAATTATTTTATAAGCCAGAAAATAATTTTTGATTTATTTAAAAAATAATTAGCTATTATTAGATTTTTACAATGATTTTTTATGTTTTCAGGAAACTTTTAAGGTTAAAATATTTTAAAAATACTTTTATATGCCTGGATTTATATATTTTGAATTAGTTAAATAATTTCAAGGTTTTTAAGTAAAGTTTGTCTAATTTCTCCCCTCCGCCAGGTGTCATAATCCATTTCATTTGGACCGCAGTCAATGATTGATGTTGACGAATCATCGACTACGGTTGATGATTAGCGCTAACCAATCATTGGTGGCAACAATGATTATGATAGAGGCTTCAATAGAAGTTTTTATTAATACCTTTCTAAGAGGGAAATCCATAGAAAGAAAATATGTTTTGTAATGACTATGCACTGTGTATTTTACATGGCATGAGGACAAAATGCAAACTTTTTTAGATTAACTATCCCATCATCTATTAAAGGCCTGCCGACATGTGTCATCATGCAAATGAATAAATCCATTATTTTACCAAGCACTCTTTGATAATCTCAAATTTAAGGGTTTTTATTCGTCGTTGGTGATTGAGATTATTCAATAAAAAATATATTTAACCATACTTAAGAGTATTTAATCAATAAAAGTTACGAGAATAAGGTAATGATTAAAATTTTATTGTTTACACCATAGTGATTATCGGTACGAAAAGAGATAAATATGATAATAGAATAGGCGAGATAGTGATATCACAGAAATATAAATAGAATTATGGGAAGTATTACGAGAATAAGGTAGAGGGAGTGATGCATACGATAGTGATCAAATGCACGAATGGTATGATGGTAAAGATAGAGACGAGATAATGGGGATGTAAGTAAGTGAAATGATAAATGAAAAGATGATAACAAACTATAATCGTGATAGTGATGATGTCGGGAACGAAACAACGTAAGGTGAGGATACTTACCGTATATCCTTACGTTCTGCCAGGATTACGACAATTTGTGAGTGCTGGTAAGCTCCCCCTCTTCTCTTATGATTCTTCCCACACACCCAAGATACCAAGAACACACTTGTTCGATCTCAAAACTCACTATCTTTCAATCAGCCCACTCAAGTAGGAAGCAAGTTCAAGATGAATTTCACAATGATCCAGACCTCTATTTATAGATCAGAGGGTATGGATGGAAAGACGAGGAGAAGATGAAGAAATGTCGAAAATTTTAACTCAATCAAAGTTTTAGATCAAAAGTTATTGTTGTTTGAAGTCGAGCCAATCCTAGCCCTTTATTTTTTCTATCTCCTCATCATCCGCTTCCTCGTTTTCCATTTTTGCTTAAGCTGTCACGTCGCTTCAAATTTTTCACATCCCCTCACCTTCCACATTTGACTTGTCATCTTCCACGCCATGTGTACCCGAAAAAAGAGCAAAAAATAAAGAAAGAGGCGAAGTAATAAAAATGAGAAAGAACCTTCCTTCTCGAGGCTGACATGGTGGTGCGTCAGCGCGCCACATCGCCTTTCTTATTTTTCTTTTTTCTTTTATTTTAAACGACTGGCCACGAGAGCGCCACATCACCCTACACCAAAAACATGTTAGTCATTGTGCAATCATCGCTTCACGAATCGTGAAGCGATGATTGCTTGATTAATGATTGGATGGTGCTAATCATCATCGGACGCTATGATTTGTCACCGTTCAATGCATCGATCGGCGACACGTGGCAGCACGAATGAAAGGGCTAAAAAATTCTTTAAAAATTCATTTTAAATAAAATTAAAGCCCAAAAAATACATATATATTTTGACTTAGAGAAATCATATCTTTCCAAATTTAACGTCAAAAAATTCCATAATTCTGTCTCAAAAATTATATTCTTTTAGAATCTATTGTCAGAAAATTCCCAAAAAATACATAAAATTTAGAAAATTCAGGAATTCATTCAAAAATATATTTAATCATTTTAATATTGATAACATGCAAATATGAGTGATCTAATGCAAATAGACATGTAAGTATCATGAAATTCACGCACTAAATATGCATGTTATCAAACACCCACCATTGTCCTCAGCATCTCCACACTAATGGTCACATGATCAGCCATAATTATCCCATAAGTAGGGTCAGATATTACTATTCTCTTTGGATAATTTGATGGCCATCTCAGTTATCCAAAATATTTATATTTAGAATACATGTTTAAAGACTAATGATCATTGTGATATGATCTCATCATAATTCAATAGGTCATTGCACGTACTCATGGACTTCATTATAAACATTGCACGGGAATAATAATGAATAAATATTTCTTTCAATAAACTCAAAAAAAACATGGTGGTCATGAATAAACTCCATCATCAATGTGAAAATTATCAAAAAGCTATTATTTTGATATTTTTGTTGCCGTTGTGAAGGACTTCACCGCATCATCTTACAAAATTGTCTTTCATATCATTGGAAGATGATCTGATAATCACATTTCTGAAAATGATATTGTATTTGAGCCAGGAATGTTTGGAGACCCAAAACGAGGAAATTATAGGTCATATTCAAAACATAATATTGCATCTGTGAGTAACACTGGTGTGCCATCTCTAAGGACCATATGCATGATTATAACATGAATTGACCTTTAAATAAGTAGGGGTTACCATTAAAGGATTCACACATATTTATTTATTTAACTCTCTCCCTAAAGATTATACACTTTCCTTGGTATTAGCCATCCCCACCACACAAGAAAGAGTATTTAGTGTTATTATATTTTGATATTTAAATGTCTTTTCTTGGACATCTTAAAATTATTATATTTATAATATATGTTTTTAATGAGTCCTATTTATAGAATAATCTGATTATAATTTGGTCGATGTCACACACAACCTTTGAGTTTGTCGCTAACATCACATGTTAATAACAACAAATACAAATTGTAATAATGAGTTCTGAATGAGATACAAACTATGCAACTATATTTTATGGCATTAAGGTTAAATCAGGCCTTTTCACAATCTTCCTCAAGCTGTAGGGGAGATGCAGAGCATTCCACCATGACTGGGTAATTTAAATCATTGTGTGTGGTCATTTATTTCATACATATTTGCATTTTTCAAGGATTAATATTATGTTTCATATTTTACTTACCATTTGAAAGCCATTTATTAGAAAATATTATGCTTGAATTGAAGCCCAAAACATATTTTTTGGGAAAAAATAATGAAATTTGCATAACATAAGAGACATTTCATAAATAAATGAATTTTAAGTCACATAATATCACATCTACAAAGTGGGTTTAGTGAGTCAGGCTCTTAGTGTGCGACAAGAGTTGGTTGGCAATTCCCGGGCACATGCTTCATGGGTTGATGAGAGAAGATCAATCACGCTAGATAACCAGGCTACCAGTAGTCAGACATTTCATAAATATGCTGGTTGACTAAGTGATGTCAGACGTCGTCGAAGGCGTCGTCCGACGGGTAAATCACTGAGTGAATTGTAACTACGTGATGCGAATGACCTAGATGAAGTGTATGTGCAGGGCCGACGAGTGGGGATTCGTCGAGTTCCGAGCTCTGGAGCGGGTGACCAATGACGATGACGGTGACCTTCTGACCCTTGTCAGAGTGACAACGGCAACTACGGTGCTGAATGGAATAATTCCCTAGGGCTCGCATGTAACGGGCGGACTCGGCCCGTACCTAGGAAGACGCTGACGGAGGCAAATTCCATAATTAACTTTAATCTTCGTTGTAATTTTAATTTGCCTACAATCAAATAAAATTTATAAAAAGTAGAAACTTATTGTAATGTATAGCTGGAGTAAGGTCGTCTCCATAGGGACTGGCCTTTAGGTTTAGATTTGATAATCGAGTTATTAGTTATTAAAATATAGCAATAATACCAAGGATAAAAAGTATAAGATGAATTAAGTAATAAGTGGATAAAATATTACTTTAATAAGATATGTATAGAAGAGAAAGATGTCTAAGATTATATATATGTTCTAGAGGTACTAAGAATAATAAAGAAATAGAGAGGCTAGATATTATATGTAAGAAGGATATAAGTATAGCTAGAGAAAAGATAGTTATTTTTAAGAATAAGTATCTAGATATATATTCATATAGAATAGAAGAGCTAGAGTAGTATTTTTATATACTAAAAAGATGGGTAAGAGAAATATTAAGAAGTTAAGAGGGAGTAGCGGAATTTAATATTTATCCAGGTATACTATTTATTCTATAGTTAGAATAAAAGTTAGAATAGGTTATACCTATTCAAGCAGTTGTTTTTTTGTGGTTATATATTCTTTTTTTATAGTTTTTATAGAGTGTAGTATGGGTTATTTAGTCAAATACCTTAGAGGTGTTCGACCAAATGCCTTGGTCTGGGTCGAGAGAGGATTATATATGTAGTTATGTAAAGTTTATATGATTTTTATAAGTTTTCTATAGTTTAAGTAGAGGAAAAATCAAAGATAAGAGGGCTTTTCATCGAACGACTCGTTGATGTTCGATGAAATGCCCGAATGAGGGTCGCTAATGGGATAGGTGTAGATTTTTTAATTTTTATAAGGTGAACTTAAGCAAATCAAATATATTTTCCGATCACGCTAGGTGTTCGAGGAAACTCCCCAAGAAAATCCGTGAATCAAAATCGATCGCAAATGCACTATACGGTGAAATGTTTGATAAAACTTTCCGCTAGGCTCAAAACGGATGAATAAGGGATCTATCTACATAGATTAGATCTCACCAAACGCCCTGATTTGGAGAACGGGGATAGCGGCGCCGGTCGCCATCGTGGAGCTTCCGTTTGGTCGTTCACCTGCTCTCCTCCTCCGTCCGGGTGCGACTCGATGAAGAACTGACCTCCGAGACCTTCTCGAGAGTCCTTTGAGACTTTAGAAGCGTGTCACGGCACGTCGCCAGCTACTGGGTCACCTGCAAGAGTCCTCCGCCGTCCCTTCTTTTCTTGCGGCCGGAGATGCTCAAATTGGGGCTCTCTGTCCCCTTTTAATGGCTTGTGAGGGAAGACTTAAGCCGTCCGATGGAGGGGGACAGACTTGGGAGTCTTCCCCCACCATTGGATTGCTAAATGGTCCTTTTCGCTGGCCGAAAACAGCCTCCGGCCGGTGGCATAGACTGCCAGGGGCGAGGGTGGACAAAAATACCCCTGGCCGTTGGAGATTATTCATCAAAATCTGCCGCCACATCAGTGAGCCCGGTCAGCCACCCCGTCAGCCGCGCTTCTTCTAATTCGTCCGTTGAGGGGTCCCACGGCTGTGATCATATCCGTCTTTTAAATAAGCCCGAAAAGAGCCGGGCTTCGGGCCAGATTGGCTCAAAGCTCGGTTCATTTTTTTCTTCTTATTTTCTTAAGGTCCCGGCCCGTTGGGCCGCAATTGTATTCTCTCTGTGGCCCGGCCTGATGCAGACAAAATAAACATGGGATTTGCGTCCCATTTTGGAAATTTTATGAATAAAATGTACTATATAATATCTGACGATTTACTACTAATGAAATCAAAACACATACCTCTGTAACGCGACCTTAGCATCTCCTGTTGGGCTTGTTCCGGGCACGATTTGGGCCTGCGCTCTTGGGCTCCTTGTGCATGGGCTTCGTCGGCGGCTAGGCCGGCTTGAGCGCTCTACGCTCGCCGGCCTGGCTGTTGGCTTGAAGCCTATTGCTTGATTGCTCCTCAGCCTGCCCAATATGATCCCCCTTTTTATCTTTAATTATATTTTTTCTTTCTTCAAATTTAATACAGATTTTTCACCCCTGCAGCTTCATAGATAACATACTAAATAGAACATGAGAAAATTAAAAGGTCCTAAATGTTTTTTTTACTAACCAATCTGTGAAATTCTAAAACATGCATAAAATTGACCTTAAAATGCATTATTTTGACTTTTGCTCTATTTAATGCAGGGAATGTAAAATTATTATGAAACTGGGTAAAATACACATGAAATGATCCCAACATGAAATGAATCATTTTGGATTTATCAGATGCTCAAATTGTAATTTTCTCGATAGTTTTCTTTCACCTATTCTAACCCGAGTGTGGTGGAGTGCAGCCAAAAATATACTGAAAGATGTAATTAAACTGACGAGCAAGGGGAACAGTGTACCTCGTTGGTAGCAGCGTTCATCATCTTCGCCTTCATCGATGCACATGCGAAATGGGAAGGAGATAGAGGAGGCCAAAGATAAGCCAACATTGTTCACCAGGTGGCTTCAGTGCAGGGCTTGGCTTCGTAGTGGTGTCGGCACGAAGGTCGCTCGTGGTGACATTATCGGTCTCGAGCAGATGCAGCAGCAGCGTTCATCAGCCACAACAATAGTGAGGTCGGCGGATGCCCTACTCGGTGTGTGTGGCCTCTCAGCAACCCAATCCAAATGGTGCGAAGAAGCATGTTGATATTGAAAATGACGCGCATGCAGCTGATCGCATGGATTTGGTCATGAGTAGAGTTCACGGCCTTGCAGTTTGCAGTCACAGATTCTGGCGCAGCTTCAGACCACGGGAATATTCCAATTCACAGATTGACTTCCACGTGCAGAGGTAGGGTCGTATTGGTTTGGCAGGATCAGAAGTACGTAGAGGAGTTTGCAAGCATCGCGATCAATAATGGCGATTGATGCGCGCTCAAGGCTCACTGGTACAACTCAACTGGTGATGTACATCTGCATGATTTTGCAGTGGTTTGATGAGGAGAAGAACTCCAGGTCACCGATGGATTGCACAGTCAATTCGCAGGAACCAACGCTGATTGCGGATACATGTGCCCGAATGAGATGCCCGCGGGAACAATCTTGTAGCAATTATGTCACACAAGGATGTCCATGGTGAGAACACCCAGCCGGTGCAGGGAAACTGTGATAGAGCGTCCGGTTGCCGAACGTGGGATTGGCGTTGACCGAAACTGCGTTACTGAGAGATATCAACAGGGTGACCACGGGATTAGGCGGCACGTGCATTTTGGTCACGTTGTCCTAGGGTGCAGCAATGCACTTCAATGCGGGCGTTTCTTTGACCACCACAAAATCTGAGAACGTCGATCAATATCTCAAAGACGCCCAGGAAGAACGCCCAGGCATGCATTCCCGACCTCTGTTAAGATGACGTAGGAGTGAGAATGGCCACTGACAACATTCGCCATTGCTTTTCTTCCCTCCTCTCCTTCTTCCTCTCTGTTTCTCTTGGGGTGAGATCTGAAAACAGGAATAACTACAAAACAAAACTTCCAGATCTAAACAGGACGTGGTCCCATCATGGCCTTATATAGTGCCATGATGGGCCCATTACATGGAGTCCAAATAAGGGGAGTCCAATAAGAATCCCCCCTATTTACAACACAAATAAGAAAATAACAATAAAATGACGTGAAATAAAAACTACGAACGGAAACGAAAACACGGTGATACGGACGCATCATGATGAGTAGGGTGCACTCATCGTGACGAACACAAAACAGAAATCAAATGACTGAATACAGATAATTAAAACATGGTGATACAGACGCAGACGTGCTCTACCCAGGGTATTTAAACCCGGGCGTCTTCACAGACGCTTTGGCGTGCTGGTTGGGCGGGACATGGACCGGTGGTGATGCTGATGACAGTGAAGATGGCTCCAATGACATTTTGTCGATGTCGTTTGTGTGTGCTCCATCACTAAGTCCATCCATATTTAAAGGGCACGTGGTATGTGACATGCTGTAAGAAGGCCATGTCAATGCCAAGAACATGACTAAATTGTGCAGTATGATGAGATAGATGGATTAAATTGTATATAAATTGATTTTCCCTTCCTTTGTCATCATCCAAGCTATAGACTTTGAAAATGTAGAATTGTACAAAACCTCCCTTTGAGTCACAACATGATTTTATGTGTTTTAAATCTAAGATCAAGACACTTCTTTCGGGAACAACATCACTTGAATTCATCATTCATCAAGTTTTTAAGGAGAAATGTTGTCACAACCATAGGATCTACCATTTTGAATTTTGCGTATGAAGCCACAAATCTTACGCATCTAAAATCAGTCTGGTGTGAAACTACGATAGACGATAATTTGTACTTGACTTCTGATAAACTTTTAATATATTTTTATCATAAAAACCAACTGGATTAGTAGGTCTAACTTACCCTTATGATTTTTTGTTATTTCAACCTTTCTCACTTGGAAGATCAAAGTCCTCATCTTCTACTAAAGCAAGATTTTTATTTGATCTTTCTCTCCTCATTTTGGGATCTTCCTATTTTAAGAATAATAAACAATTTAAAATATCAATGGACAAGCTTGGGCTCACTGAAGAAGATAATTCCTTTTTTCTAAAATGATTTTGAGTCAAAATATATTATTGTGCGGTATAATTTAATCAGAACAAAATGTATACTAAATCAAACCATTTGCACATATAGGGCATGCAATAAACAGTATGTGTATGCAACACACACATACTAAGTAATAATAGGCATGAGGTGGGTATGCATATGGAACATGGCACAAAGATAAGGTTGCAAAATAGGACGTGGCTGAGGAGGTGACATTGCTCAGAGCTGACATGACATGGAATAACATTGCAAAAATGGTGACATGTTCAAGGGGTTGATGTTGCTCAAAGCTGACATTGCATGGAGTTGATGTAGAAACATGGTGATGCGGCAAAGGTGAAGGTGTTTCTCAAAGTTGACTCAGCATACAGCTTATGTAGGGTTTATGATGAAAAGCCTGGTCAGCTTATAATATCTAGGGTTTATGATGACATATAATGTTTGTGATGATGTCGCTGGTCTGGCATTGCTCAAAGCTGACCTGGTAAAAGGATGATCTCGCAGAATGATGATCACAAAGAACATACTAATTTTCTTATTAATTTCATGTCTTTTAACTGTTTATTATCATTCAAATAATCACAAATAACATGCTAATTATCATAATAATTTCACATATTTTATCTTTTTAGTCTCATTCAAATAACCGCAAAGTAACATGCTAATTTTCATAGTAATTTCATGTATTTTATTTGTTTATTCTCATTCAAATAATCACAAATAACATAATAATTTTCATAGTAATTTCATTTATTTTATCCATTTATTCCCATTCAAATAATCACAAATCCATGTTATTTAAGGTTAATATAATTTAATACATTTTTCGAGTGAAGTTCCAATTTTTCCACATTTTAAGGTATTTTAAAATAATGTTTTGACATAAATTTCATAAAAATATTTTAATAAGTCAGAAAATATATATCTAGATTTAATAATGGTTCATTATATTTTCAGAATGATATTCTGATTTCTCTGGATTTTTTGCTATTTTATGGAATTTTCTAACATCAAATTGATAGAGAGCATAATTTATAAGTCAGAAAAGATAAATTTGAATATAGTTTTAATGACTTTATTGAATTTTTATACTCCTATAATTTTGTGCAACGCTGTCAATCTGCCACATAAATTCAAGGAGAGTTAAAATCAGATAGCTCAGACTGCTCCAAATTGAAACAATGCTATCTAACAATCCAAGAGTTTCCACCTTTCCCACCTCTATCCATCCACCATTTTGGATCTACAAATAGAAACCCACATCCTTGGAAAGAAGGCACCCTCAAATTTATTCTAATTATGATTTGCAAAGTGATTTTCTCATTTAAAAATCTTGTTTGGGTCTGTTCTTGTTCTCCAAGAGCAAATGATCAAAGGAGTGACTTTTAGATCAAAATACATGAATAAAAAGCACAACTTGACCCATTGAACACGTGATGAGAAGGTTAGTGTGATCTTAATCTTATTTTAACTCATATCTTTGTCCTTTTTCCTAGGTTATCATCTCCGATAACCTAGGTTTACACTATCATTCACACCACCTTCAACTCCACCACTCATTGGTGTGTATCTACTACCTCCATTACAGTCGCACTAGTGATGGTAAAATTGTCATCACTCACCCCGTTCCTCTACTCGTTGACATCTGAAGTGCCATCATCTGCATCGTAATCAGCACGATGTCTCTTTTACTCATTCAACTCCACTCTCCTCCATCTGTCTACTGTCACATGGCGCTCACAAAGTGCCAACTAAGGTATTTTAATTAGAATTAATTAGTGTTTTCTAATATAAGATTATATTAAAATTATATATATTATTCTATAAAATCTGTATAAATTAGGTTAATTAAAATAATATTTTCAGACTTTCCTATGATTCATTTGAGTTACTTTCCCTAGTTTGCTTTCTTTAAATTACATTTAATTCTTAAAATATAAATAATAAAAATTAAAGATAAATATTGTCTATTCAATACTTTCTTCATGTAGATTAGACCCTTACTCCATGCTCATAAGAAAATATAAAAAGTGTTGTACAAACCAGAAGCCTGAAACGACATTTTTAACACTAATTTCTGCTTCCGCAATCTGTTAAAGCTAATCTGACATGAATGGTTATGTGTTTGAGGGTTCAATGTGTTAAACCTGTGCTGATCTGGCATGGAAAAGTGAGTTGATGCAGAAACAAAAATTGCATCGAGATGCGGCTGTAGGAGGGCAATGACGAGAGGGCAATCGACTGGCCGGCAGCAGATTCATGCACTTCCCCAAAGTCTTTCATTTAAATATGCTTGTTGCACTCTTGTATTTGTGAAATAAGATTTAGCATTTTTCCACTTCATATTAAAGGTAACACAGAACACTTGCATCATATATTTGTACATTGGCATATTATGCAAATCTAGTTTATGGTTCTTTCAGAGTTTTTAAAAAGTAGCTTTTTTCCTAAAGATCTTGCATTGATTCAAAATTAGGAGCAGTTTCTCAAGGAATCTGTAAGGCCATAAGGATCAAAGGAAGATTGAATGGTGTCCAAGTCCCAACTACTCTGTAGCATGAATCTGAATAGCTTTTGGTCATATACTAGGACAACATGATTGGACTAAGACCATTGACAAAAGTCACTATATTATAAAAGGAGCTGGATTCAGGTGTCATTAGAAAGGTGTACATAGAGTATTTCTAACTCTCAACAATTTACACATAATTATTACACCTTAATAATTGCCATGCAACTTTTTCAAAAGATCTAGTGCAAGATCTGATTGACATCTATTCACCTTGGGACGATACCGAAAATAGATAATTTTTCGTAAATAACTGTTCACATAACGTATTTATTTTCAGTATTCACCTGCCCTCTATTATTAAAACTGAGAGTCAATGGATTCTCTTAGTTATCATTATAACACCAAATACCAATATTTTGGTGTATCTGAGTAATTTTCTCTGGTAATGAATATGTTCTTTCCTTTCTCTTTCTCAATCTTCCTCTGGATCCTCAAAACAATTATTTGTCATTACCTCCAACACGAGCTGCCAATCCATCTAGCTTTGATCTTGAGCCATAAATTTCTTCCATGTACTGTTTAAGTACATGTAAATAAATTAGAGCTTTTGATTCCTGCTTCTTGCTTTGTTTTTCAGTTATTCAATAATGAAACAAATCATAAAACATTTAACTTTGCCCCAACAAAATGCATCATCACGGAAGGGGATTCTACAGCGATGGAAAGAAACTTTAATCAAGAATATGATCATTATATAGCTAAATCTCGAGTTTATGCATTTCTTCCTGAATTAATTTTCAACTCAAAAAATTTCAACTAAAACACGATAGTTAACCTCCGCCAAATAAACTGCATACTAGAGGAACGATTTCCTTGGTTAGTCATCATATAATAGAAATTTAACCACTGAAATATCAAGACAATGATCTCAAGCTAGAGTAAGATAGCCCCCCGGTCATTAACCGGTAAAATATTGCAAAGTGCAGATGAACTTACATTTAATTAAACTTCGGGCCAAAATCCGATGGCCACAACATTTTCCAAACATTTGATTTAAAGAAATCCCAATGAATTCCTATATTGAATGGCTTCATCGGTTAGCTATCAACTGTATGGCCTGTACCGCATTGGTCGCCTGAATCTTGGAGCCTTTCTGCATTGAGAATTTTTTTGTGTTATAAGAATTCTTTTCATAACAACAATATTATAGAGCTAGATCCCTTCTTCTCATTTAGAGCGAATTTAAGGCATTAAAATAAAATAATCCGCTGTCGATTTAGAGACGGAGTAACCAACACCGGAGTTTTGTATTCTAAATCCTTACAATTTAGGAGATTGGCATATAAATCGTAGAACATCAACAGAAACGAAAATATCAGGTTGATCACTGTTCTCGGGTGGTCTTCTCTCTTTTCTTAAAATAAACAGATCAAAATAGACAGAAAGAATCATTCTCCCAGAACAAAGTTCCCAAAATAAACCAGCCAAATAAACATAGAATTTTTAAGAAGCTAAGTAATAATTAGTAAATAAAAAATTGTAAAAAAAATGTGGAGAACATGCGGGAGCGCCAGAAAAACATTAGAAGTTAGCATCAAATTGTACATAAAATTGTGGAACAGTAACAAAAATGAATATAGATGAATAAATAAATCACTTTCGCAAACAAAAAATTTCTAAGTTATGTCATTAAACAAATAAACTAACTCCTCAAGCATAGAGCATTTTGAAGCTAAAACTCAAAATAAAAGTTGCTAAACAAACATTACAAAAAAGATGGAGAACAAGAGGAACAATGTCAAAAGCATTACAGGTAATCATTGGACCAATAAATAAATTTGTGAAACATCAGAAGTGTCGAAGACCAACATCCTGAAATGAAAAGTGGCGCCCTTGCTATCAGCTATAGCATTTAGCACAGAGGGTAAGCTCTTGAATCTAACAAGAAGAAATGACTAGAGAAGCAAAAGCTAATATCGATATTGGTAAAGAAAATAAAATCTCAAAAATTATTCAGGACAAGAGGGAGCTTCAGAAAGCATTACCCATATCCGAAACCAGACGCAGGACCACCAGGAATAAAAGGTCGGCGGGGGTGGAACCCTGAGTGAGGGTTGGGACGCCTGCCGCGGAACTGCTTCATCCCGGGAATGTTGGTCCTCTTCGGAGAGACCTACTCATGAAGATCGGGCCGAGACAGTAAATATTGCGAATCCAAAATTTTCTCTAACATTGCAGGTACAGTCTGAACAGCTCGAGAACTATTCTCCACCAAAGAAATATTGCCCTCTTCCACAAAAAAAACCATGCCAGAATTGGAAAGGTCACAGTCGCGCAAAAAATAAAAAGTTCTTGACTCCTCAATGATCTCCATTTATCAACATGGAACAGCTCAAAGACAAAAGTTATACTTGAAAGTCGTCCACCAGGGTGGGACCTATTCACAAAAGTGAAGCAAAATCTGGAAACATGGCAAAGGCGCAAAAAGGAAACTATTTTTTCAGATTTCCAGCAAAACACTTTTGGGGGCTATCGAATTGGATCGGCTGAAGATATAATGATTTCATCGTCACTATTGTCATCCTTAAGTTTAGACATCACAGTCATCCATGGGTTGTGTGGATGAATGACAATGAAGATGACATATTGCACAGATGAATGGCAATGAAGATGATGATGGCCCTTCGAAATTACATGATGACAAACTAGATGATTGCATGAATAAATAATACATCTTAGCTTGGAACGTTGGATAACAATGTCAATGATGATTCACCATCACCTGATGGAACGTGATGACAATTAGGATTACGGCTCTTGACAAACAGATAAAAATGATGATGATGATTCCCGATAGTCATCATCATCACCATCATTGACGCCAAACCCTATTGTGGAACTGTCCCAAGACAAATGAAAATACCAAAAACTGCATATTGGCAGCGATCTATTTACGAAATTAAGGCCAAAGCTGAAACATCCCAAGTGGGCAAAAGAGGAAAAATAACCATTTTTAATGATGAACGCTCGTTTCTATATTTCCAGATGAACACTAATCGGCCGTCATGGAATTGCTTGAGAATGAAGAAAGCATTGAAATTTTCAATAATGAAAAGCTCTGGTTTTTACCTTTATTTGGCGACCATGCAGCTCTGATTCATTCAACAGGACGGCATTCTGAACAGCTTCCGCTTCAACAAATTCTACATATGCAAACCCCTTCGGCTGACCAAATTTATCTGTTAAAATGGTCACTCTGTTCACGGTACCACAGGATTGGAAATGCTGCTGGACTTCCTCTGGCGTGCAAGCATAGTCCACCTGAAGCATGGAATATATAAATTACTCAAGAGAAATCATAACCCTGAGATGGATAATACTTACAATATAAATTTCACAAGTACAAATTTCGCATGTGTACTTGTGAAAATAACTGATCCAATAAATTGATATATTACAGGACTTTAAATCTCGCTATTATTCATAACCCATTGCACGTAGTACAAAGAGGGAACATCCAGAAATAGCGATATCGAAAAGAAATTCAACCAAAAAAGGAAAACATGAATGATAGAATGAACCCCATGGTCATTGAGGGCGAGTAGAATATCTAAATACCCGAAAATATGATAGGCTTCAAGAAATTGAAGATTTATCAGCCGTAATAAATGTTCATTCCATAATTGATCAAGATTTAAATGATCATTGTCAAAAAATACAAACATTAAAGGAGAAAAAAATGACGGTCTGGAACAGTGAGATTGCTAAAGACAAGAGAAAAAAGGGATCTAATACCACATGCCCATTGAAAGAAATGTGTTTAGGTAAGAACAAGGACCGATGAAACTTCAGACGGAATCCTTAAAGTCGAGAATAAAAATGAAGAAAAATATTTCAAAAGGTAATTGATTCTATCTCTTAGAAAGTCTGCCGATCGAAACCAAATTAGACTTAACCCTATTCATCGGTCATTAAAAATACATAACCCGTCTCTGCCGAATTGACACCAAACACAGACTCTGTCAGATTAGGACCTGAACACATGGAACCAGAATGTTTGGAAAAAGAGTCATCATCAGGGTCAGTGATCCTTCGTTGATTATAATTGATCGTTCTCTGATCATGATAGATAGTTCAAAGATCACGACCAATCAGGATTTTTGATCCAACTTGATTGGAATACCATGATCTAATCAGTATTTTAAATTGATCATACATCCCTAGATCATGATCTGATCCTTTGGTGAATCCGATCTACATCTCAATCAATTGCCGACCACTGGTCACATTAAAATGTATCATAATATGAAAGGGTCGCATCAGACACTTGGCCTCTGTCAGACATAGTTGATCAAAACACATAATGGTGGATAAGACAGATGTATACTGGGATCTAAGCCGGACATTGGATATGAATAAAAGCTTGAAAATTATAATAATTTATACTTTAGTTTGCTGCAATTTTTGGCGCGTGATAATCAAGAAATTCATGTATTAGAACAGAACAGAAGTACCTCCACAAACCCAGATTTGTCCACTAAGGTTTGAAAAGCAGAAAAGCATTAAATGCCTGAGAGTAAGTAATCGATTAAGATGGGAAGACGGATTGATTTAAATAGAAATCCTCACATTACCAACATAGACTGAACGGGAATCCACCTCCTCCTTTTCATCTTGTGTCGCAGATACATCGGAGCTACCTTTAACATAGAATTTCGCAAGGAATTAGAGGAATGGCAAAGAACTGAAAATATAGAATTAAAAAAAAACTTAACAGAGATGATGAAAGTTAAATAGAACGGTTCCAAAAACGATAAAGAAAGTACCCAATTCCTGCACGATACAGAATCATGGAGCTATACACATCTAAAGCGAAATATAAGCAGAAGAAAATTGAAAAGAGAGCCTATAATATCATTTTGAGGCTCAGAAGAAAGTATTATGAAATTATGTATGGACTATCTCAATTTCATCACATCAATTTTAAGGTAATCCAGAAGCTGACCTAAGAAAATACTGTGAAATGGATTTCTTGCTGCGCAAAATCCATTACCGGTTGATCAAAAGCGAATTAAGGGAGTTTATTTCGGGCTGAAATAAGAAATTTACCTGTCGGAAATAGCTCATTCAGTTCGAATTATCATCTCATGCAAAAGAACGCTTATTTGCAAAATAAAACCTAGAAACAACAACGACAAAACGACAGCGAAAAGAGTACCATAGAAATCAAAAATACCTTGTAGACCCATTTCCTTCTCTACCTTCGCCTGCATCTCGCGTAAGGCCCCGGCCTCATCCTCAATCTCCTTCAATCTTTTCCTCATCTCCTCTATGCTCTGAAAATTCAGTACGCGCAACCACAAAAGATTAAAACACTATTTTGACCATGTTTTCAGAGATTTTCGCAACTAGAATCTCAAAGAAAGAGGAGACGCATAATTCCAACAAAAATCAGCGCTCAAAACCCGTATTGCGTGAAGAGAAGATAAAAAACCACTTCATGAGAACTCATCGGCGGGGGTCCTTCGTTCTCCTCCCCGACGAACGTGTCCCCCTCCATCGAATTCCTGCCCAGCTCCGATTTCTCTCTCGAATTCGTCTGCAGCCCCCGGAACAAGTCAGAAAAGGAAGAAGTTTGTGATAAACTGACAATTATAGTGCAGAGACGCGGACGGGACGATTTTTCGTCCCGGGACGAAAAAATCGTCCCGTCTGATGGTACGGCAAACGTCATCCGTCAAGTCACACGTCACCGTGACGGTGACGGTGACGCGTGACCGGCTGTACGTGGCGGTGACGGGATATCTCGGACGCGTGACGTGATGACAGGACCGTCACAGATGACGACTGTGATGGATTAACATAGTAAAATAAGTATTATAAATAATAACATACTAAAATAAATATTATTATTCTTCGACTATGTTTATTAACGTAGTAAAAATAAATATATTATTATTCCGTCACCGGTGACGGTGATGGCGTCACGGTGACGGTGATGTGACGGAAAGAGGAAGAAGGGACGTGTGACGAGTACGTGACGGAATTTTTCAAAATCCTCGGATGCATGACGAGACGGTGACATGACGAACATTTTGTCCCGTCACCGTTCGTCACGCATCGTCATCCGTCCCGTCACGTCCGGGGTATCACGTCCCGAACGTGCCAAAAATTTGTCCAAGGGGCCACCAGACGGGACGGTTTTCGTCCCATGGGACGAAAAAACCGTCCATCCAGAGGTCTTGGGCGATGGACGGACGAATCTGGATGGAAAACCGCCAGATTCACATCCGATGGTTGAGATGTTGCCACGTGGCCTCGCAATTACAATTCGCATCAAAGTCTCTGTATTTTTACGTGTGTGCAAATGGAAGCCACTCAGAAATAATTGTACGTATGTCCCTTTGCGTTCTATCTCTTCTAGAATTCCCTAGAAAACTTGAAAAAATATAAAATGGGTTTTTTTCATCCGGGGCGAATTTTGGGACGAAAATTCGTCCCCGGAGGACTGGACGGGACAAAAAACCGTCCCATTATGACTGGACAGGACGGTTTTTGTATCGTTGGAAGAAAAACCTTCTCGTCCTTCGTCCCTGAACTTACTCAAGACGTCGGACGGGACGAAATTTGTCTCGTCCCGTCCATCGTCCACGTTTGGGACGATCCAGAACTATACTGACAATTCTTAAAAGAATATCAACCTGGAATATATATACATACATATATATGTATATATTTCTCTTTACTTTGGCCTAATAAACAGTTCAGAAGAATGATTTGGAATTTTTTAAAGTATTTTAGTTTCAAATTGTTTGATTTATTCTTTTGGCAAGTCACCAAGTATCTAGGTTTGACTGGATTATATCAAGTGATACACAAATGAAACATGAATACGCTTAGGTTTTAATTTTAATTGGGTATATTTGATCTATGTTTGATATTTGAGATATGTATTTTAATGTTAATTTGGGCATAAAATGATTGTAATGTTTTGAACTGAATGAACCTTCAAATAAATTTACAGAGGATATCACGATTATAAGATAATTATTAGATGTGTATTGTGGCATTCACGTGACATCTAGTCTCTATTTTTCCATGCTCATATCAAGTATGGTATATTTGATTTCTTTGCATGTCTACTTTATGTTAGCGTTGTCAGATGTAGCATAGTGATAAGAACAATGTTTTGACAAATAGCACTGGGATTTGCCCATTGAGTCTATAGTTAGACAATATCATTGTGACCAAATTTGTTTTCGGTACATAAGTGTGCAAGAAAATAATAAAACTAGTAACATAGAAAACTTCACGAGTCTGAATCATAAAAGCAACTTAATTTACACTGTGAATTAATGGAGGTAATATTGTTGATGATTGTGATTTGAGCGATCCATTTAGGGGTATAGAGTTTAAACTGACTAAAGATCATGTAAAAATGATATAATGTGATATATATATTGCAGAAATTTGGAAGCAAGTCATTGTTGTGTATCCAGAGTATCATAGCATTCATAAATGTGTCTCACAAGCTAAAGGCATTGTCCTAATGATATGATCTGTACTCTATCCTTGCCAAAAATAATATAAGCATGTTGTGAAATACACTGTCAATATTTTTTCACTAAAAGTGTGAGTAAACATTTTATGATATATTCTCAATGTTCTACGGTATATATAGGAATTCTATTCCAAATCGATCAGATGTTAAGAATATACTATTATTTTACTAATGATCCTGATTTTAGGCCATCAAGTACGTGCTAAATTGGAGTGTTTAATGTATTCCTAGATATTGCATAAACTCTTCTTGCACATTTCTTTAAAGAAGGCTATCTTTGAAATATACACATATCATTGTCCCAGTTATGGATCGGATTCGTCGATATAAAAAAATATTAGGTGGTTGTGATTTTTTGAGAGTAACAAAAATATAATGTGTTTTATTGAAAAAATTAGACTATAAATTTATCACTACATTTAGTTCAAACATCGCTTATCTCTGAATTATGCTAAATATAAGTATTTGTTTTAAAATTTTCAATTAACAATAACTAATTCATCTCTAACATATGTAAATATAAAGACTAACATTTTTTTTTTTACTAAACTGCTTATAGTTTAAATCTACTGGGGGTTTTGTACCATCCAGAATGCTAGTAAAAATAATCATTCAATAAAAATATGTAAAACATCAAGGTTAAAATACCTTAATTTATTCATCAATACACCCTCTAGACATGTAAGTTTTGGAATGATGTACTATCTTTGACGTAGGACGACTACGGGTAGGCGAGGAAGGGCGGGACGACAGGACTAAGGGTAGGATGGGTGTGAGGGATAAAACAATCCACAGAAATTCACGGTCGGATTCGGACTTTATAACCGATGAAAAAATCTGGTGGTGCAGCTCCGACCCTTATCGAGGGCGGGAGTACTGTCTTCCCCCACCGCGACGATGCCTAAGCACCGAAATCAATAAGTCGGATTCGCGTCGCGAGGAAACACTCGAGAGGGAGGTAGAAGAAGCAGAGAATCCAAACCAATTCAGATTCCGACGGCGGTGGAAACTTCCCGAGAAAACACTGGACGGAGAACACTTCAACACCAAAGAGTTCAGGCGTACCTCGGCACCATAGTGCGTGAAGAGGTTGCGGGCAATTCTGATCGTGACGAAGCTGGGCGAATCCGGACGTTGAACGGCCCACTGGACGAGGATGAGGCTGGACGTTCCGGGCGTTGAACGGCCTTGGCTGAGTGCGCGGTTGTCGGCGGCGTCAGCGTGGCGAACACCCACGCGCTGGCGCGCTGCTCGGCGCGACGGCGCCGGATTGCTCAAGCGGATGGCGGACGGGAGGTGCACGGACGACGCACGGGCGGCATGCGAGGGCGTGCGGACGGCGCGCGGGCGGCGCACGAGGGCGAGCGGGCGGTGCGCGGGCGGCGCGGCGAGGTGTGCAGGTGGCGCACGAGGGCGGCGGGTGGTGCTCGGGTGCGTGGGCGGCGACGGGCACGCGGGCATGCGCGGCGGCGCGCTGGTGTGCGCGTGAGCGCCGGCGGCCTGCGTGGGCATTGCGTGGGCGGCGCGCGGGTGTGCGCGGGCGGCGCGCGGGCGTGCGCGGGCGGCCTGAGTGGCTCCTTGGCGGGGCTACCCTTGCAGCCTTGGGCGAGAGAGGGAGAGGGTGAGAGAAAGAGAGAGAAGAGGGGGAGGCTGTCGTCGCATGGCCGTGGCGGTGACGGCAGCGGCAGCGGCGACGGCGGCTAGGGTTTGAAGGTGGAAGAGAGGGGAGGCTGGGCAATCCTCCAAGAAGAGTTAAACAAAAACTCGATTCTTGAATTATGATTGCCTAAGAGTTTCTTGAAAACAATGGCCTTTATATAGGCCTTGGAGGAAAGAGAAAATGACGAGAAAATAAAGACGTGCGTCGTGTCACGCCAAAGGGCAGTTGTGGATCTGCCTTTGGCGTCGTGTCATGACGCGCGTGGGGACATGCACGGGTGGAGACGTGGTGGTCGACGGTTGCAGCGTGTTGACTCCCGTTGACAGTGGTGGGTTGACTTCCGTTGACCGTGGTGACGTGTTTGACGCTGAAGTGTCGGCGTCCTCGCCATCAATCTTTATCAATAGTATCTCCTTGATAGCCCTCTTCATTTGTGTGCGTTGGGATTTTTCTCCTAGTTTTTGAAATTATCCTATGCTACTAACTCTAAGGTCAATAGGCAATACTTTGCTGGAGTTATATGAACTCGAAGTTAATTTCAGATGACGCATATTGTTTAAATTCTAACAAAGAGAAATCCTGACTATTGCTTAAGTGTGATGTTTATATGAATTTCAAGGATACTTACCATGATGAGAAAATTATGATGATACCATATTAAAATGGTCAACTATCTTTAAAAATGTATCACAACATATTCAAGTTTCCATGATAATTTAAAAGGACATCCAAATTTTTAATGGAAATCAAATATAAACCAGTTAAAAAGAAGCCAGATGATGGATTTGGCCAGACAGAATGGGGCTGAATAACCATCCATGCAGTCATTCGTTCATGGGGTTCATTTTTTCCCAGTCTTCATCTGTCTACGTTCACAGTGATCACAATTTTATCTCAAAGCAAGAAAGAGCACGAGTGAAAAAGATGCATACAAAGAGAGTGTAAGTGAGAAAGGGAGAGAGAGACAAAGAAAGGGAATAAACTATATTTGAATGTCCTGATAATGTCAATAAATTATTTCTCTCTAGATATGTCTATTTGTAGGGCTCCACAATCATATGTCATATAGGTTTGTTGACTAATGAAAGAGGACATTATTGGATGGACGGGGGTGGCTGTAATTTGTGGCTTTGATTAACTCAATGATGGATTAATTCTATAGTGAATTATCTAGTAAAATATGTATCTTAAAACTGAGATCATAGATACAGTAAAAAATCACTTTTGGATAAATCAATTGAGGTTTCTTGATTCATATAATGAGTATCTTCAAGACATCAGCTTTATGACAATCTTTAGGGTGTTGGATCGCCTCTTCTTTCATTGGACCATACTGCCATAAATCTAACTCCCTTAGCATCTAGTATCACTGAAAGTAACAATTGGAAAGAGCAAGATAAGGAAGGGATGGCACTAAGGGATGACTCGCAAGGGCATCCAAAGAGGGTGCCCACTTTTTGTATAATGTATGAGAAATTTATAAAGGTCCATGTGAAAATTTCATATTAGTCATTGTGCCTAAAATTTTTTTATCAAAATCCCCAAACGTAAAGTACATCCACCAACGTCAAAAAGTATTATGCTTTTGACATTCAAGGCCCATGTATAAGTATAGCTAATAACTCTAATGGTTGAATAGCATTTATTGACAAACCTTATTAATAAATGAATTATATCAAAATATAGATTTATTAATCAACAACTAATTTAACTCAATCGGTGAGTTGAGCTACCACCTCATGGGGTGTCAAGCTACTCATCGTGCTCTAGGAAAAAACAAAGGAGTGTGTCAAATGTTGGATGAAGTCGTTACCACCATCAGGTACCATTTACGTAAAATACTTCATATGCGCGCGTTTCTCGAATGACTTAGAGTATGATTAATCATCAAACCCTAATTAATCTTAGTACTCATGCATCATATATGTTTTCTAAGAACACCTACTTCATTATTTCGACTACCTCAACCAAGGATTTAAATAGATTAATCGAGTCAATATCCTCTTATGCAGAGGTCGCATAATCCCACTTTGACAATGGAAATCACCTTCATGAATGTATTTCTACATCCTATAAGATCTATAGGAATCTCATGATTAGAAACTCAAAGGTCATAGTGAAAATATAATAGTCTGCCCACAAGGTGTCTTTGGTGTCTCAAGAAGGACTACTTGCACAACTTTTACGAAACATGAATACCTAATTTAAATTAGGTATAAAAATATTCATGTTTTTATAAAATTAAATTCATTGATCTCGTTCCCGAATATCACCATTGGTATGTCCTTTATGTCTCTACGACCACAATATCGACAGTAGTTGCATATGAGCATAACTATAAAGTGCCACTACATAAGGATATTTTTTCCTTCGAAATTAACATTTGAACATGATTTTTTAGAACACATTTTTATGACATATGTAACATATATAACTAGTGATCACCATGTTATGACACGTCATAATTTACCGCACCATTGCATGTATTCAGGACTTCAATTATAAGCATTACACATACATTGTGATGAATAAACTGTACCAATGAATATTAAGCATCCTAATATTTGATTAGTGTCATGGTTGTATATGTGAATGTTAGAATTGAGACAAAAGTCACCTTCTAGATGAATAGTTTGCCTTTTGACTATAACTCATGAGTAATTAGTCACAAGATTCTAATCAATCTTTTCTCATATCCAAAAATAAGTTTACACATATGATTGTAATTTCAGGATGAGATCATTCAGCCTCGTTACAATAGGAAATTAACTAAAGGAAGAAGATATAATTAATTCCTATCCAAGGTAGTGGAAATACAAAATAAAGTGTTTTCTAATGACCTTCTCCATGCACCCTTGGTAATTTAAGGGTCTTGCATGGATGATGGATAATATAGACATAAAAATTGATGATGGTAAAGGGTTCACTAGAGAGTTGACATCCTCCTTTGTATCTTCTTGACCGTGAGATGTTGCTTGGCCCCCCACTAGTTTGAAACTAAACCTATCAATCGGGTTGAATTGATCATTGACTAATTAAGCTATATATTGTTATAGTTAATTAATTAGGAAGTCCAATTAATATTATTACACCATTTGACTTATTAAATAGATGGAATAGAGGCCTATAGGGTCGCATGCATAAATGTTTCAGACATTGGTGAATATACTGAAGATTTAGAGAAGTTTATGAAAATTTCCTGAAATATAGAAATAGGTAAGGGCTCTCATTTTGTGGTACCCACAGAAGCCACACTTAGGCATCCTCCACTCTCTTTGATTGTTCTCTCAAAAGTCTGGTTTCTAGTGAGACTAGCTGATTCGAAGATCCTCTTGAATTTTGATTATCACTTCCTCTCCCACACTCTCTTAATATTTTTATTCCCTCTATTCAACTATATAAATTAAAGAACTGGACTCTATCTCTATTTATCACCTCAATAGTGAAGACACCATCTTGGGTGTTCCTCCCTCTTTCGGCATGAGTTCCCTTTAGTGTCCTCTTGAGGTGCATCTGCAAGGAATAACATCATGGTTAATATCATGGTAATAATGCATCACTTTTTATCATTAATATGATTTATCTTATCTTATTTTATGTATGAAATTTCTCTAGTTTAATTGGTGTAGTGATCCTTGGAGTCTGAATTCAATTGAGTATTTTATTAAACAGCGTGACTTTCACTAGTCTGAATTCTTTCTAGAAGCATATTGTACCATATAAACATGGGACTGTGATTGGGAGTCTTGTTTTCTTGACATGTAACTTCAAAAAATTTCTTATATTGAATTGACGAGTCCATTTTAAAAATTTTGGAAACAATATTTGAGACAACATTTTACAAAAGGAATAAAATATTTGAGCAAATGTTTTACCAAATGAAACAATATTTGAGATAATTATTACAAAAATTTATGATGTTCATAACATCTCAACAATTTTTCTATAAGATGGATACCTATCGAAATAAACAATTTCACATTATCAGTGAACATGAAATATGCGAAATAAATATTACATGGGCTCAATAACTTCTATAATCTGAGGTGTATTTTTTAATGCAGTAATATTGAGTATCACATAGATACAAATTGTTATATATATAATAATAAAATTTGTATATATATGTATGTATGTGTCTACTGATGGAAATATATGTGTCCGGCAAGCCAATTACACATTTCATGTCTCGTTCTATGTTCATTAATACAACATACTCATGATAGTGCTCGTGTGATGCTTATATTGAAGTCCATGAATACATGATTGGACTTAGTGAATTATGATGAGATCATAATACGGAGATCACTAGTCTTTAAGCATGTGTTCTAAACATTCCTATTCGAAGGATACGTGAGAAGGACATCAAAGTATCCGGATAGAATAACACTATGTAGCCTCCCTCATATGACGAGTATGGTCGTTCTCGTAGCCATTAGTGTGGGGACACTAAGGATAGATAGTGGGTGCTCTTTAGAGGAAAGAGTTCACTGAATTGATCCGTACGAATCCCTGAATGGTATTATACCAAACTGTCAATCAAGTTGATTCACATCATGATTGTGTGAGTGGTCCTTAGACATGAGACACCAAAGACGTCTTATGGACGGACAGTTGTACTTTGACTATGGCCAATGAGATTCTAAATGGTCTTAATTCAGGTGCATTAACAAGTTCACGAAGATGATTGAGTGGTCAAGATGGGATCGTCCACCATCGGTATAAGAGGTGACATCTCAAAGAAGACGATGCGATGAAGTCCTTGGCCAAGGCAGTGAAATATTAGAGAAGAGTTCTCCAATGATTTCCAAATGCACCAGTACT
This sequence comes from Wolffia australiana, assembly GCF_029677425.1. Taxonomy (NCBI): domain Eukaryota; kingdom Viridiplantae; phylum Streptophyta; class Magnoliopsida; order Alismatales; family Araceae; genus Wolffia; species Wolffia australiana. Next base: position 8,170,456 of record NC_135848.1, on the reverse strand, counting down.
AGCTTAGATGACCGATTAGGGTTTGACAGTTGACCATAACCTAAGTCGTCCTAGGAGCATCAAGTGGATGAGGGACTATATGTACACGGTAACCGATGGTGGACAAGTTCCACGAGTGAGTCGATACACACTCCTTTGTATCTTCTAGAGCACGAGGTGGAGATTGGCAGCCTACATGTTGGAGACTCAACCTATCAATTGGGAAACACGATCTGACGTTAATTTATTTATTTAATTAACTTGGAAGACCAATAAAGGTTATTGGACTCGAGTCGTTAAATAGATTGATACATGGGCCAAATGGGTTACACACACACAAGTGGTCTTTTGGACGTCAGAAGATATACTTAAGTTTTGGAGTTTTTATGAAAAATACCCATTTAGTTTAAATAGGGGGAGGGCCTGAACGAAATTTACCCGTGTAATATTTTTTTAGGGGCCTTCTCCTTCTTCTCCCTTCTCCCTATGACTCTTCTCCATGCCCGATGCGATCGGGTGAGCGTAACGACCATGACGAATGTAGAACATGGCTTGTCAAGAGGAGGAGGAGATCCAACATACCAAGGACCGCGTGGATATGTCTAGAGGCGTCACACTTGAGTAGCTTGGCTCGTCTCGCTCTAGGATCCATGAAATCACAGGTGCACATGTACTTCGCTTAATGATTTTCTTGATGCCGTACGATTTCACTTGTCTTCCGCTACGAATTGTTAGGAATTCTTTATCCATGTCAAGGCCACTATAACCCAACATCTACTGTGTGGCTCTTTGTAACAAATCCAATTTGATGGGAATACGGAAAGAAGGCTGACGGGGATATACCCAATATATAGCTAAATATGATTTGAAAATTTATAAACTCAAGTGGAGGGGGTTCCTCTTGCATTAGTAAATTCAAATTATTATGATCTAGTCTCTATTTTTCTTGAGTTTTAATTTTCCTTAAAGGTGAAATTGAAAAAACTCATGTAGCGATGAAAACTTTAATGGTTATGCCATAGTGTAGCAGAAGTGCTTGGGTATATTGCAACACACTCATGTGATTATAAAGTGTGAGGTTCTAAGAGACCAAAACTATGAGTTATTTGTGACCTTCTAATGAGTTTTATATTTTATAGGATTTTAGGAA